>NC_086317.1:392909808-393240433 GCF_036172605.1 Pelobates fuscus
ACAAACCTGTTTTCCTAGCACTATAGGTCCCTACAGTGACCCCCTCCCTCGCAACCCCCCTTTCACGGGGCTGAAATGGTTAAAACACCTTCAGCCACTTACCTGAAACCAACGCTGATGTCCCTCAGCGCTGGGTCAGGCTCCGCCCACACTCCTCCCCTGCCGACATCAGCCGGCGGGGTAGACCTAATGCGCATGCATTATTCAATGCTTTCCTATGAGGAAAATCTGACGCTGGAGTCCGTGTGACAGCCACTGTGGGCAGACGTAGAGCTGCCCGCAATGTAAATGCTAAGTGCAATAGGGAGACTGCACCCAGACCACTTCAATTAGCTGAAGTGGTCTGGGTGCCTACAATGCCATTTAGCAAAGAATCCAGACATTAAGCTCAAAGCCATAGGAATAACTAAGCAAAAACTGAAAATTTTCAAACCAACTGAAAATTACTTTCCGTGCATCTTTACATACTATATACAATATTTTAGATTACTTACCGTAGGCTGTCAGAGAACGCTTGCACTCCATATTTTGAGATGCAGTATCCTCCACCGACTGTAGCGAGTCTCCCAGCACCACTGGAAACATTAACAACGCGCCCTTGAGCTTTTCTGATAAGAGGCAGCACATTCAGAGTCACATCGACCATACCTAATATGTTTACATCCAGAACTTTAGCAAAGTCTTCCTTTTTCTGCCACTCATTGGGAATCATTGAATACCCAATACCAGCATTATTCACTAAACCCCATAGCCCTGCAACACATAAAATAAGAGTGTTAAAAGAGAATATTCAAATGGATCAGCCAAGAATGTTACAAAAGATTTATTTGGTGATATAATTCTAATCATATAGATAAACATCTTCATTACTGGAAAATTTCAGGCACCAGTACAATGCATTTTATAGGTTGAAATCAATACTTTACTGTATTTTTTGCATGTTCAAATCGTTATAGTTTTTGCACTAAAAATATACGGTAAATGTTTTGCAGAATGTTGTACCATAATCCTTTCTCCTTAGCCATGCCCCTTCACCCCAAAAAGAGTTCTTAATCATCAAATATAAAATGATGTGTTCCCAGACTTACAAACAGAATGTGCACAAAATAGATAATTGTGCAAATAGTACTAATAAGCAAATATACCTATAACTATAACAAGTATAACATGATAAATCAAATAAGATCCTAGCAAATCACCAAATGTATACCCACAGTACACTTTGAGTAAACTATAAAGTTTACCTTCACCAAACTATCGACACATAATGCAGGTTGTAACGGATCACCTGGTACCCCGACTGGGTACCTCCGTTGAAGGATGCTCCTAGCACTTCCTGAGGGTTTCCAGCAGACACCATAACCACCGTAAACTCCTTCAGAGAGCAAAACAGGAACAAGCTCTTACAAGAGCTTAGCAGTAAATATAGCAATAGAGTATGCAGAGCATAGCAATCCCTTGTAGCAGATTCCCCCAATAATAGACGGCACTCCAAATTGAGGGTGAAGTAGAACTGATTTACTGGGGCTACCTGCCCGGCTTTTATGCAGGTCTTCCACCTGGTGGACACTCCCCTAGGGTACCAGATGGAAGACTGGGATACATAGTGGACATTGACCAATCACAAGCTTACACATTTAAATACTCCCACAATGCATTATAATCCCTCCTCTCTGTCCTGGAGATAATTGGGAAGTAATCCCATTATCTCCAAGGACAGAGGCAAAACTCCATTAGCCACATGTTAGTAAAAAGACATAAAATTACACAGTGTTACAATTACTACACAAAACATATACATTCAACATATCCTCAGATAGCTTGGATCTGAGCGCTCACTATATCTGAACACCGCTCAGATCCCACGAACACAGTCAAATCGCCATGGGGTTAAACCATAGCAAGGGCTAATGAGAGACAGAGGAGGGGCAAAACAGCAAGTTCCGACTGGTCTGGCAGTGTTCCTGGGACAACGATCTGCTGGAGAACAATAGACAGGTAACAGGGGAGGGGCACACCTTCCCATGTATTCAAAGGGCCAGAAAAAGTGTTTCAAAATCCAATAAACCCAAATAGGTTTCTTAAAGGCAATACATTTCAGGGGTCATAGTCACAAGGCAGGAGGCTGGCAATCAGTCTTCTCCAATGCCCAGTGGCGAGGCTGGTTCCGCCACACAGGTGTTGGAACACAAACAATGCCCAAAAACATCAAACAACAATGGGTGTATACTCACTCCACAGCAAACAGCAAACAAACTGACTCAACTGATGATTGCAGAACAACTATCCAATTTGCATAGATTTTTCATGCAAGCACATAACAGCAATAGCAAAATAACACAACTTATACTTTCTTTAAAGTCTTGCAGCAATCTCCATTTTGTCTTATGTTTTAAAAAAAAAACTAGATCAGTTGGAAAGAAATCAAGAACAGATCCCGAGAGAGGGAGAGAAGAGGAAGCAATTGGGGTAAGGTAAGTTTGGCATGACATTGCCGCTTTAAAAGGGGTCAGCGTAAGTACATGATAGGTTATTTCTATAAGTGAAAATGTATATCAATTAAGCTGATTTGAATGTCTGATGCCACAATGTACCCTATACCTATATCACTAGTCACCCCATTTTCACTCACGTCCTAAATATTGCAAATGAGTAGTGATGTCCCGAACAGTTCGCCAGGAACCGTTCGCCGGCGAACATAGGTTGTTCTGGCGAACGCGGCGGGCGAACATATGCAATGTTCGGTCCGCCCCCTATTCGTCATGGAGGTGGGAGGGTCTGGGAGGGAGGGTCTGCTGCTGATTGGCTGGAATGTGTCTGCTGACTGTGAGGTACAGGGTCAAAGTTTTGCCACAAACAAGCTATGTTAGCCACAAACAAGCTATGTTAGCCACGAACAAGCTATGTTCGCCACGAATCTGTTTGGGACATCACTACAAATGAGCTATTTATAGTGACTGTGAAGAAATTACAGGGTTATTTTGGTTATTTTACTTTTTTACATTCGGTAGCTGTAACTACCGAACACCGATCACCCTCCTGGCTCATTATCTTCAAAGAGAACAGTCAATTAAGTGGCCACCGTTCGTATAGTCGAACGCCATTGCAGGAGAAAACAGCGGTCATCTTGTTCTCACGAAAGAAGGCAGCGGGACTTGGTCGTCGAGTGTCTGAAACTAAAATCGGACACTCGACTTCCCAAACACCGGTCAAACTGTACGAACGCCTGCTTCCTTTTCCCGAACAGCCAGGAGAGCGCTGCTCGCTAGTTTTGTTCCCACTAACCAGGGGAACAATTGCTACTATGAGCCAGGGAGTGCAGTTCATGCATTTATTTGTTTTTAATACTTGTCGAAATAGACCGGCCGCACAATCTAAATTCAAGGAACTGTTTCTGGGCAGGAGCCAAGTGTGCGGTCGGTCAGAATTAAATTCCAAAACCCCTGAATTGATCTGGGTGATTTTTGGATATGTTGGTCACCTAGATCAGGGCTATCAGGGGATATAACATTTGTGGGGACTTTATGTGTTTTGGGGTGCTTTTCTGCTTTGAGATAATTGAGTTATTACATTATCTGTCTCAATTACCTCACAGGCAGAGAGGAGGGAATTATCTGTTATCCTATGGAATAGCCTGCCTACCGCCATCAGACTCTCCCCTAGCCTTGCATCTTTTAAGAAGTGCCTTAAAACCCATCTCTTTAGGAAAGCTTATGGCTTCCAAGACTAACCCCTACCTCACATACCTGTCTCTTGCCCTCTCCTAAAGCCCACCTTATTTGATTGCAAATTCCTGTCCTAATGTGTTTTACACCCCACCTCCTATAGAATGTAAGCTCGATTGAGCAGGGTCCTCTTCAACCTATTGTTCCTGTACGTTTATTTGTAATTGTCCTATTTATAGTTAAATCCCCCTCTCATAATATTGTAAAGCGCTACGGAATCTGATGGCGCTATATAAATGGCAATAATAATAATAATAATAAAATAATATTGGGAGTGACCCATTTTGTCACTGTATTATTATTGACTGCAACCTTTGTGTCCCTGTCCCCCACAAGGTCTGTGTGGGAGAGCCCTTGCATGGGGACTTGCATAAAAGCCAGTGTGGCACCCATTAAAATCATTCCTGTTATACCCTTCATTTAGTTTCGGCTGATGTTTGGGTACCTGTCTACTTTACTGGGAGAATCTACTTGGGAGACTGTATGGAGAATCGTTTGACTCAGCGCCCAAACTGCGAGCTATAATCACTCAGGCTCAGGCAGTTCGGGAGGAAATAGACGAACGGGTAGCTGTTATACCAGCGTTTGTTACAGTGACCAACAATAGTGAGTTGTTTTGATTGTATTTTGGTATTCTTTGTGGCATTTACAGTCCTTTTTAATATTTTGATTATGTGTTATGATGTTGTTGGCCTACATTTCCTTCTTATATATTTTTTTGCTCTCACTTTCTCTGTGGCTCATCCTGATATTCTTTCACTTATTTTTTTATCTTTATACTTGCATTTGCCTTAGGGAATTCTGTTTGTGTTTTCTGCAGGTTAGTATACTGCAGGTTAGTATCTCACAAGGCAGGGTGAGGCGATTCTGCAATTACGCGATTCTTTAATTAGCAAACGCATAGTTGCACAGAACAGTGGAATTTGGCTTATTTACGCCTCCCTTTTTTATGACAGGGTGTGCCTGTTTTCATTCAGCAGTGCATTGAATTTCTGAGCTTGTTTTAGCCTGGTGTCTGGAAGTTGTGTTTGACAAGATTCTGTTTTGAAAGTGCTTCCTATTGAGTATTTTTTATGTATTAAAGAAATGGGGCTCTAAACAAGGTGAGCACCGTTTCTTCATTATATTTGGTTTCATAATTTATATTACTACAAGCAGAGGTTCCCTGTCTGTTTCTATCTTTCACATTAATCATTGAGAGGAACAAAAAGGAGCCAGAAATACAAGAGGGGTATAGCTGCCTACCTTAAAAGCACAGTTTTGTTGTGTTTAGAGCCTGTATCCACATAAAAGGCTCTAAGAAAATGTGAGTTTATTTTCACTCACTGCACTAAAACAGTCACTTTTTATTTACCATACAATATTGCATTATCTTTTGTGTTCTCCTTTTTTTGTGTACCACCCCCGAATACTTTGAGGGGTAAGTGTATATGTTTTCTGTGTATTGTTTTTGTAAATAAACAACTATATAGCGCAGCACTCTAACTAAGTGTTTGGAAGGTGGAAACACAAACCAGACTCTAAGTTGTGTCTTTTGGTGGTTGTATATTGTGGTGGGTTTTTGGAGTACCCACAGAGTGTATTCAGCAGCTAGACCAAATAACAACTGAATATTTGAAAGCGCCACTTGTGCCACACTGTTTGTGTTTTGTATTTTCTATATACAACTTGACATTGTGGTGGTAGACAAAGAACCAAAGACTGCAGTGGTTGATGTGGCAATATCCAGTGACTGTAACATCACATACAACATTCTATTTGCCTTGTGACTATAACATCAGGAAGAAGGAATCAGAGAAGGTGGACAAATACCATGGACTGAAAAATGAGCTAGAAAGGATTTGGAAAGTGAAGGACAGGAGCACTTGGGGCTGTGACCTTCTAAGTTGGGGGAGTGGTTTCAGGAGATTCCAGGGATATCTGAGATTGCTGTCCAGAAGAGTGTTATATTGTTTTTATTAACAGGTATTAGTTTTATTGCACCCAAACATTAGGGCCAGAGGGAGTAAGTAAATTATTTTTTTTATTGGGGTGGCTTGGGGATTGGAGAATCCTAGCCAACTTGGGGGGAGGGGGGGCATGCTATTATTTGACAGGCATGGAAAATAGCATGTCCACCCCCCTGTAATAATTTCTCCCCCCCCACCTGCCACCCTTTAGTGGGGACTAGAGGGGGAAACTATGTCTCCCCTTATATTATTGTAGCTTCCATCCACTGATCTCATGTGGGGACATGTTGGTGGATAGTGATACTTATCCATCGGATCAAAATCCGGTGTTTAGTAAATTACTCTGTAAATCTCTGGACTGACAAAATGTATTGAAAATGACTAGATTGAAACTGGGTTTATGATTCTCATAATTATTAAAGTTCGTACATTTGGTAATTCTAACCAGTTGGTGTCTTTTTTTAAAATCAGTACTTTTTGCATTTAATCCAATATAACATAGAGGGCATTTACAAAACACCAAATGTACACTTTATTTTAAGGCTCTTGCTCGGCTGATGTTCTCATCCTGTTTGCAGCTGGCCGGTTAACCCTTCCTTGTACTGCAGTGCAAAGCGTAACAGAGGCCACAGTGTTGGGTGAAAGTCCGGCAACACCTATATATCTACATATGGCCACATATGGCTTGCTCTCACGTAAAAATAGTAGGGGAGTCACAGTAACATATCTCTCCTATGCCCCTTACCCAGTAAGTAAGGGCATCTGCTTGCAATAGGTAATGGGCTTGGGAGAGACCTTATACCCGGTATCCTCTATTTATAAGCACATATTCATTAACCCACACTATAGGGAATAGGGTGCCCTCTGCTATCTTCTTCACCTATTATTTTTAAATATTTATCTCCCATTCCACAACCTAGGCACTATGGTATGTGGTGGAAGGCAACATAACTGTTTTCGCCTACTGTTACTATCCCTCACTCCATTCTACAACCTAGGGTAATGATTCCCCACTAGGATCTAGATGCCTACAATAAATAGGGTATGTTAGCAGCACCATCTTTCCTCATGCAGTAGAGGTCCCTTCATACCACTGGCAGTTTTGAACATATATCACTTTCCATTTTTTTCTTTAAAAATAATCTTATTTATATTTTAGTAAACTATAAAAGTCTTCATTTACCTGAATTTCCTACAATACTAGTAACCCACTTGGCAGCAGAGCTCACACTCTGACTATCTGAAACATCCAAGATTACAGTCTGCAGTCTGCTGGAAGCCTCTTTCTTCAGATTCTCAGCCCCTTTCTCTGTCAGACAAGCTGCCAACACTCGCATCCCACGCTGATCCAACTGCCTCGCTAGCAGGTTCCCAAATCCACTGTCGCATCCAGTGATCAGCACATATTTATCAGAAAGATTCTGCAGTATTTGGCTCTGTCTGTGCCATCTATACAGGAGGATCAAACCCAGCGCTACCACCAGCAGAGGGAGCCACATGACGAATGGTAACTAAAAATACAAAAAATGTCATATTTGCAAGAATGGAGGCATTACACATACATATAATTACACATACATTTAACTTTAATCAATTCCTTTTAACACAAACCGTCTTTTCAGTCTTTGTTTGAGTAGAAATGTTTTTCAATTTATTAACACACATTTTACGCCAACATTGCTTTTCTATGTCATGTTATATTTCAACTTTGCATAGGCAAGTACCAAAACTATTTAAACGGTTAGGGTTTGTATCCACTGTAATGTTTGTACCCACATGTAGATAATTAATGTGTGTTAACTGTAGCACCTGTTTCCATAATACTACCAACTGCATCAGATAATTCCTTGTTTTATACCTCCCATAGCGAATAATAGAATTAGTTTTAATATTAGGATTTGTTTCCATGTTAGTTCTTTAAGGGTTACTCCAAACATCATAATTACTGCAGCCCGCTATAGAGGTTATGATGCCAGGAGTACCTTTTCCAAGTTCCCAGAAATGGGGCAAACCGAGTAGGAATGGTTTGCCCTCTTACCTGGCTCCCTGCAGGACTCTCTGGCTCCAGTGACATTCTACCAGATTCTGCAGAGCTGCAGAAGCTGTAAGCTGATCCAGTCGCCATGCATGGCACACTGTGAATGAAACTTTGCACAGAATTGACATTAGCCTGTGGAAAACTATTTTTTCAGGCAGGCTGATAACATACCATGACCACTGTTCCCTCTAAGGTGCACGCGCATACGTATTTTTGAGAGAGAACATATGTAGTCCGGATTTGCACACAGCTCCTTGCAACACCCGACAGACGGTAGGGGGCGCCACAAGGCACCTTAGAGCACTTCCGAAGTGGAAACTTATTCAGCAAGGCAGATTAGGCACCTGCTTAGCCCACGTGGCAGGTGCCTACTCTGCCAATATATACAAGGCTGGCAAGAGGAGGCAAGCTGGCGTGTTTCCAGTTTTTCTCGGCTCTTTCGCACACCCTATGTAGTGGTGCCAGGAGCTGGAATATGACATCACTCTGACCTCTGCATCACTACACAGGGCGCGAAAGGTAGCAGAGAGGAACTACAAGATCAGTTCCCCACTGGACCCCAAGGAGATAATCCCCAGTGGACCCAAGAGAGAAAATCCCCACTGGACAACAGGGAGAAGCTCCTCACTGCACCCCAGGGAGAAGATCCCAACTGGACCCCAAGGAGATAATTCCCAGTGGGCCTCAGGGAGAAGATCCCCACTGTCATTGAGTGTCTGTCAGTGTGTGTGTTTCAAATCTGAGATTGTTTGTAATTAATTAAGAGTGTGTCAGTGTGTCTGTCAGTGAGTGTTTCTGTCAGTGTGTGTTTGTAATTGAGTGTGTGCGTCTGTCAGTATGTGTGTTTCAAATCAGTGAAATTGCGTGCCTGTGTATTTAAGAAGCATTAATGTACATGTCACCATTTAGTGGGCAAAGAGTTTGTTTTGAAAAATCTATGGGTGACATTTCCTAATATTATGTTTGATATTGGTGTCTGCTTAATTAAGTTGTTTGTTTCTCCTGTGTGCTTTGGACATAGCCCATCATATCAATATTTTTGATTGTTTTTAAGAAGTTTTAATGTATATCTCACCATTTATTGGTCAAAGAGCTCCTTTTACAAATTCTATGGGTGACATGACATCTCTCTTCCTCAGGGCCGGACTTTGATATAACTTTGTGCAGGTGCATGGCCATCTAGGCCTGGCGGGCAGGAGGGGAGCCAGTGCTATCCTCCTGCCAGTCACCGTATGCAGCATGGTCGAGCATACTGGCCCTCCAGGATACCGGGAAACTTCCCAGTGGCCCGTCATAACTTGGGCTGATGCATGGCCGTCTAGGGTGTACTGGTCTGACAGGCAGGAGGGGAGTCCTGGCTCACTGAATGCATATGCAGCGAGGAGCTTCTGTTCCCCTACCTGGTCTGACAGAAAGTGCTCTAAGTGAGCACCGAACAGCTTCCTGTCAGACTGGGGAGAGGAACAGAAGTTCTTCTAGTATGGTCTGCAGCTTGGTCATGCTACAAGAATGTACAGGATGGGCTGGGGAGGGAATGAGGCATTTGGGGGGCTTGGTGGGAACACGACACAAGGAGGGGCTGGGGTGGTAATGAGACACATGAAGGGGCAGGGGTTAATAAGACACATGGAGGGGTTGGGTGTGAATGAGACACATGGAGGGGTGGGGGGGATGGAACACATGGGTGGGCTGAGGGTGAATGAAACACATGGAGGGGCTGGGGGAATAAGATACATGGAGGGTCTGGAGGGAATGAGACACATGAAGAGGCTGGGGGTGAATGAGACACATTGAGGGCTGAGCGGAAATGAGTATGGAGGGCTGGGGGTGAATGAGACACATGGAGGGTCTGGGGTGAATGAGACACATGTAGGAGTGGGGGAAATGAGATGCATGGAGGGCAGGTGGGTCAATGAGACACATGGTGGGACTGAGGGGGAAATAAGACACATTGAGGTTCTGTGGAGAGTAAAAAACAAATGGAGGGCCTAAGGGGGAAAAGGTACACACAATAGGGATGTTAAAGGAGAAAAAGAGACACACAGGGGCTGAGGAAGGCAAACAAGGGACACACAGAAGGACTGAGGAAGGGGAGAAAGAGACTTGGGCTTGGGGGAGAAAGACATACAAAAGGGACTGGGGGAAATAGACATACGGAGCAGTGGGAGAAGGGGACAAAGAAACCCACAAAAGGGCTTGAATTAAATAAAAGATACATAAAGGGGGGTTGTAAAAGACGCACAAGAGGGTGTAAGTAAGAAACACTAAAGCAGGTAAGACAATCAAAAGAAGGGATGAGAAACATAACGCTCTATTTGCAATATAACTAAATCCACTGCTGTCCATGACTTCTTCATCTCTCGTTCTATAGATTTACTAGCCATAACAGAAACCTGGCTCTCCCCCTCTGACACTGCCACCCCTGCATCTTTGTCCTTCGGTGGTCTCCAACTTACCCACAACCCAAGAAACTCTGAATGTAAAGGTGGTGGTGTTGGGTTTCTCCTCTCCCCTCACTGCTCTTTTAAACCTCTTCCCACCCCCCCTTCTCTCTCTTTCCCATCATTTGAAATACACTCAATTCGCCTTTTCAAACCCTTCTCTGCTAACATTGCTGTTATTTACCGCCCCCCTGGTTCCCCTCTTCTCTTCCTTGACCACTTTGCTGCCTGGCTACCCTATTTCCTCTCTTCTAACATTCCATCCCTAATTCTCGGGGACTTCAATATTCCTATAAACCCACCTTTGACCTCTGCAGCCACCAAACTACTTTCCATGACTTCCTCCCTCGGGCTATCGCAGTGGGCAGATTCTCCCACCCATGTAGCTGGCAATACCCTTGACCTAATCTTCACTTATGCATGTACAGTATCTAATATCTGCAACACTCCATATCCACTCTCTGATCACCACCTCTTATCATTTGCTCTCACATACCCCCTCACCCAAAAACCTCAGCCTAACCCCCCTCAACTCAGGAGGGACCTTAATTCTCTTGATCTCCAACAGTTGTCAGCTGACATTGATTCACAACTGCTGTCCATCCCTTCCCTCTCCTGTCCTTCACAGGCCATCTCCATATATAACTCTACTCTTACATCTGCCTTGAACACTGCAGCGCCACTCCAAACAAGCACCTCGAGGAGGACCCGCCCCCAACCATGGCATACTAAATCAACGCGCTACCTGCAAAGATGCTCCCGTTGTGCTGAACGCTCCTGGAGGAAGTCTCGTACACAATCAGACTTTCTCCATTATAGATTCATATTGTGTTCATACAGTGCAGCCCTTGCCCTTGCCAAACAGTCCTATTTTTCCACTCTCATTAGTTCATGTTCCCGCAACCCCAGGCGTCTCTTTCACACCTTTAATTCTCTTCTTCGCCCTGCTGTGGCCACCCCCAAAACTAACCTTACTGCTGATAACTTCGCATGTTACTTCACTGACAAGATTGAACAGCTAAGGAAAGAATTCTCCCCTCCTTGCCTTTCTGTTTCTCAATCACACATAGATCATGCCTTTCCTACCCTTCAGACATTCTCCCCAGCTACTGACCAAGAGGTGGCTGCTCTTCTTTGCTCCTCTCGCCCCACCACTTGCCCGCTCGATCCTGTCCCATCTCACCTTATTAGATCTCTCTCCACTTGTCTCGTGCCTTCTCTAACACACATCTTCAACTGCTCGCTCTCCTCTGGCATCGTCCCTGCTGACCTTAAACATGCCACTGTAGTACCTATACTAAAAAAACCATCCCTCGACCCATCCACCCCCTCTAACTACCGTCCCATATCCCTGCTCCCTTTTTCCTCAAAGCTTCTGGAAAGACTTGTCTTCACCCGTGTGTCTCATTTCCTCAATTCCAACTCTCTCCTTGACCCTCTTCAATCTGGCTTCCGCCCTCTCCACTCTACAGAGACTGCCCTTATCAAAGTTACTAACGACCTAATCGCAGCTAAATCCAAAGGCCACTACTCCATACTAATTCTTCTTGACCTCTCAGCGGCCTTTGACACCGTTGATCATGCTCTCCTTCTTCAAACTCTTCAGTCGCTTGGTCTCTGTGACTCTGTCCTCTCATGGTTTTCCTCTTATCTCTCCCAACGCTCATTCAGTGTCTCCTTTTCTAATGATACCTCCTCCCCTTGCCCTGTCTCAGTTGGAGTTCCCCAAGGCTCCGTCCTTGGTCCCCTTCTATTTTCTCTTTATACTGCCTCTCTTGGCAAACTTATTACCTCTTTTGGATTTCACTACCACCTGTACGCTGATGACACCCAGCTATATCTCTCCTCCCCGGACCTCTCCCCTGCCGTCCTGCAACGTGTCACTGCTTGCCTTTCTTCCATCTCTGACTGGATGTCCTCCCGCTTTCTGAAACTCAATCTCTCAAAAACTGAGCTCCTTGTCTTTCCTCCTCCTAATACTGATCCTCCTCTTTCGCTCTCCCTCCAAGTTTGTGGTACCAACATCAGTCCATCCTTGCAAGCGCGCTGTCTTGGCGTCATACTTGACTCTGGTCTCACCTTTGAGCCTCACATCCAGCATGTTGCCAAATCCTGTAGATTCCATCTTAAAAACATAGCCCGCATCCGCCCCTTTCTTGCACCAGATACTACCAAGGAGCTTGTCCATGCTCTAGTAATTTCCTGCATGGATTATTGTAACCCTCTCCTGATTGGTCTCCCCAATAGCCGTACTGCACCCTTACAGTCCGTAATGAATGCTGCTGCTAGATTGATTTTCCTCTCTAGTCGTTTCTCTCACACCTCACCCCTCTGCCAGTCCTTACATTGGCTTCCTGTATGCTATAGGAGTCAATTCAAGGTACTAACTCACACCTATAAAGCACTGAACAACTCTAGCCCCTCTTATATCTCCTCACAGATCCATAGGTATGTCCCTTCTCGGTCTCTCCGTTCTGCCCGTGACCACCTCCTGTCCGTTGTCCGCACTCGTACGGCCAACTCGCGCTTGCAGGACTTCTCGCGGGCGGCTCCCTTCCTATGGAATAGCCTGCCTACCGCCATCAGACTCTCCCCTAGTCTTGCATCTTTTAAGAAGTGCCTTAAAACCCATCTCTTTAGGAAAGCTTATGGCCTCCAAGACTAACCCTTACCTCACATACCTGTCTCTTGCCCTCTCCGAAAGGGCAGCCCACCTTATTTGATTGTAAATTCCTGTCCTAATGTGTTTTACACCCCACCTCCTATAGAATGTAAGCTCGTTTGAGCAGGGTCCTCTTCAACCTATTGTTCCTGTAAGTTTATTTGTAACTGTCCTATTTATAGTTAAATCCCCCTCTCATAATATTGTAAAGCGCTACGGAATCTGTTGGCGCTATATAAATGGCAATAATAAATAAATAAAATAAATAAAAGGGAGCAAGAAATTAAAAAAGGGAGGTTAAGAGAAACAGGTGAAGATGCATTTTTCTTGCGGTGGAGGGGAGGGGAGTATTGCGTCTGTCTGTGTCTCCTGCTCTCCCAGTAACTAATTTCTTCGGCATAGGAGTCTATTTGATTAACAGGTGAGAGAAAGATATCTAAATTAAAGGGACACTATAGTCACCAAAACCTCTACAGTTTAATGTAGTGATTCTGGTGTCTATAGCCTGTCTATGCAGGCTGATTACTGTAAATGCTGCCTTTTCAGAGAAAAAAGCTGTGTTTACATTGCTATATAGGAACACCTTTAGCTGCGGTCTTTTAGACAGCCACTAGAGGTGTTTTCTAGTCCAGTGCTGCGCAGTGTAAAGCACCTACATTAAGCATCTCCATGCTATGGATGGATGCGCTGAATGCTCCTGATTCAATGTGTCTCTATAAGGAGATGCTGGTTGGTGTGTCACTGCACAGTGTTTGGCCACACAGTCCTATGGGAAAGTATTTGATTGGCTGAGATCATCAAGTTTGATGATCTCAGCCAAAGTGAAGAGCACACTCATAGGACTTTAAAATAAATAAGATAACATAATTTTTTTTTACAGCTGTGCAACAGCATAGATTCACCATTGCAGTCCTATTACCAAAGTGTACTTACGGTAATATGTCAAGTTAGTTGGACTGGAACACTGATTATATGCACATGTATGCCTACTGAAAATAAAATTGCTATTTTGTTTATTTTGAAGCCCTATGAGTGATTTCTTTCACTTTTAGGGTAATAGTTTTTCATTTTTAATTTTAAGTTATCTTTTCCACCTCTCTATCTGCACACAATGCTGGCACAGTGCATTATTTGGCTGCTTTTCCAGGGCTTATTTTCTTTCCCAGTCCAGCTCTGCTCCACCTCTCCATATAATGTTTGCTATAAATATGTCTGCTGAATTTGATTTATGTGTAAGAAGCATTTATTATTTATAAATAACTATTTAACTGCATTCACTGTTTATGCCCAAGTTGGGTAATTAACATGCTTGCCCAAATACAGTCAACAAGCTAACAATATTATCTTCTGGCTGAATAAAAAGTCATTTTTTTATGGATTAAATAGCTATTTACTTTGGTGAGGGTAGGCTGAAGCTTTGTGGCAAACTATATAGGCAACAAGCTGGAAATGTGTCTTACTTTTTTTTTTTTTTTTTTTTTAATTGTTTGTACTCTTGCCTGAGCAGTTGCCCTCTATTACTTTCTATGGACTGTATGACAAAACAAAATGGTCAATAGCAGAGAGGCTTGTCTGTCTGACATTACAGTAATACAGTTGTGTAACTACTAATACTAAATTGTCAGGTAGTAATACTGTAATATAATGTTATAAACCAGGGGAGAGATGCTGCGTTGAACCAACCTGAATCCAGCGCCGATGTCCCTCGGTGTTGGTTTAGGCTCCGGCCACGCTCCTCCCCCGCCGTCAGCCGGCGGGGAGACCTAATGCGCATGTGCGGCAATGGGCACTCGCTCGTATTAGACCTCTCCATAGGAAAGCATTATTCAATGCTTTCCTATGGGGAATCCGGTGATGCTGGAGGTCTAGCGTCGTTTAGATGACCAAGTCATCTAAGAAGCCAGAAGTCCCTAAAGGACTAGAGGAGGACTTAACTCTGCAAGGTAATTATTGCAGTTTATAAACACTGCAATAATTACACTTGCAGGGTTTAGGGTGATGGGAGTTGGCACTCAGATCACTTCAATGAGCTGGTGCGTACAGTGTCCCTTTAAGTAAAGTTTAAATGGTAATTCTTCTCTCGGAGTGCATCCCACTCCAATGCGCTGTGCATAACCGTTACTTTAATGCTCATTTAATTATACTGTGCATTTCTTTCCTGTAAAGTTGTAGAAAATATTATAATCTAAGTATATTTATTTGCATAATTGTTATTTTCAGCAAAATAGAATAGTCTAACTCAAGTCATGGGAATAGAACTTGGCCAGAGTAATGCTATTGGGAAAGAGAGGTCATAGATGTCATTGAAAAGGTACATACTCTGGGGTCACTGTACTTTACACCCCTAGATTGTGACTTAAAGCGGCACTGTCATGCCGAACTTACCTTTCTTTAATCGATTCCTCTTCTCTCCCTCTCTCAGGATCTGTTCTTCATTTCTTCCTGTCTGCTCTAGTTTTCTTTAAAACATAAGACAAAGTAGGAACTACTTTGTCTTACAGAGGTTTCCTACGCCTGACCAGCTGTGACCAGTGGAGGAGCAAAGTGTGCTTTGTTTCCGGTGGTCAGAGCAATTTTCCCACAATTCACAGTTTCTCCATTTGTTTTAGGACGTAATTCGGGACTTTGTTCGGATCGGAATTTCATTTGAATGAATAAAACTCCGATCCTATTCGTGCCACGGCTGTATCTTGCAGCCGCTTAGTAGATAACTCCCTAATTCCTAAGGTATCAGGGAGCTAGGCTGAAAGATCTAAATTGGTCTCTCAGCCAAATTTACTAATACTAAGGCTGAAAAAATAAGATTTTAGACAAAAAAAGACATCAAATGGTAAGTTATTTTTGTATTTACAGGGATTTAGTTTAATTGTTCCCACATACATATTTTTAGGGTGAGTGGGGTACGGGATTATTAATTTTCTTTTGGTGGGGGGGTGACTAGGGGCTTGGGGACCCCTAGACACCTGGGGGGTTAACATTTTCATTTTGGAAACCCACCCGCCGCTCATGGGTGGAGGCCCGGGGGGAGGACAATAGGTCCCCCCCTTATTGTTATTTAGGGCCCCCACCCGCCGCACAGGGGTGGGAGTTGGGGAGACACAATAGGTCCTCCACCCATTTTTATTTAGGACCGTCACCCGCCGCTCAGGGTGGGGGCTCGGAAGGGAGGACACTAGGGTTTTTGTTTGTTTTTGTTTTAACCGTGAGCAGCCACTGGCTAATCGTTACTTAGTGTTAGTAAATTTGTCTGAAAGACCAATTTAGGTCTTTCAACCTTTTGGTAGGTAGCTCCCTAATACTGTGGGAATTAGGGAGTTATCTACTAAACGGCAGCAAGATGCAGCCGTGGCACGAATAGGATCGGAGGTTAATTCATTCAAATTAAATTCGGAACCGAACAAAGTCCCAAATTGCGTTCTAACACGAATGGAGAAACTGTTCTCATCCTGTTAGGACGAAATTCGTCCTTATAGTTTTGCCGGCGTTCTGTCAAAGTGACAGGCCGTTCGGGAATATTGACAGGAAGTATCGCAAGATCATGGATAAAAGGTGAGAATTGTGGGAAAATTGCTCTGACCACTGTAAATGAAGCACACTTTGCTCCTCCGCTGGTCAAAGCTGTGTAGACGGAATAAACCTCCATAAGACAAAGTAGTCCCTACTTTGTCTTATTTTTAAAAGAAAACTAGAGAAGACAGGAGGAAATAAAGAGAAGAGGAATATAGGTTCAGCATGACAGTGCCTATTTAAGATTTCCAGCATCTATTTTCACCTTAGTTGTGTATTGTGCTGTGTTATCTCCAAATTAAAAGGGACCTCTACACAGAAGTCCAAGGCACCATATGCTGGCAATTTGATACTTACTTTGCTGTGCCAGGTATCTGCAGTCCTTATAGTTCGAGCTGGTGTGATAAAGAGGAAGTTGAGTTTTCTTCATTACTGTAACAATTCATGCCCAATTTAAACAGTATTTCTTGGCTGAGATTGTGAGCTGACGGGACCGAAAGGTTGAATGTTTGCTTTTGTACATCTGCTTTATTTGTTTTGAAGATCTATGAGTGCACTTCTTCACATTGGAGAAATGTTTTTTGTCAGTTAATTACCAAAGCAAGAATGAGTACCAGGGCACAGCTTCTTCTTAGAGGTTTTGTGGTATTATTAGTATTTTATTACAGCATTTAGTGTAGTAGAGAACAGTATTCTCATAGACAGTTGATAAACTTGGACTTTGATGGTATTGTGCAAGTAAAACACCACTTTAAAAACATTTGCCTCTATTTGAGTAAATATTGTCTTCCAAAGCCCCATGGAACTTTCCCCTTTGCCCTATCCAAACTGTCTGCTACCTCACTAAAACATGACTAGATTGACTAAACTGAGAACCAGTCTATCTTACTGCTGGTGCAAGAAAAAGGGAAAAACATTTATTTTAAAATTTTTAGTGTCTCTTTAATTATTTCCCATACGCTGTGAAGACTAAAAAAGCATTTATGATATCCCAAGGTGTTTGTAGGGATTAAGTATTTTTCCATATTCTAATAAAATCTATCCATAACCATATGCTCAGTCTTATACCACAATTAAGCTATGGCCTTTATTTAATGATAATATATTGTCATTTCGTAAGCAATGATATTATAGTATATGTGTGATGAGTGAAAACAGTGCGCTGCAGTGATTATAGTGCTTGGAGTGTACGTTTAACTGTTGGAACTTATCTAGTTGATCCATAGTTATATAAACTTCTTGGAAACCTTAATTAGAAGTCACATTTTGCAGATTCAGAAAATTAGCAAACGTTAAACCCTTCCAGTTAAAGTTTGCACCAAAAACTGTAATTATGAGCAATAAATATAGACTGTATGCCTGCAATCTTTAGACTAGATTTTTGTGATGCGTGAAAAGAGTTTGTGCATATCACACAGAACTAGTCTAAAGATTGCGAAATTTTAAATATAAAGTACATTTCATTAAATATAGCTAATGTTCAAGGGAGAGGAAAAGGGTAAACAGAACACGCTTTCTCTGTACTCACATGCTGGTCTGGGGTGCAGGAGTCTCTATAACCCCTTTTGATGTTTTCTGTAGTGCAACTGTGACTAAAGCCTCGGCAGAGAAGGGGGAGGAAGGGAGCATGCTGAAGAGGGATAAGAAGGGGAGCCCTCGGTGCTGGCCTCACAGCATGGGGGGGAAGTTAAAGAAACTCTCCAAGAAATGTTGTAGATATGGCGCCAGGAGTGTCCTGGCATGTCCTCATTGCAAATAGTTGAACAGTTTGATTTCAAACCAGAGATTCGCTGGCATGGATTGCTGCTTGCACTACTTTCTACTACTTTCACGTTGTGCAGTGGTTATTGTGCTTGAAGTGTTCCTTTTAATTTCAGCTGTGAAGCGATAAGTCTCTATCTGCATTGGATCTGTATATAGAAGAGATCCAATGCAGGGAGAGGCTAATTAGACCCACTGTGCATTGGAGAGCTGGCTGGCTGAGCCTGATAGGATGTATACTGGATCGGGTCCAGCTCTCCGATACATGCATCGAGAGCCAATATGGAGACTAGTGCGGGGCACGTGCATTACTAGATGCAGTTGGTAGTGGATACATTTTCCTTGTAATAGAGAGAAATTGAGTGAAAGTAAGTGTACATATGTGATTTTTAAAGTGTGTGTGTGAGTGTATATTTATGTACGTCCCTATAATTATGTGCAGCTCATGATCTCTTTTTCTATTTATTGCAATTTGAGCTGCAAATGAAAAAATACGACTTTTGTGCAATAGAGGATTGAGCTCAGAGACTACTTTTTGTGGACTTGTGGCACATTTCCAAAATGTCTCAGTTAGATCTTACTGTAAACAACTCTAAATGTCATGTTGTGAAAGAACAACTCTGCCTTTAATTAAAAACAGACTATTGTGAGACTGCTCTGCTATTAGAAACTAGTAGACAAGCTCCAAAACATGGAATGCACCAATATTATAACTGCCAATTTTTTTTAAAAAGCACTGAATACCCAATTTGGTACAGAGTTCTAAAAGTAGAACAATCTCCACGTTGAACAGAATTTATATTTTATTCTGCAGTCCATTTCTTTATAAAACACTAACTTTATAGAATATATTACAAATACAAGTAAAACTGTAAATAAATGGTAAATAAATAGCCCACCTCTCCACGATTTGAAAGTTGCGTGTGTCTGAATAGTCTCTGAAGCTGGAGATTAATCTGGTATTTGAATTTGATAGCTGTGATCAGTTACACTGAAATAAAACTGCAACTTTTAGCAGTCAGCAAGGGCGGTGGAAATTAATTTTTAACTTACCTGGTATCAAGCCAATATGATATGAGTAAAAAAAATAATCCTAATAAGGAAACTGGAGAAAGACATGGTGAATTGATTAACCCCTTAGTGGCACGGCTTCAGTTTGCTTGTATTGTAAACAAAGGCCTACCATTTGTGAAAGTAGACATGAAGGATATCTCATTTTCCAAATTATGCTCAGTTTACTGAATAAAATCAATATCTTTCTCATACTTCCAAAGTGTCCCTATTTAGGAGGGAAAGTCCATACGTTGGGCTTAAATTCCGTTGTCCCTTTCTTCTAAGAGCTCCATATAGTTGGTCTGTCTGAGTGTCTGAGTCATTATCAGACTGGAGCAGTTTAAATGGAGTAGAAGAGAAATGGGATTATTTAAAAGTTGCACTGCTGAAGTCAACAGAAAATTGCATTAGGCTTGTCAGTAAAAGCAAAAAATGCAAGAAACCACTGTAGTACTCCAAAGATGTGGCCAAAATAGTAAAAAAACAAAAAGTTTGCATGTAGTAATTATAAAACAAGTGTGAGTGAGGAAGACAGAATGACCTATAAGAAAGAGGATAAGCAAATTATAAGAGCTTCCAAATCACACACAGAAGAAAAAATAGCACAGTCAGAAAATAAAAAGGGACAAAACATTTATTATACATAAATGAGAAAAGAAAAGTAAAACAAGGATTAGATAGATTAAAAACAAAAGAAGGAAGGTATGTAGAAGAGGATAAAGGTCTAGCTGACTGCCTCAATGAATATTTTTGTTCAGTATTTACAGATGAAAATGAAGGTAAGGGGCCTCAGTTAGAAAAAAGGACAAATTAGTCATTTATTACATGTTCGTTTACAGAGGAAGAGTTTCTATTTCAACTGTAAAACGTAAAGACAAATAAGTCAATGGGGCCTGATGAAATACACCCAAAGTTATTAAAAGAGCTTAGTGGTGTACTAGCAAAACCATTAACAGATTTACTTAACCAATCATTGTTAACAGGAGTAGTCCCAGAAGATTGGAAGTTAGCGAATGTGGTGCCCATTCAAAAGAAAGGTAGTAGGGAGGAGTCGGGCAACTATAGGCCAGTAAGCCTTATTTCAGTAGTGGGGAAAGTAATGGAAGCCATGTTAAAGAATAGGAATGTTGAACATCTGAAATCACATGGATTTCAAGATCACAGACAACAAGGGTTTACTTCAGGGAGATCATGCCAAACTAATCTTATTGATTTTTTTGAATGGGTAACTAAAATAATAGATCAGGGTGGTGCAGTGTACATTGCCTACCTAGATTTCAGTAAGGCTTTTGACACTGTTGCACATAGAAGGCTTATCACATCGAAGGCTTATCAATAAACTGCAATCTTTAAGTTTGGATTCCAATATTGTTGAATGGGTAAGGCAGTCGCTGAGTGACAGGCAACATAGGCAGTGGCGTACACACAACCCATGGGGCGAAAACTGATCCGCGCTTACTCTGCGCGGGCTGGGGCTGCAACACATGGCGGCGGGCAAGTGGTCGCAGGGTTGCGACCCCTGCGACCGCGGTATGTACGCCAGTGCATGCAGATACACATACACTTAAAGGACCACTATAGACACTCAGATCACATCAGCTCAATGAAGTGGTCTGGGTGCCGGGTCCCTCTAGTTTTAACCTTGCAGCTGAAAACATAGCAGTTTCAGAGAGGGTTAATCCAGCCTCTAGTGGCTGTCTCATTGACAGCTGCTAGAGGAGCTTCCGCGATTCTCACTGTGAAAATCACAGTGAGAAGACGCTGAACGTCCATAGGAATGCATTGAGTAATGCTTTCCTATGGGCGGTTTAAATGCGCGCGTGGCTCTAAACCCAGACTCAAGTATACACAACTCACACTCCCCAAAACAGCAGGAGGCCTGGCCGTTCCTGATTTCAAACTGTATTACCAAGCATGCCACATGCAACGGGCCCTGGAATGGGCAAAAGAGGGGATTAGCAAACCCTGGAAGACCATCGAAACACACCACGCAGGCAGGCCCCTTATAGCCCTCCTGTGGCTGGACCCATTGATTGGTAGGCGGCTAGTCCGCCAACAGCCCTTCACCACCGCCACCCTAACCGTATGGCACTCACAAGCGAGGAAACTACGCCTCTCCTCCTTCCCGTCCCCGCTACTACCTCTGGCGTACAATCCGGAGTTTGAACCGGGGGTAAGACCGGGGAGCCTCCGCTGCGTCCTCCCTCAAACCATACCCAGACTCCGAGATATGACCGCCAATGGGAAAATCGTGTCCCTACAGACGCTCACGGGCACACCCACTCAGCCTTTCATGACAACATTTAGATACACCCAAATTAGGAACTACATCACCGCTATACCACAACATCCCGACATATATAGGGACCTTACGCCATTCGAACAGCTATGCCAAGACCCGGAGCCCATGCCCCATAGCATTTCATACCTCTACTCCATGCTACAACGACAACAGGGACACTCCCCACCCCCCTTCATGTCCAAATGGGAGACTGCCATAGGGGAAACACTTACCGAGACCCAGTGGCACAAGATCTGCGACCTAGTGCACCATTGCGCAATCGCTAGCAAAACTAAGGAAACGGCCTACAAGGTTCTCACACAATGGTACCTGACCCCAGAACGCTTACAGAGAATGCACTTGGACGCGGACGGCCTCTGCTGGAGGTGCAAGAGAGGAGCAGGATGCTTTCTTCACATATGATGGGAATGCCCACTCATAGTACCGTTCTGGGAGAAAATAGCTGCCATGGTGGCCATGTTCACGGACAATGTCCCACCCTTCCAGCCCGCCCCGTACCTCCTACACCACACGACAACCCCCACATCACGTTACAAACGCTCCCTGACCATCCAAATTCTTAATGTCGCAAAACACCTAATACCTTTGTACTGGAAAAAAGACACAACCCCAACACTCTCCCTGTGGTTTACCAGAATGGAGGAGTTACGAGTCACAGAGGAGATCTGGTATTCAGCCAAACACCGAACGCAGACATGCTTAGACACATGGACACCCTGGTTGGCACGGGTGGGTACAGAGGCATTCCGGACTATGCACTTGACCATGGGGGGAGGAACCGACAATCCCCAGGAGGGGACACTAGGAGACTAGCGGGACGATCCACACCTGGCCCAAAACGCGATGCCTCACTCCCACCCCCCGTCAAAAGGGGGTGGAGCGCGGGTCCGGGGGACCCTGGGGGGCGGTGCCTAGGCCGACCCCGCGGGGGTGTGCGGGGAGGGCTACGACACCTGCTGGGGTGCGGCCACTTGCGGAGCCCGGGGCGGCCTGCAGCCCCGCTAGCAAGGGGGTGGAAGTGCGCCAGTTTTGTGAGCTATAGAGCTAATGAGTTTGGAAGGAGTCGCAGGATACTCCTTAGGTTATCCCCATCAACACAACCTACACCGCTGGGCAGAACCGAATCATACTAAGGTAGGGGGCCAACACCCCACAACAATGCCATCCAGGACCCTAGACACAGGGTCACTGGAGGGTTGCACGTCCTGAAGGGACCCTACACAACAGATGGCCACATGTCTCACTACTGCCTAGAGGCTACAGGGTAGGCATGGGGAATAGACAAACAAAACACAACAACAGTGGGGCATGCAAAACCACCCAACGTAGAAATGGTGCATATCGAATATAACAGAGTACTAAACACCACCGGGTAACACCGGACCTGCGAGTCCACAATACACATGCTATTTACTCAAGAAAGCGACATGCGAGTCGCCCAGACACGTATGTCATAACATGCCTTCCGATGTATAAGCTTCTGTGAATGACCAGAGGGACCTGCGAGTCCACGTTTCTCTCTTACATGTTGCAAAACCAACAAAAACGAAAGGTTTAATAAAAAGATATTTACAAAAAAAAAAAATTCATCCCCCAGTCTCCCTACCTTAGGCAGAACTGAGGAGATTCCCTGGGGTCCAGTGGTGTCACCGAGCGGGCAGGCAGGCGGTGCGTGAGGGAGCACTCTCCCCTGAGTGCTTCCTCTTCAGCTCCCTCGCACGCCGCGTACTGATGCTGGAGCCCGGTGACACCTGGGCACCCCAGGAGAAGAGGCTGGCCACACTGGCATACATACCGGGTCGCAGGTCGGCCGGGCCCCCTGGTGACCCCGGTATGTACGCCACTGAACATAGGGTTGTAGTCAATGGAGTATATTTGAAGCATTGTCACCAGTGGGTTACCTCAGGGATCTGTACTTGGACCCATTCTCATTAATATTTTTATTCGCAGAAGGTCTTGATGGTAAGGTATGTCTTTTTGCTGATGATACTAAGATATGCAACAGGGTTGATGTTCCAGGAGGGATACGCCAAATGGCATATGATTTAGGTAAGCTAGAAAAATGGTCAGAGTTGTGGCAACTGACATATAATGTGGATAAGTGCAAGGTAATACACCCCAAAAATTCTCCTCTAATCAACCATAGATACAAAGCAAAAACAAATTGGGGTGATTCTGCTAGGGAAAATAGGAAAGGCACAACATAGTGTTTAACCATATAAAAAACTAAATAAATAATGGTTTAATTGGCCACTTACACTTTCAATGCCGAATTCAAGCCTTCTGTTAATCTTTGAAGAGATCTCTCTCTTTCTTCAGAAGAGAAAGTGCAAAAATTGTAGTGCAAATTTCAAATAAAGTGCATATCAATTTTATTTATTTACATGTAATTTTAATACAGCTTATGTTGCAGTTAAATGCGCAATGTCGCCGTACATTCCAGAGTGCGTTCCATTCGGCCATGTTGGCATGGCGGTGCCGTGCGTTCCAAGATGCGGCAATGTTGGTTTCCGGGATGGGTTCCACCAATCACAGTCCATTCCACCAATAGTGTGGAGAAAGGCAGCTATCTGAGAGTCCTCATACATAATGTGTAAAAGAATAGAAGAGGGTTGGGAAGGTGAAAACATGCAATTACTAATCCAATAAAATTATAAAAAATATAAACATAAAAATAATACATATAAGACCCAATAATATCCCTAATGAGTCCAATGAAATATTGAGATTTATAAAAAAGAAATGTGTATATCTATTAGGTAATGAGAGTGAAGAAACGGAAAGAGAAAGGGTAGAATTTTTTTTTAATATGATGTTTTAATCTAAGAAGGACTATACAGGGAGTGCAGAATTATTAGGCAAGTTGTATTTTTGAGGATTAATTTTATTATTGAACAACAACCATGTTCTCAATGAACCCAAAAAACTCATTAATATCAAAGCTGAATATTTTTGGAAGTAGTTTTTAGTTTGTTTTTAGTTATAGCTATTTTAGGGGGATATCTGTGTGTGCAGGTGACTATTACTGTGCATAATTATTAGGCAACTTAACAAAAAACAAATATATACCCATTTCAATTATTTATTTTTACCAGTGAAACCAATATAACATCTCAACATTCACAAATATACATTTCTGACATTCAAAAACATAACAAAAACAAATCAGTGACCAATATAGCCACCTTTCTTTGCAAGGACACTCAAAAGCCTGCCATCCATGGATTCTGTCAGTGTTTTGATCTGTTCACCATCAACATTGCGTGCAGCAGCAACCACAGCCTCTCAGACACTGTTCAGAGAGGTGTACTGTTTTCCCTCCTTGTAAATCTCACATTTGATGATGGACCACAGGTTCTCAATGGGGTTCAGATCAGGTGAACAAGGAGGCCATGTCATTAGATTTTCTTCTTTTATACCCTTTCTTGCCAGCCACGCTGTGGAGTACTTGGACGCGTGTGATGGAGCATTGTCCTGCATGAAAATCATGTTTTTCTTGAAGGATGCAGACTTCTTCCTGTACCACTGCTTGAAGAAGGTGTCTTCCAGAAACTGGCAGTAGGACTGGGAGTTGAGCTTGACTCCATCCTCAACCCGAAAAGGCCCCACAAGCTCATCTTTGATGATACCAGCCCAAACCAGTACTCCACCTCCACCTTGCTGGCGTCTGAGTCGGACTGGAGCTCTCTGCCCTTTACCAATCCAGCCACGGGCCCATCCATCTGGCCCATCAAGACTCACTCTCATTTCATCAGTCCATAAAACCTTAGAAAAATCAGTCTTGAGATATTTCTTGACCCAGTCTTGACGTTTCAGCTTGTGTGTCTTGTTCAGTGGTGGTCGTCTTTCAGCCTTTCTTACCTTGGCCATGTCTCTGAGTATTGCACACCTTGTGCTTTTGGGCACTCCAGTGATGTTGCAGCTCTGAAATATGGCCAAACTGGTGGCAAGTGGCATCTTGGCAGCTGCACGCTTGACTTTTCTCAGTTCATGGGCAGTTATTTTGCGCCTTGGTTTCTCCACACGCTTCTTGCGACCCTGTTGACTATTTTGAATGAAACGCTTGATTGTTCGATGATCACGCTTCAGAAGCTTTGCAATTTTAAGAGTGCTGCATCCCTCTGCAAGATATCTCACTATTTTTGACTTTTCTGAGCCTGTCAAGTCCTTCTTTTGACCCATTTTGCCAAAGGAAAGGAAGTTGCCTAATAATTATGCACACCTGATATAGGGTGTTGATGTCATTAGACCACACCCCTTCTCATTACAGAGATGCACATCACCTAATATGCTTAATTGGTAGTAGGCTTTCAAGCCTATACAGCTTGGAGTAAGACAACATGCATAAAGAGGATGATGTGGTCAAAATACTCATTTGCCTAATAATTCTGCACTCCCTGTAGATCTATGCCTATATTGAACCCCCTTGGTGGTACTGTTTTAAGGGTATTAATCCAATATGTTTCCCTTTGGGATTATATTTACTCCTCTCCAATTCTTTCCACCCCTGTAAAGAAAAAATATTTCCAGTTAAATTTCAGACAACTGTAGCAGTGTATGGGGACAATATGCTTATTTGAATTTTTTATTAATATTCTTCATATGTTCCAAAATCCGTTCTTTACGTTTTCAGCAGGTTTGTCCCACATACTGTTTCCCACAGGGACATTGTAACATATAAACCACATTCCTAGTATTGCAATTAATGTTAGATGGAATTTTAAAATGTTTACCCGTAACTATGCTTTGTAACTTTTCAATTTTAACCCATTAAGGACCGGCCTGTTTTTGCGATGTTGTACGTTAAGGACCAGAGCAGTTTTGACACTTTGTGGTGTTTGTGTTTAGCTGTAATTTTACTCTATCTCATTTACGGTTCCCATACAAGTTATATATTGTTTTTTTCAGGACAAGAAGGGCTTTCTTTACATACCATTATTTGTATCGTGTCATAATTTATTTAAAAAATATATATATATGGTGAAAAATAAAAAAAAATGTTTTTGGACTTTTACTTGAAAAATCTTTTACTTATCTACAAAAGCTAATGAAAAAAACTGCTAAATAGATTCAAAATGTGTCCAGAGTTTAAAAACAGCCAGTGTTTACATGCTTTATTGCTTTTTTTTGCAAGTTATAGGCCTATAAATACAAGTAGGAAATTGCGGTTTCAATATATTGTGACAGAGTCTATGGGAGGGTAATAGAAGGAAGGTATTTGGGCCCAGAATCCTCCATAGTCTATACTCATTCACCTGCCCAATTAGCAACTGCTGAGGCTTTAATTAGCAGGTCTCAGAGCAGAAAGAGTCAGATACAATCTGACCTGCAGAGAGAGAGCAGGTCTGTGCAGAGCAGCATCTAAACAATGTGCTAAAGGTTGGTGAAACCAATGCTTATTTTTGATTTGTAAGGGACATTTCTTTATGTTTAGTTAGTGCTCAAATTTGAGCTAGGATTTATTTTGTAGATTTTCCTTTCTGTTGTGCTGCAGTTTTTGAACAAACTGATTGCTGTATGGATTTTGTGCACGCTATAAATAAACCACACCATTTTTGCACCAGAGACTGTTGTTCTATGCCTGTTACCCTAGAGGACTGTGTTGCTTTGCCCATAAAGGTCACAAGATGGTGGAGGATGCGGGCATTTAAAGCACATTTATACGGTCTGTGGGTATAGAGGCCTAAGGTACTGCGACTCTGCAAACTGAGACTGGTTGTTTGAAACAGAGGCCTGCAGGTGTGGTGTGTGTGGTATTTAGCAAGTGGCTGAAAAAAAAAAAGCAAGATGGAAGAGTTAGTAAAAGCCTTGGTACAGGCCACTACTACCCAACAAGACACAAACCGTGTAACAGCGGCGCAGATCAGTAGCCTCATGGAGACACAGCGACAGGCTGTTGCGGTCCAACAGGAGACAAACCACTTATTGGCCACACAAATTAACTGCATTATGGAAACTCAGCGGGAAGACAGAGACAAACTAACAAGTGCTTTGCAACAAACCATGCTGTCAAGTGTAACTACCCCTACTATGGATAGGGGGCGCCGGATTAGAGTTACTGACTTTTTACATAAAGTGAGTGAGGTTGATGACATGGAGGCTTACCTGACAACCTTTGAAACGATTGCTACCCAAGAAGGATGGCCTCCAGGTCAGTGGGCAGGATTATTAGCCCCTTGCCTCAGTGGAGAATCACAGAAAGCGTATGATGATTTGCCTCTCAGCCAAGCACAAGACTATGACCGATTGAAAGCGGAAATACTAACACGGCTTGGAGTTACGCCTGCAGTGCGAGCCCAAAGATATAATGCTTGGGTTTATGATACAGAGAAACCTACTAGGTCACAAATGTATGACCTCTTGAGACTTGCCCAGAAGTGGCGACAGACAGAAATCAACTCTGCTGCAGTAATCATTGAAAAGGTGGTTATGGATCGCTTCCTCAGGAGTCTGCCGATAGCACTACGGAAATGGGTCAGTCAAGCGGATCCAAAGGACCCTGAAGAAATGATGAACTTGACAGAGAGATACCGGTTTGCTAATGAAACTCAGAGTAAAGAACCTTACCTCAACGCCAAATTGCAAGGTAACAGGATACCTTCAAAGAAGTCTGGTGGGTTTAAAGAAACCGATGGGAAAAAAGATTCTGTACAGACCCATAGACAGACTGACTACCTGGAAAATTGGGTACCCAGGTTCCCAACCCGGCCACAAGGCCAGACTGAGAAAGCGTTAAAGTGTTATAGATGTCAGGAGATTGGACATATTGCACGTAACTGTCCACAGACTGATGAACCTATGGAATGTAATTTGGGGAGGGGGGAGAAACATGGTGCAATATTGGTATACACACAAATGTCTGCTTTAACAAGTACTGGTGGTATTAATCATGTCAAATCTGTAAATATGGAGGGGAGGAGTGTGCAAGCACTCTTAGATTCTGGGAGTGAGGTTTCATTGGTAAAGAGATCTTTACTTCAGAGTGAGCAAGTTGATAAAATTCACGTGTTGGATATAATATGCATACATGGTGACACCCACACGTATCCCACGGCCGAGGTGGAATTTGCTACCGCGGTACGGGGTGATAAAACAGAGAGTTGGGGTGGTACCATCATTGCCTTATGGGGCGTGATTTTCCCCTCTTTCGGAAAATTTGGGAAGATACTGTAATAAAACAGGATAAACGTACAGAGGTAGAGGCAGAAACAGTGGGGTTAGAGAATGGTTTCCCTTTTTCTACGATTGATTTGGAGCAATATAGTGAAAATTAACCCACTGTCGTATGTTTGGGTGAGGAAGGGGAACACAATGAAATTGTCCCAAGTAGACAATCTAGGGGAAGAGGTGGAGTTCCATCATCTAGGTATTAGCTCAGGAAATTTTAGGGCTGCCCAATGGGAGGATCAAACATTGGTAGCTGCCCGTAACAATGTTCAGGTAGTGGAAGGTACTCCTGTTAACCCGGAAACCCAATTGTCCCTTCCCTATTTTGCAGAAAAAAATAATTTACTTTACCGAGTAGAGAGGAGGGGGGTTGAAGAGGTTGAGCAATTACTGGTACCTCAATCCCACAGAAACCTAGTCTTAAAACTAGCTCACAGCCATGTATTGGGGGGGCATCTTGGGATTGAAAAAACCAGGGAGAGAGTACTAAGAAGATTTTACTGGCCAGGAATTTACTCTGCTATAGAGCGATTTTGCAAGTCATGCCCAGAATGCCAAAGAAAGGCTCCATTCCAAACTTTCCGTAATCCCCTCATTCCTCTTCCCATTATAGAAGTCCCATTTGAAAGAATTGCTATGGACCTGGTTGGTCCTTTACTTAAATCCGCTAGGGGGCACCAATATATATTGGTAGTACTAGATTATGCGACCCGGTATCCCGAAGCTATACCTTTAAGAAATACCTCAGCTAAAACCATTTCCAGAGAGTTAATGTTTATGTTCAGCCGGGTTGGACTACCTAGAGAAGTACTTACAGACCAAGGTACTCCTTTCATGTCACGAGTGATGAAAGAGCTATGTAACTTATTGAAGATTAGACAATTGAAAACTTCAGTGTATCACCCACAAACTGATGGGTTAGTGGAAAGATTTAATAAGACATTAAAAGCAATGCTCCGTAAGGTAATTGATAAAGATGGTAAGAATTGGGATCGTTTGCTCCCATATCTAATGTTTGCTATCAGAGAAGTCCCCCAAGCTTCCACAGGGTTCTCACCTTTTGAATTATTATATGGCAGACATCCTAGAGGTCTGCTTGATGTTGCAAAGGAAACATGGGAACAGGAACACACACCTCATAGGAGTGTTATTGAACATGTGGCACAAATGCAGGATCGCATTGAGGCCATAATGCCAATTGTCAGGGAAAATATGGAGAGAGCTCTACTCTATCACTCTATCACTACTGGGCGGCTGCAATGACTACAGTACACATCAGCCCCAATCTATAGTAAAAACCAAAGAAAAACAAGTTACTTGCGCTCTCTCCTTTATCCCTATGTATTTTTAAACGAATGGAGGTCTTTTAGTTACCTCCAATGGCCATTTTTCTTTGGTTTTTACTATATATTGGGGCTGATGTGTACTGTAGTCATTGCAGCCGCCCAGTAGTGATGGGAGTGAGCGCAGGACTTTTCTTTCTGCATATGTATATATATATACATATATTATTTTTTTTAACACTGATTGATTTTATTTAACCTTATTTTTTATTTTACAGATGCAGGGAGACTGCCTGTCAGCACAGACAGTCCCCCTGCAGGCAGATACACAGGCACCTATTGCGGCCACGTGATCGAGCGATCACGTGGCCGCGGGGACCTGGTCTGCCACGGGGAGACTGCCTGGGCAGACAGGCAGTCCACCTGGACCGGGAGGACTGACGGCAATCAGGTAAGTACCCCCAGACTGTTATGACGGTTCAGGACCGTCATCGGTCCTCAAGGGGATGTTTCCGATGACGGTCCTGAACCGTCATCGGTCGCTCAAGGGGTTAAAATAATATTTTTGATTCGCAGGCCTTGCACATTTTACATGAGTTAAAACCTTTTTTTTTTTTTTAATTCTTTATTTTTCATCTTGACAAAGTTGGCAATATTGCAAGAAGATTCGGGCTTACGCAGAAGCCATATGGTATGCGATACACATAGATAATGGTACATAAGCGATATTTTTATACCACAGTTATTCTTCAAATGGGTGACATTCTTTGTACTACTTGTCAAGGGTTTTTTGTTGTAAAATCGAAGCGTACCCGCATCTTCTATTTCTAATAGGGCATGTTGTACCGCAGTGTAAGAGTACGGTATAGAATAAACATGGGGGGTGCTGGTGTATTATATGATTAATTCTCTCAGGTGAACTCCCCATTTGCGGGTACTTTCGTGTGAGCCCAGGTGGGCATAACTAATGGGATGTGAGTACCCCATCCCACGAGAGCACGCAAGATTTGTTAGCCTGCTTGTGGGTGTCCTATATGTTTGGGATATAGATGGCTCAATTGTTCATACTGGCCCTTTCTTAGGTACTTGGTATGCATGAATTAGATTTTTAGAACAAATCACAGATTCCCAACCTGGGGGGGGGGGGGGGGGGAATAACAGGGGAATAGACGAGAAGGGAAGGGGTCCACGTGTTCGACTCAATCAGCGGTTGGAGTAGTCTTCCCATGGCTCCCAGGTTTTGAGGAAGAGTGGGTAGGTGTCTCTCACCTGTGCCGTCAGTTTGTCCATGAGGTGTGCCTCTTTCTATGTGTGGCATGTCCATCTGGAGCCAGGTTTGTGTGAGTGCCCTCCTGGCTGCTAGGTTAATTTTATTTACTAATTTTTGTTCTCTATGGATTAGGTTGTCAAGAGGTTTCGCTATGAGAAAAGTCCAGGAATTCGGGGTTATTGGTTTACCCATGACCTCTGTCAACAGAGCAGCTACACTGTCCCAATATTTTACTACCTTAGGACATGTCCACCACATATGCAGGTATGTGCCTTTGTCTCCGCAACCTCTCCAACAAGTGTCGGAGGGCGTCTTCCCCATTCTACATAGTTTGACTGGGGTAGTGTACCAACGCATAAGCGTCTTATAGCACTGTTCCTGATGCAGGACACATATGGAAGCCTTTGTCGCTGCCTCCCATATGTCCTGCCATTCCCCACTTTCCAGGGTCTGATGGAGTTCCTCCTCCCATTGTGTGACATATGTGGAGATTTGAGCGTCACCAGTCGGGGCACTCAGTTGCGTGTAAAGGAGGGTAATAAGGCCGGTACGTGGTCCCTCTGTCATGCATAGTGTCTCAGCGGGCGCTCTTACAGTGGGGCTCTTGGCGAAGTCTCTTTGTGGTGAGTGTAGCTAATGTCTTGAGGTTATCATAAGTCCGGAAGGTGCCCGAGTGATATAGGTGACAGTAACGTTGAATCCCTGTGTCTTCCAGACCCCTGAAGTCTCTGGGGGTCATACCGGGTGGAATGGCTTTGTTGCGCAAATATGGGGTTAGTGGTGAGGTTGGGTGTAAAAGGCCGTGGTGTCCCATATCCTTATGGAGTTCAGGATGGTGGGGCATATTGTGCGGAGGTCAGGTCTATCAACCTTGGGGACCCAAATCCAGAACTGCGGAAGGTCTGTGCGCATGAGAAGTGTTTCCAGATCCACCCAATTGGGCAGACAGGTAGTAAAGGTGGAGGTGTGGGAGGCCCAATCCTCCTCTGCTTTTTGGCGTATATAGTGTGTGTCTAGCTATTCTATGTCTCTTCTTGGCCCAAATGAAATTATCAATCGCTGTCTGTAATGGTTTCACGTCATTTTTAGAGACTCTCACAGGGAGTGCCTGAAAGAGGAATAGGAGGCGTGGCAGCAAGTTAATTTTAATTGCGTGCAGTTTCCCTATCCACGAGATTGGTTTCTCGTGCCATCTGTCTAGGTCTCGGAGCAGGGTCTGGAGCAGGCGTTGGTGGTTCTCTGCGTATAGGTCAGCGTATTGTGTCATGAGTCGGACACCTAGATATTTAATGGGTTGGCGGGAGATCTTAAGATTCGTCGTTTGTTTTAATATTTGAACGTCCACTTCTGTTTCAGCGGCACGCTGAACGTCCACTTCTGTTTCCATGTTCAGCGGCATGCCTACTGATTTATCAAGGTTTATTTTGTTGGTAATTGTCTAGTAGGACAAGGAGGGGGGGAACCAAGTTCAATGGGTCAGTGAGGGTGAGCAGGATGTCATCAGCATATGCAGAGACTTTAAAGCTCTCTGATGCCACTGTCATCCCTTTTATGCTTGGGTTGTTTTTTATCAAGTGTAATAGTGGTTCAAGCGCCAATATGAACAGGAGCGGGGATAGCGGGCAGCCTTGTTTGGTACCGTTCTTCTGTTCAAAAGGGAGCGGTGATGCTCCTGGGATCATCGTTTGGGCTCTTGGGCAAGTGTATAGGGCTCGGATTGCTCTAATAAAGGTAGTTGGGAAGTGCATCGCAGTGAGGAGCTCAAACATATAGTGCCACTGGATTCTGTCAAACGCCTTCTCTGCGTCCAGAGATAGGACCAGAGAAGGCGTTTTCGTCTTGCCCGCCCACCAGATCAGTTGCTCGTCTGGTGTTTTCATATAATTGTCTGGTCGGGACAAAGCCCACCTGATCCTCATGGATGAGCTTGGGGAGGATAAGGTTCAATCGTGTGGCCAGGATTTTAGCATAGAGTTTCATATCAAAATTAATGAGGGATATGGGGCGGTAATTCATCACATTCGTGCAGTCTCTGTCCGGTTTGGGTATGAGGGTTATGTCTGCTGTCGAAAGGTCCGGGTTGGGGGTGTCTTCAGCGGTCCAGGTGTTGTACATTTTAACTAGGTGGGGCAGTAAGTCTTCACTTAGGAGTTTATAGTACGTGCCATCAAACCCGTCGGGTCCCGGGGCCTTACCCCCCTTCAGTGCTGCGATGGCTCTATCTATTTCGTCCAGCGCTATGGGTTCCCCCAGATAGGCAGTTTGTTCATCTGGGAGTCCTGGGGTCTGGGCGGTAGCAAGAAAGGCAGCGACACGGGTTGTATAGGCGTCATTGTCTCCGTTCAGTGTGGGGGAGTGGTTATAGACTGTGGCAAATAATTGCATAAACTCTCTGTTAATGTCAATGGGGTTAGTGAGGACTCGAGGGTCTTTAATTGCAGTGATGGTTGTCGTATTGCGTTTGGGTCGTAGGGCCCTTGCTAGTAACGTGTCCATTTTATTGGACTTTTCGTAGTATAATCATTTTGTGCGTATCAAGTCCTGACTTACGTCATCAAGCATAAGTTCTCTGAGCAGTCGCCTAGTCTCTTGTAGCTCCCTGGTCTTGGTTGGGGTTACTGCCTGCGTATGCTGCATTTCAAGTTTACGTAGTTGTTTTTGTAGGTCCTGTAACTTTTCGCATTTTTTCCTTTTCCGTTGTGTCGCCAGTTTGATTAGTACCCCTCGTATGACGGGTTTGTGGGCAGCCTACAGAGTAGTCGGGGAGATGTCTGGGGAGTCATTGTCCTGGAAGTACTGCATCACCTCCTGCTTTATTGTGTCTTGTATTTGGGGATCCCTGAGGAGGGAGGCATTGAGTCTCCATTTCCACGGGGCATTTGGGCCAGGGTGTCGTAAGACAAGTGCTATATCCGCATGGTCGGGCCAAGAGATGAGATTTATCTCAGAAGTCCTGATCCAATGCATGGCAACTTGGTTTACAAGGAAGAGGTCAATACGTGAATAAGTAGCGTGTACCGCCGAGTAGAAGGTATAGTCTCTCAGGCTCGGGTGTTCGATTCTCCACGGGTCGAGTAGTCCCGTGCGTTGGATGAAGTAATTGAGCAGTGTATCTTGGCCCCCTCTGTTCTGCGACCGAGGAAGGCGATGTCCACCTCCGCGGTCAGCTGCCGGTCACGGCGCTGCATTTAAGTCACCCCCCAAGATCAATATTCCCCTTGGTAGGGCTGTTATTATCAGTTCAAGGTCTGACCAGAACTGTCGGGAGGGGGTGTTTGGAGCGTAAACATTGATTAGGTGGTATGTGTGTGCGTGTAAAATGCCTGTCAGGACCACGTATCGGCCTTCTATATCTGTTTGGACGTTGGTAACCTGTAGGGGGCATTTTTTATGTATGAGTATTCCCACCCCGTTTATCTTGCATAGAGCACGTGATTCGTGTGCCCTGTTGTAGATGTGGTTTGTAAGTTGCACTTTGGAGATGCGGGGTATATGCATTTCTTGGATGAACGCAATATCTGCCTTTTGTCGTCTATGCTCCCTCAGTAGGAGTCTGCGTTAATTAGGGACGTTGAGTCCGTTTACATTAAGTGAGGTCAGTTTAAGGTCCATGTTGTAGAGTAGCATTATGTGTCAAGGGGGTTACCTTAATCACTGGAGCACACCGAGGACCGCTGTAGGTCTGTGTCGAAGTAGGTGTCCCCACCCCCGGCTGCGGCACTAGATGGGAGAGGAAAGAGATAAGGTAGGGTGTGAAAGGGTGAAGAGATGAGGTAAGGTTGTCTATGGACAAGCACCTTTCAGTACAGTGTTACGCTAAATCAATGCGTGGAATTCGTTTGAATAAATCAACTATAAACTATATACAAAACAAGCTAGTGTCTGATCGCACAAGACAGCAATGCAGTAATACAATAATCAGTATGTCTACTGTTTTTCCTGGTCTTACTATTTGCCAGGAGCTATATGGGGGTGGGCGTCCACCGCGTCAAGGGAAATCGCCTTAAACAGGGGGGGAAGTTCAGCCTAGTAGCACCCTGGCAATGCCCAAATAGTTTAGTGAAACAGCCCTAGTGGTTGTGGCGGTCAATGGGTGGAAATAGCCCATAAGGGGTGGGGGGAGTGTGAATGATCCCATGAGAAACTTCTGGGGAGAAGGCTTCACCTTGCGCCTGTATTGGGGAGGGCCTCAGTGGGGCTTTGCAGGGGTCAGGGTACAGTGATTCAGATGAGAGTTTAGTTAGTTTCAGATCACCCCCTCCCAAAACAGGGGTGGAGTATTTCAAGTGGCAAGTCAACATTGCAATACAAGCAAGACATATTACTATTAATATCATACCCGGGGCTTATGAACGTCTCTCCCTAGGGACTTTGAAGATGTCCTCCGCCCCCCATCCCATCCCGCGCCCCCTATCCCCTGATCATCTTAAGCAGTTGTCTTCTGGGTGTGGGTGCCTTTTATCTAGTGGTGTCAGCCTATGTGTATTCTATTTTTTTTTTCTTGGTCTGCACCTGTTGGCGTGTGGTCAGTGTGTTACTGTTAAGGGTGGTATTACCCCGGCCCTAGCGTTGGGCTATTGGGAAACAGGGGTGCGGGCACAATTACGGGAGGGGGGGAGAAGCGGTCCACCCGGTCCCATCTAAATTTTCTCTCCGTGTAGGCCCCAGATAGTACTGACCACACCAAAAGTACCACAATATGTATACATACGAGACAGTCCTTCAAAATAAACAGTCAGTAGCGTAAGCTGGAAAGAGAGAGAGAACCATGTAAGGCTTTAAGTCTCTGTGTAACTTGCGTGTGGCCTGAGTTTAGGCTCCTGTGGCATTCTGTGCGCAGGGTCAGCCGTACCGCTCAATCTGGTTTAGGTAACGTTACTGTTGTCAGGTATCATTGGTAGTGACACCGGAGCAGTGGCAGGGAGTGGGAAGTCTTCCGGAACATCAATGTCCAGGTCTTTCAGGAAAGCAACGACATCTGTAGACGGTAGGAGTATTGCAGGTTTGGGGCCGTTAAAGACAAGAATTTTGAACTGGTAGCCCCATGCAAATCTAAGGCCGATCATGCGCAGCAGGTCAGTTACCAGCTTCCACTCTCGTCTCCGGAGGAGCGTAGCTGGAGCAGTCCTGATAGAGCTGTATAGCCGAACCCGTGATTTCAAACGTCGTCGTTGTTCTGCCGAGTCGGAGTATGGCTTCTTTAGTTGTATAGTAGTGCCATTTCATGGTCACGTCTCTTGGGGGGCTGTGTTTAGGTCCTCGGGCCCGAAGGGCTCTGTGTACCCTATCTATCAGCCAGAGGTGTTCGGGGATGTCTGGGAGCTTTTGTTTGAAGCACGTTACCAGGGCCTTCCCTAGGTCTGCCTCTTCAATGGATACCGGTAGGCCTCTTATGCGCAAGTTATTGTGCTTCGATCGGTTGGAGACATCCTCTAACTCCAGCTCAAGGTCCGTGATCTTATGGAGCAGAGAGTTGGTGAGGGCTGTGGCAGAGTTGTGAGCTGTAACAACATGCTCCATGCGTTGCTCTATAGTGGCGGTCCTGGCCCCTATGGCCGTGATTTAGGCTTTGACTTCCGCCATTGTGCGTTTGATTTCCCCCGCCAGGTATCCCTTCACTTCTGCCAGGGAGTGTAATATGGCATTTGAGGATGCTTCTAGGGGGGGATCCTTCAATTTGGGGGGGTTACGTTGTTCTGGACCAGTGGGGCTGGCGGCAGCCGGGACGCCACGCGGTGTAGGCCTCTGTGAGGTGAGCATGTCCGCCAATGACGGAGCTTCTTTCTAATTCTTTTTGGAGGGTCGGCGGCTGGACATCCGGACCCAGTCTCCGTTGTCGGTTGTAGGCTGTTTGGGGAAGAAATTTCTTCAGGTCTAGTCAGGCTGTCGCTGGTTACAGTGCTTAATTATGGGCATTGGGTGCGGAGCTCTCGAGCTATGCGGCCATCACAGTCGGCAGTCAGACCACGCCCTGTTAAAACCTTTTTTTGTTTGTCCGTATTTGGGGTTTAATGATTTTTTTTTTAGGCCATAACTCAGGCCTAAATTATTTTTTAGATTTTTCTGCCTTCCTAAAAACTATTGGAGCCTTTTTTGTAAGAATGGGACCTAAAATTGGATCTCTTAATAAAATGTTCCCATGTTTGTTTAAAATTATTTTAACTTGGTATTGCGTGCTAAATTGTATGATAAAAGCAAACCTAAAATCTTCCCTTTGTTGTCTTTGTTTGCTTTGTTTGTATTTCAGTTTACTTTGTGGGTGATTTGCACAAGAGCAGTCAGTGTCCCTGAGGAAGTCCTTGGTCTGGAGAACTGGCAACAGCTTCATGCTTTTGTCTGCAACATCTGCTGTTTTAAAATGATATGTAAGCAAATAAAATTGATATGCACTGAAATTTGCACTACAACTTTTGCACTCTCTCTTCCTTTAAAATAATCCTGAGACTGCTAAGGGTCTGAAGAAAGAGAGTGATTTCTTCAAAGATTATCTGAAGGCTTGAATTGGGCATTGAAAGTGTGAGTGGCCATCCGATGGGTATGGATTTTCAGGGGGCCCGGTCAGCGCTGCGGCGCTTAAACAGCGCGACCGGACCCTCTGTGATGAGATCATCACACGCTGGGAGGAAATGACTGCCCGTCACTCCTCCCAGCTATCACTGAGAGCCTGCGCTGGAGGAAGCAGAGGGAGTCAGAGTGGGAACTCTGACTCCCATCAACCTGAGCCACCACTGGACCCCAGGGAAAGTCACGCTCCTGCAAGGTAGGAAACAGGAGGGTGACTTAAATATCGTGTGTGTGTGTGTGTGTATGCATGAATGTATGTATGTATGTGTCTGTATGTATGTGTCTTTGTATGTATGTGTGTCTTGTGTGTGTGTGTGTGTGTGTGTGTGTCTGTATGTATGTATGTATGTGTGCCTGTCTATTTTTATGTATGTATGTGTCTTGTGTGTGTGTCTGTCTGTATGTATGCTTGTCTTTGTATGTATGTTTGTTGTGTGTGTGTCTGTATGTATGTGTGCCTGTCTGTCTGTTTGTATGTATGTCTTTGTATGTATGTATCTGTCTGTCTGTGTGTGTTTCTCTATGCATGTGTGTGTGTGTGTGTGTATATCTGTCGGGGGGGGAGAGGGGGTGGGGGGATATGGATCAGTTTTGCAATGGGTTGTGTGGACGCCACTGTGTCAGGAATAGGGATACCCTAATAAGCAAACCTAAAGAAAACAGTAAAAGAGCACGTACTGGTCCTAAGAGTGGCTGGGCTAATACCTAGACAGAGAATAAACAAGACCAAGGTCAGGATAGTAGAAATACACAGAATCCATAGCCAGGCCAAGATCAGAATACAGAGAGCAAGAAAATATCAGAAAACAGAATAATCCAATACACAGTTTAAACACGACCTGCGGTAACAAGAACAATGACAGGGCAAATAAACAAGGGCAACCAGGATGTATATATACACTATACTGGGTTGTGATTAGTCACAGCGGTGTATACATGATGACACAAGTGTGTATACATCATCCAAAAGTGACACATGGGCTGACACTATAAAAGGAGACTGATGGGAGGTGTCTAAGTCATATATGATACCATAATGAGGCACCAGAAATCTAGGGATGAGTGGGTGTGCATCAGAACTCAGAAAATACATCATATTCTGACACTAACTTCCCTTTGTAGGAGCACAGGCAGACTGCTAAGTAGGTATCACTAGGAAAAAAGACAAGTGTAAAGTGCTATTGTTTGACTGAGCCTGACAGACTCTCTTCTGCCAAACCCTAGGTCCTGAACTTTTTGGAACTTATTATAAAAGAGAAAAATAAATTGTGAATTAGAGAATGCATGGGGAATTAGCACATAGTATCCGGAATAAGTGCCATGCAGTAGACCAGGGTTGCCCAAAAGATAGAACCCTAGATGTTGTACAACTACAACTCCCGTGGTGCTGTGCAGGTCTTTAGAAAGATAAAGTATCATGGAAGATGTAGTTTTAAAACATCTGGTGATCTATGTAACGGAATGCAGTGTAACAGCATACGATATCCGTTGGTACATTCAGGAAATCCACAGTCAGAATAGAAAGCACGGCAATATTCCCAATCCTCCCAATAACCGGACGAAACACAGTTTGGGAGTCAACTAACTCGGTTTATTCACAGGCAGCATATTTATACAGTTCCCCATGCAAGGGGTTTCCATACAGTAATTCCAGGGGATTTCTCCCAACATGCATTGTGACTTTCCCAACAGGCATTGCTGCACGAGAAGGATACTCCCACTAAAATGGACGATTAAGTGGATTATCCCCTCGTGCAGCAAAACCGACAATTGACATTAAAATCCATAATTCACACAATATTCGGTACTTCGGAATAACTGAACATTCGGTAGATAGCTGGGGTCGGAGCGCACACTTTGTGAGAATACCGCTCCGATCCCAGCTGAATTGACCGAACGCCGTACATAATACAGTTAAACATTAAAGTGGGTTTAAAAGTACCGAATAAGTACGGGACATATAATGTACCGAATGCGGAACTCCCGAACGCTCTAGAAGTCCAGCGGTGTTCGGATCATTGAGTAGCCGTTTTCAGTTCCAGGCTCTCGACGACCGAACACCGCTGCAGAGACAAAGGATCCAAGATGGCCGACCGCCGCATGGTCGGTAGTCGAACGACGGCCACCTAGGAGAGCCCTTAATTACCGATTGCAACAATGTTGCAACCGGTTAATTGGTACCACACGACCTGTGAGTGTGTGGTCTACCTGGGGAGTCCACATTCGTACGGCGAACGGCCAGGATAGCCGTGTTTCGTCGTATGAATGCTTTGTATGCTGGCAGCATACGGCTGCCAGCATGCGAACGGCCATAGGACAATACATATGCATTTAACGTTACACAGTATATCTTCAGCCTACGGACAACCTGTACTGAATGTAGTCCAGAAGTGGCTAGATTTGCCACAATGCTCCCCCAGAACCAAGCCGGCATACACAGTCTGATCCCAACGGATCGGCTTGGGGATGTCCGGGAGAGTACTCACAGATCACTTCTCGAGTTCAGTCTGTCTGGATAACCCGTCAGCGTTACCGTTTTGTTTTCCTGGCCGGTAATGGATAGTAAAGTCAAAGGGCTGCAGCGCCAAGCTCCAGCGCAGCAGCCTGGCATTGTCTCCAGACACACGGTTTAGCCACACTAACGGGTTGTGATCTGTGAGTAAGGAAAAAGGTTGTCCGTACAAATATGGCTGTAACTTTTTAAGGGCCCACACCACGGCCAGGCATTCTTTCTCGATGGCGGCGTAGCTCACTTCACGAGGCAGCAACTTGCGGCTTAAATAGGCTACGGGGTGTTCTCCGCCATCGGCTCCCACTTGGCTCAGTACTGCCCCCAATCCAAACATTGAAGCGTCTGTGTGAACAAGAAATCTTTTAGTTGGATCAGGAGCAGTTAACACAGGAGCATTAGTGAGAGCTGTCTTGAGTCGTTGGAATGCCTGCTCACACTCTGGGGCCCAGACAACCAGTCGGGGAAGGTTCTTTTTCGTCAGGTCGGTTAGGGGTTTGGCCAGGGTGCTATAGTCGGGAACAAACTTTCTGTAATAGCCGGCCGTCCCTAAGAACGCCAGCACCTGGGTCTTAGTCCTGGGGGTAGGCCACTTGGCTACGGCCTCAATCTTGGCTGGTTCGGGCCTCTGCTGCCCACACCCTACACGGTGGCCTAGATACTGCACCTCGGCCATACCTATGTGGCACTTGCTAGGTTTTAGCGTTAACCCAGCTTCCCCAATGCGATCTAGGATCGCCCCTATGTGGTGTAGGTGGTCTTCCCAGGTCTGGCTAAAGATGGCTATATCATCCAGATAGGCACAGGCATACTCTTGAAAACCGTCCAGTAGCCGATCTACCATCCGCTGAAAGGTAGCCGGAGCGTTTTTCATCCCGAAAGGCATGACCTTGAACTGGTACAGGCCAAACGGAGTGACAAACGCCGACTTGGGAATGGCATCATCGGCTAGTGGGATCTGCCAGTACCCCTTACACAAATCAATGGTAGTGAGATACTGGCCCCGTGCCATCTTATCTAACAGCTCGTCTATTCGGGGCATCGGGTAGGCATCAGACACCGTTTTGTCATTTAGCCTCCGGTAGTCAACACAGAATCGGGTGGTGCCATCCTTTTTAGGTACCAGGACTACCGGCGATGCCCAGGGGCTATCGGAGGGTTCGATAACCCCTAGCTGCAACATTTCGTCTAGTTCGGCTTTCATATGGGTACGGACGGATTCCGGAACCCTATATGGAGCCTGGCGCATAGGTAGCTGTCCCGGGGTCTCCACTCGGTGGGTGGCTAGCGGAGTGTATCCAGGTAAATTGGAGAAGGTAGTCCCCTTGGCTACAATCAGCTCCTGTACCTGGGCACGCTCCTGGGGGCTTAGCCGCTCCCCCAGCTGAACTCCCCGGGAGGGCTCTATCTGTTCCTCGGGTTCTAGTAGGTCGGGTAAGGGTAAGTTTTCCTGGTCCTCTAAGGAGGAGGCACAGATTGCCGTCACATCCTCAATCCTCTCATGGTAGGGCTTGAGCATGTTCACGTGGAGCATGCGCCTCTTCCCTACCCCTGAGCAGGGGCCGATCACATAGGTAGTGTCGCATCGCTGCTCCACTACCTGATATGGGCCTTGCCAGATGGCCTGCAGCTTATCTGTGCGGACGAGCTTTAAGATCAAAACCTTCTGTCCCACCTGAAAGCTGCGGTCCCTGGCTCCTCTATCGTACCAGCGTCGCTGGCGTTGCTGGGCCGCCTGGAGGTTGGTGTGTACGGCCTGAGTTAGCGCCTCCAGACGGTCCCTGAACTCCAGGACGTATGATATGATAGGGGTTTCGTTAGTGGTACTCTCCCCCTCCCAGTGTTCCCTAATCAAGTTCAAGGGTCCCCGCACCCTCCTCCCAAATAGTAGTTCAAACGGGGAGAATCCTGTCGACTCCTGGGGAACCTCTCTATAGGCAAAGAGTAGGTGAGGCAGAAACCTCTCCCAGTCTTTGTGGGTTTCCCCGAACGTCCGAAGCATCTGCTTCAGCGTCCCGTTGAACCTCTCACATAGCCCATTGGACTGGGGGTGGTAGGCGGAATTAACTATTGGCTTAATGCCACACACCTTCCACATATGTTGGGTAACTTCGGCCGTAAATTGGGTCCCTCGGTCTGAGATTATCTCTTGGGGAAACCCTACTCGGGAAAATACCTTCATTAATGCTTCCGCTACGGTCTCAGCGTGGATATTAGAGAGGGCCACAGCTTCGGGGTACCTGGTGGCGTAGTCCACTATAGTTAGGATATATCTTTTGCCAGAGGGACTGGGTTTTGGCAGGGGCCCTACGATATCCACCGCTACTCGGCTGAAGGGTTCTGCTATGATGGGTAGGGGACATAGCCTGGCCTTGTGGCGATCCCCTCGTTTACCTACACGCTGGCAGACGTCGCAGGAGGTGCAATACTGGCGCACATCCTGAGAGATCCCGGGCCAGAAGAAGGCATGTGTCAAACGGTATCGGGTACGGGTCATCCCTAGGTGTCCTGACAAGGGGATGTCATGAGCAATTCTCAGCAGCTCTTGTCTATACTTCTGGGGTACCACTAGCTGTTTATTAGTTAAGGTGACAGACCCCCCCACATCTTTTGCCGTGACACGGTATAGCAACTCTTTCTCCCAGATGAACCGCTCCCCCTCTAACCCTGCTTGGTCTGTTTGTGCCCGGTCCCTATATACTTGGAGAGTGGGATCGGTCTGGACTTCGGTCGCGAAGGTAGTCGGGGTATCCCAGGACATGGTGGTCAGTTGGGGAACATGGTCTCTTACCTGAGCCTCAGAGTGTATCGGTGTAGCCGTGGTGCGAGCCTGTTGCCGGGTGGTTACGGGGAGGGCCTCCTGGTATGGAGCCTGGGGGATAAAAGCGGAAGTCATTTGGCCCAAGTCATTCCCCAGTACAACATCGGCAGGTAAATTCTGCATCAGCCCCACTTCTACAGTCTCCTCTCCCACACCCCAATCCAAATGAACTTTGGCAGTAGGTAGCCGGTATACTGCTCCCCCGGCCACCCGTACTGCCACGGAGCCGCCAGTGTGGGTTGCGCCCGGTACCAAATGTGGAGCAACCAAAGTTAAAGTGGCTCCCGAATCCCGGGGGCCCTTGTACCTCCTTCCCCTCCAGGGTTACTAACTGCCGATGATGTTGTCGGTTGTCGGTGGCTCGGACTGACATTACTTCGTGCAGCACCCCTAGAGGCTCCTCAATTTGAGCGCTCAGCAATTCTTGGGTGGCGGGCGCTACCTGGTAATGGTGTGCAGCAGCCCTGGGTGCCAAATTTTGACCTGATTCCAAGCTTGTCGGCTCCGGTTTTGGGTGCACTCTCGAGAAATGTGTCCCCACTGCTTGCAGGTGTGACACTGAATGTTAGCCCGGCCGTTGTATCGGGAGGGGGGTGGTGGAGTATTCAGTGCCGGCCTGTGCAGGGGTGTGGTGGGGCCGGTAGGGATAAAATTACTGGGGGGCCCTGTAATCCGAGGGAGAGCCTTATTTTGGGCACCGTGATCAAAATGGCATCAAAATGCTGATCCGCCAATTTAGCGGCTTCGGGTAGGGTGAGTGGTTTACGGTCTCTCACCCATTCTTGTGCTTCTGGGGACACACCATTAAAAAACTGTTCCAGCAGCATTAACTGCCTCAACTCCTCCATGTTAGTAGCGTTGCTGGCCTGTATCCAGCCTAGTGATGCTTGGTCCAGCTTGTGCGCCCATTCTGCATGAGAATCTTTCTCAGGCTTGCGCAAGCCCCGGAATTTCCGCCGGTATGCCTCTGGGGTAATAGCATACCTCTCCAAGATCGCCCTCTTTACTTTAGGGTAATCCTTGCTGTCCTCTCGGGGTACAGCACGGTAGGCTTCAGCCGCCCTACCCGATAATTTGCCTGCCAGCAGCGGCACCCATGTTGCGGGTTCCAAATCGTGCAAATCGCACAGCCGCTCAAAGTCCTGCAAATACCCATCAATTTCGTCCTTTTCTTCACAAAACGCTTTAAATGCGTGATGTGGGACTTTGGGCTTTACCTGTCCGTAGGTGGATGCAGTAACAGACTCTGCCCTAGGCGGTGTCGCTGGTGTGCTGGTTGCCATCAGATAATCCTGTACATCCGATACCATTACGGTCAATATTTCCAGCGGTACTGGTTGCGGTAGGAACGCCAACCTGGTTCGTAGCTCTTTTTGGAATGGGGTCTCTTCCATGGCTGGTGGGGGTGTAGCGCTGCGGGCTCTGTCTCCCTCCATCAGTTCAGCGATCAGCACAGCCTTAGATTTGTTGCTGGCTATCTTACCCCTGGCTTCCAGTAGCTCTTTTAAAGTCTGTCGTTTTAGTATGGTATAATCAATCTCCATACGAATTGCCCTTGCTTTCCTTGTTCGGTAGTTCCAGTTTCCACGAACGCTGCTTTTTCGGCTGTAAGGTTCGGATCCCGTCGCTTGCCACCAATTGTAACGGAATGCAGTGTAACAGCATACGATATCCGTTGGTACATTCAGGAAATCCACAGTCAGAATAGAAAGCACGGCAATATTCCCAATCCTCCCAATAACCGGACGAAACACAGTTTGGGAGTCAACTAACTCGGTTTATTCACAGGCAGCATATTTATACAGTTCCCCATGCAAGGGGTTTCCATACAGTAATTCCAGGGGATTTCTCCCAACATGCATTGTGACTTTCCCAACAGGCATTGCTGCACGAGAAGGATACTCCCACTAAAATGGACGATTAAGTGGATTATCCCCTCGTGCAGCAAAACCGACAATTGACATTAAAATCCATAATTCACACAATATTCGGTACTTCGGAATAACTGAACATTCGGTAGATAGCTGGGGTCGGAGCGCACACTTTGTGAGAATACCGCTCCGATCCCAGCTGAATTGACCGAACGCCGTACATAATACAGTTAAACATTAAAGTGGGTTTAAAAGTACAAGTACGGGACATATAATGTACCGAACGCGGAACTCCCGAACGCTCTAGAAGTCCAGCGGTGTTCGGATCATTGAGTAGCCGTTTTCAGTTCCAGGCTCTCGACGACCGAACACCGCTGCAGAGACAAAGGATCCAAGATGGCCGACCGCCGCATGGTCGGTAGTCGAACGACGGCCACCTAGGAGAGCCCTTAATTACCGATTGCAACAATGTTGCAACCGGTTAATTGGTACCACACGACCTGTGAGTGTGTGGTCTACCTGGGGAGTCCACATTCGTACGGCGAACGGCCAGGATAGCCGTGTTTCGTCGTATGAATGCTTTGTATGCTGGCAGCATACGGCTGCCAGCATGCGAACGGCCATAGGACAATACATATACATTTAACGTTACACAGTATATCTTCAGCCTACGGACAACCTGTACTGAATGTAGTCCAGAAGTGGCTAGATTTGCCACAATCTACCTTCTAAGCAACCCTGCACTAGACATTAGGAAAATATTTGTTTAGCTTCTTTTGCTGACAAAACTTGCTCAAAATACAATAATAAAAAAAAATATTGACATGGCCATTGAAAACAATGACTCTGGAAGTGGAAGGACTATTTGGGGACTTTCTTGCTAAAATGGGCACAGGCCAGTTTGAGGTCTGGTACCTGGGTAGTTTACCTTTTGAGTGGAGGAGAAATGTAACAGAAGCTTCTCCAATCATTTTCTTCCATCTTTGTCTGGATGCCATTGCATACCTCCCAAGTGTTCCTGTTAGGATGGACAGACCCTATTTGGAGCCCAAATCCATCTTTCCTGCTTTTCTTTCCTAATGTCCCTCTTTTCTAGGAGCTCCATATTATTGGTGTAGCTGAGTATATAACAGAGCTCCCCAGCAAAAATACTTGCAGTAATGAGTTATTAAACTAATATTCCATCCCAAATTATCAGGGACTTCAATATTCCCATTAACCCACCTTTGACCTCAGCAGCCTCTAAACTACTTTCAATTACTTCCTCCCACGGGATACCGCAGTGGGCTAATTCTACCACCCATGTAGCTGGCAATACCCTCAAACTCATTTTCTCTTATACATGTACAGTATCTAATATCTGCAACACTCCATTTCCTCTCTCTGATCATTTGCTCTCAAGTACCCCTCACCTAACAACCTCAGCCTAAGCCCCCTTAACTCTATTGACCTCCAGCATCTGTCAGCTGATATTGATTCCCAACTGCTATATATCCCTTCCCTCTCCTGTCCTTCCCTGCCCATCACCACATATAACATTACCCTCACCTCTGCCTTGAACGCTGCAGGCCCGTTCCAAACATGCACCTGGAAAAGGACACGCCCCCAACCGTGGCATACTAAATCAACACGCTACCTGCAAAGATGCTCCCATTGTGCTGAATTCTCCTGGAGGAAATCTCGCACCCAGACAGACTATCACCATTATAGATTCAGATTGTGTTCATACAGCGCCGCCGTGCCCTCGCCAAACAGTCATACTTTTCCTCTCTCATTAGTTCATGCTCTTGCAATCCCAGGCATCTCTTTGACACCTTTAACTCTCTTCTTTGCCCTGCTGCGGCCACCCCCCAAACTAAATATATATGTATATATGTATATATATATATATATAATCTACAGAAAATAAAAATAAAAACTCAGAGTAGTACAGTGAATCACACCAATATACCAGTGTTCAAGGTTACATTCACAAAAGTATATTGATTGTAGGCATATCAAATGGTTAAAAGATGGTATGAAGTCCACAACACGGAAAATGGGCATGTAGGAAAAAATAGAAGATGCACAATAAGTGTAGATTATAAGTACTTAATAATGCGCTTAAATAAATCACACTTACAAGTTTGTAGTGATATATAGACATATCATATTAATAAAGTGCGATCCCCAGCCATCATACATAGATTTACGTTGTGCAGGAAAATAAATATATGGGGGAGCTCTAGCTCGTCTTCAAGAATTGCATTCTAGACTTCGTTTTCATATGCCGTCTGTTCTTGTGCGCATGTGCATATACAGCATTACTCTCCATCAATCGGAAGATTGAAGAAAACACATGTATTCTATTGCAAGCGTTGTGTTGATTCTTTATACCATCTTATATACAGTGCCAATATTGCTCGTGGGTAATATGCAAAGAAATAAAAAGATACATATGTATCATACTCTTTTAAAAGGTAGAACAAAGCTTAAAATCATAATTAAACAGGATAAGATAATCCCAACATAAAAAGAATTATCCACAATTGGTCATAAAGGCTTACTATAATCTTTGTATATATTGCATAATATTAATTTTAATTAGGATTACATTGGGAATTTTAAAGATACATATATCGAAAATTCACAATGATAGAGTCTATATAAAGAGATCGCCCCAGTTCTCTCTCAAAAATATACATAAAAAAAAGGTACCAAAGCTTAAATTAACCTTTAACCCCTTAAGGACACATGACATGTGTGACATGTCATGAATCCCTTTTATTCCAGAAGTTTGGTCCTTAAGGGGTTAAAAGAATGGAAAATAGACCACATTAGCTAAATCCATCAAGAAAAAATTACAAAAACTTTTTAAAAATTTGATGAATTCTTCCAAAAAGTTATATCAAAATATTTTACAATTATTTTAGAAAGCATTCTAAATCAAAATCTACGTTTAAACCTCAAGGTTGCATAGTTCTCAATTTATGTATCCAAAAACCTTCCCTTTTTCTCAATTTCAACATCAGGTCGCCTCCTCTTTCGTCTAGTCGTACTTGTTCTATTGCTAGAAAATGAATGTTGTTATTAAAAGATGGGCATTTATTGCAGTGCACTGGAACTGAGTGTGTAGTGATTTTCTTACGTATGTTGTTGTAATGTTCCAGGCATCTTATTTTTGCCTTTCTTCCAGTCTTCACCACATATTGTGCACTGCACCCACAAGTGATAAGGTAAATCACATGTGAGGAGGAACATGAAATGTGGCTTTGGATCTTAAAAACCTCCAGTGTCTGTGTACTTGTGAATTCTCTGTGGGATGTAAATGCATGTGTGGAAACCGGTACTAAGCTTGGCTTTATCTATTTACTTCCGAAAGGTGCTTGGGGCCAAAATGTTCTTAAGGTTATTTCCCATCTTAAAAATTGTTTTCGGATTATTAGGAATTTTTGTTTTGAGGAAATATCTTCTAAAAGCAATGATCAGTGTTTTCTTAAAATGCTTTGGCTGTCAAATGCTTTGGAGTTATATTGTGTATTAAAAGCATATTCGCAGTCTTAATTTCTCTTAACTTAGTTATCTTTTAATAAAGCTTCTCTCTCCTAATGCCCTATTTTTTTCAAACTCTGCATCCAAAAATCCTTAGAAGCCCTTTTCTAAAAATCTATCTGTTAAAGTTGCACTTTGAGTAAAATACATATTCCTATCTGTGCAATTCCTCCGGATGCGAGTATATTGACTCCTTGGGACTCCAGTCAACCACTTAGAATGGTGACTGCTATTCATCTCTATATAGCTATCAGTGTCGGTATTAAAAAAAAAAAAAGGTTTTGGTCTTGATCTGTTTATTTTCTATATAGAGAGTGAGATCCAAGAAGTCAATCTGATGCTTGCCAAAATTAGGGGTAATTTAAGAGATTTATTTTATTTATTTATTATTGCCATTTATATAGCGCCAACAGATTCCGTAGCGCTTTACAATATTATGAGAGGGGGATTTAACTATAAATAGGACAATTACAAATAAACTTACAGGAACAATAGGTTGAAGAGGACCCTGCTCAAACGAGCTTACATTCTATAGGAGGTGGGGTGTAAAACACATTAGGACAGGAATTTGCAATCAAATAAGGTGGGCTGCCCTTTAGGAGAGGGCAAGAGACAGGTATGTGAGGTAGAGGTTAGTCTTGGAGGCCATAAGCTTTCCTAAAGAGATGGGTTTTAAGGCACTTCTTAAAAGATGCAAGACTAGGGGAGAGTCTGATGGCGGTAGGCAGGCTATTCCATAGGAAGGGAGCCGCCCGTGAGAAGTCCTGCAAGCGCGAGTTGGCCGTACGAGTGCGGACAACGGACAGGAGGTGGTCACGGGCAGAGCGGAGAGACCGAGAAGGGACATACCTATGGATCTGTGAGGAGATATAAGAGGGGCTAGAGTTGTTCAGTGCTTTATAGGTGTGAGTTAGTACCTTGAATTGACTCCTATAGCATACAGGAAGCCAATGTAAGGACTGGCAGAGGGGTGAGGTGTGAGAGAAATGACTAGAGAGGAAAATCAATCTAGCAGCAGCATTCATTACAGACTGTAAGGGTGCAGTACGGCTATTGGGAAGACCAATCAGGAGAGGGTTACAATAATCCATGCGGGAAATTACTAGAGCATGGACAAGCTCCTTGGTAGTATCTGGTGCAAGAAAGGGGCGGATGCGGGCTATGTTTTTAAGATGGAATCTACAGGATTTGGCAACATGCTGGATGTGAGGCTCAAAGGTGAGACCAGAGTCAAGTATGACGCCAAGACAGCGCACTTGCAAGGATGGACTGATGTTGGTACCACAAACTTGGAGGGAGAGGGAAAGAGGAGGATCAGTATTAGGAGGAGGAAAGACAAGGAACTCAGTTTTAGAGAGATTGAGTTTCAGAAAGCGGGAGGACATCCAGTCAGAGATGGAAGAAAGGCAAGCAGTGACACGTTGCAGGACGGCAGGGGAGAGGCAGGGCCGGATTAACATAGGGGCTGATGGAGCTGCAGCTCCAGGCCCAGGCCCATGGAATAGGCCCATTTAAAAAAAAAAAAAAAATTTTTTTTTTTTTTTTTTTTTTTTACACACTACTCTTAGGGTTGCCACCTGACTGGTATTTTACTGGTTTGCCACCTGACTGGTATTTGAGGCTGCCTGGCCGTACCAGTATTGCAGTAATACCGGCAATACAAATGCAGGTATTTTTCTCAGAATAAATGGAGATTACTCTGCAATACCAGCACCGGCCAGTAGGGGTCACTGTGTGTGGAGAGAGGCAGGTATAGGAAGTTACAGCATATCCCTGCCTCTCTCTACTACTTACTGATCCGTGGGGGAGCAGCAACACAGCACAGAGAACAGACAGCAGCTCTACAGCTCAGGTAAGAGAGGGATGGGAGGAAAGGCAGCAGGGACACATGGGGACACTGAGACACTAGGGGACACATGTGGACACTAGGGGACACTGAGACACTAGGGGGCATATGGGGACACTGAGACACTAGGGGACACAGACACTAGGGTACAAATGGGGACACAGACACTAGGGGACACTGAGACACTAGGACACAGACACTGGGAGACCTGGAAACACCGAGACACTTGGGGACACTGGAAAACATGGGGACACTGAGACACTAGGGGACACTGGGACACATGGGGATGCTGAGACACATGGGGATGCTGAGACACATGGGGATGCTGTGAGACATAGGGACATTGGGAGACAATGCGACATTGGGACACGGAGACACTATGTCCCCATTTCTCCCAGTGTCCCCATGTCCCCTATCCAGTGTTTCTAGTGTCTCAGTGTCCCCAAGTCTCCCAGTGTCTGTGTCCCATGTCTCTCAGTGTGCCTAGTGTCCCCATGTGTCCCAGTGTCCTTATATGTCCCAGTGTCCCCATGTCTATGTCCACAACTGTCCCCATGTCTCCCAGTGTCCCCAAGTGTCTGTCTCCCAGCCAGTGTCCCCTAGTCTCCCAGTGTCCCCTAGTCTCCCAGTGTCCCTAGTGTCTTAGTGTCCCCAAATGTTTCAGTGTCCCCATGTCTGTGTTCCGAGTGTCTCAGTGTGCCTAGTGTCCCCATCTCTCCCAGTGTCCCTATATGTCCCAGTGTCCCCATGTCTATGTCCACAACTGTCCCCATGTCTCCCAGTGTCCCTAAGTGTCTGTCTCCCAGCCAGTGTCCCCTAGTCTCCCAGTGTCCCCTAGTCTCCTAGTGTCCCCTAGTCTACCAGTGTCTGTGTTCCCATGTCTCTGTGTCCCTAGTGTCTTAGTGTCCCCAAATGTTTCAGTGTCCCCTGGGCGACATGGGGACACTGACACTGTGATACATAGGGACACTGAGACACTGGGTGACTTGCGAGACTGAGACACTGGGAGCAATCCATCTATACAGCAGAATCAAACTGTGAGTAGTTTGTTGGTGATTTTACAGAATTTTCTCTGATGTCACTCCTTGTGATTATACAAATGATTAAGGCTGGTATTTTTTTTCCAAGAAAGGTGGCAACCCCAACTACTCTTCACATACTCTTGCTTAAAGGAGCACTATAGAGTCTGGAACACAATCATGTATTTCTGACCCTATTATGTTAAAACCACCACCCTGGCCCCTTCTTGCCTCCCTAAGTATATTAAAATATAACTTGTATTCAAGTCTGCAGCTGCTGGCTCTGCTGCTGAACTGACTGTCTGCTGACATCATCAGAAGTGGTGGTCTGAGCAAATGACAATACTTCCCCATAGGATTGGCTGAGACTGTCAACTAGGCAGATCAGGGGCAGAGCCAGCACAAGCCCTGGCCAATCAGCATCTCCTCATAAAGATAAATTGAATCAATGCATCTGTATGAGGAAAGTTCAGTGTCTGCATGCAGAGGGTGGAGACACTGAATGACAGTGCTGCACACTAGGCAGTACTGTCCCAGGAAGCACCTCTAGCAGCCATCTAAGGAGTGGCCAGTGGAGTTATTTTCTCTGAAAAGACAGTGTTTACTGCAAAAGGCCTGAATGGAATGATTCTACTTACCAGAACAAATACAATAAGCTGTAGTTGTTATGGTGACTATAGTGTCCCTTTAAGTTTGGAAGCTTAAGAGGGATGTATGGGAACAAAACTTGTGTGGACTGGCTGACAATAAAATTAGTTTAGGTAATGCAGACGCTTGTCTCTTTTAACACTGTGGCATGTACCCTTTCTTCTACACTCAGTACATACACATTTTCTCTGTCCCAGACTATATACCAGGAACTTCTACCTGCTAGTAAGAAAGTAAGGAGACAAGTGGACATGTGAGTGCTAGGGGGCAGTCCTTAGAAAGCATGGAGTGAACGCATCATTAGACACATTTATGTCAAGCTCAGGGTGCTGCCTGCATAGTATGCCCTTAGTTGGACAGCCTGCAGGATTGGCGGGCAGCCTGACATGCATTCATGCCAGGCTGTCCTTCAAATTCTTTGGACAGACATGCCCCCTTTTTGGGCATGTTCTCCCCTTTTAGCAGGTCTGGTCACGTGATTCGCACCAATGGCCCACCCTTTTACCCCGCCCATTGACTTCCTGCTTCACTGGACACTGCTGTTAAGGGTTATGGATTTACTTGAAAGATGAAAGCAAAAATTAGAGAGAGATTAGAATAGAGTATGTGTTTTCTTATAGCCGCATCCTATGAGTTTCCCTTCAGCACCATCTCCATCAGATACATGACACTTGGGAGGTATGACTGTTTTAGTGTTTTTGGTCAATAAGATTCCGTAATTAGGCCCATCATAATTGTCAGCACCAGGCCCACTGTGCTCTTAATCCGCCCCTGACTATGTGTGTATGTCAGTGATCAGACATCCCAGCAATTCATTCTCTCTCATCTAAGGTAAAAAAAAATTGAGGATCGACCTTATTATTAAAGCAAAAATTAAAATTATGTGTGTGTGGGTGTCAAAGAATGTGTACATACTTTTTCATTCTTCTTAATGGGAGGACAGATACTTAGTAAATACTCTGAACTGAAGCCTCTATGACTTTATCTATATTTGTTTTGTTTTGCTTTACTTTGACTAGGAAATAAGATCTTCAACATTTCCAATGGAAATAAAAAAAAAAAAATACTTTGTCAATGTAGCTTCATAAATATCTAAGAACTGGGAGTGGATGCCAGACTGGCTTTCTTTGTCCTCACTTATCCTGTATAGTTAGCAAGGAAAAACCAAAAAAAAATTTTTTTTAAAGCTGTAAGATTATTCTTCCTTACAGCCTGGAGTACAAGTTCAATGAGTGCTAGTTACCTAGGGCTGAGAAAAAAATCAAAAGTTCTCCTCTGACCAGTGCACTGCTCTCTAATATTGGGAGTCAGAGTGCCACTACCAGGTTGTGACATCAAACCAATTAAAAAATTAAGCAGAGCTCAATAAACATAGATTGAAGAAGTGGGAAAGTTCATGCCACATTGATAGAGGAGGGAGAGGTCAGGGGAAATAGCTATCTCAGGATCAAGGCAGATAACAGTCATATGAGAGGAGTGAGATGTGATATACATATATGGGAGCATAAAAGAAACAGCAGATCCATATCCAGGATTTATTCACTGAACACCAGATTTTATCCAGATGGGCAAATTTCTGTGAAAAGTTCCGACTGGAATAGCAATTCTCATATTTACTAATACCATTTCCGTTCACATCTGAACTTTATACAAAGTAGAGTATTCTGAATATGTACAAATCACCCCTTTAAACTGAATTTGGGATTGGTTGCATCCAACAGGATGCACATTTGTAAATTTATGTTTCACTTGTTTTTTGCAAGCAGATGATAATTTGAAGTACTATTTGCCTGATGACAGCATTAGCAACCAGTAGGCAAATAGTTAAAAAAAAAAAAAAAAAAACGTAAGGTGCCCAAGGGTCATTCATGTGGCATAAAAAAAAAACAAAGAAAAAATGAAAACTGCATCACAAGAAACTCAGAATGAGCTTTCAAGTTTTTTTTCTTAAGGCTTTTAAATCTTAGAGTAGTGCTCTGATTGGTTGGATTGTAAGCAAACCAATCTGTGTACTCTAATAGACAAGTCTCACTACTTTTGATACTTGCTATGAAAATAGTCTCTTGAGACCTTGCCTGTGAGAGCAAACTGGTTGTTTGGCTTACTAGCACTGCGGGAACTACCGCGGTCGCAGGGGTCACAGCTGCGACCGGGCCTGCCACTCAAGGGGGCCTGGCCGCCCTGCGGACCCCTGTGACTAGGTGCCTGCCACCATGTGTTGCGGACCTGGCCCACGTGGTAGAACCGCCACGGCCGCATGTTAAGGGGCCCATCAGCTGGCCCATGCTGTTAGAGCCACCCGATGGCAATGAATATCCAGGGGACCCGGTCACTCTTCCCAGCAATCACACAGAGTCTGCGCGGGAGGAAGGAGTCAAAACATTTTGAATGTGTGTGTGTCTCTGTATATGTGTGTCTGCTTGTGTATCTGTTTGTCTGAGGGAACGTATAGGTGTTGGAGGAAAGAGGTATGTGGGGGTGGTGAACCTATGGAAGGGGGACGATAGAGGTATGCGGGGGTGGGGGAACGTATGGGAATGACAGTATAGAGGTATGCGGGGGTAGAGGGGAACGTATGGGAGTGGGAGTATAGACGTATGGGGGAATGGCAGGGGGTAGACTATGGGGGAGGGCCCAGGGCAACTTTTGCACCAGGGACCCATGGTTTCTAGTTACTCCTCTGCTTACTAGCCAACCAGTCAGAGCACTCTGAGATTTCCAAGCATGAGAAAGCCTTTATAAAGACTTTTTCCAATTTGAAAGCTCATTCGGTGCAGAACCTTTAAGTTCATATTTTGTTTTATTTTTTCATCAAGCCCCAACCCTCAGCCCTTACACTAGAATGCCCACCCTTTTTAATTTAAACATCTTCACCTGCTGGCTATGGGTGGGGGCAGGGGTTGGACAGTGATCTGTCCACCAAACATATAATTTAACCCCCTAAGCAATTATACAAGTTCTGATCAAAACAAAACCTAGAAATAGCTATATGTCCGTTGAACCTTAATTTACCTCTTTCGTATTCAGTGCATCCACACTTATTTTGTACATCATTTTGTTCAGGAGAAACAGGGCTTTTCATACCAAATCGTTCTATATGTAACAATTTAATATGAATAAAATCAAGAAATGTTATTTTTCAAGTTCTGCATGGCATTGAAACTGTGTGTCATTATACTCTTAGATTTTACTGCAGTAAATTACACATATTTCTCACGAGTACAACATTGCCCCTCATGTACAGGTTTTATGGTGTTTTGGAAAGTTTCAGGGTTAGCTATAGGGCTTTCCCTTTTTCAGTTTTTACACATTTAAATTTGGTAGTTTAGTTTGCTGGGCCTATGTTGCCTTCAGGGCTGGACTGGCCCACCGGGATACCGGGAAATTTCCCGGTGGGCCGCGGCATCTGGGGGCTGCACAGGTATGTGCCACCAGGTGGCCGGTCCAGTGGCACACTCAGAGGGGGGCGGCTGGCAGCCTTGCCGGTCCGGCGGCCTTTCTACTGCTGAGGACGGAAGGAGGAGGGAGGAGCATGTCTCTCTACCATGCTCCCTCGCGGTTCCCACAATTCACAGCACAGATGGTAGAGAGACATGCTCCTCCCTCCTCCTTCAGTCGTCAGCAGTAGAAGTGCCGCCGGACCGGCAAGGCTCCCACCCGGCCCGGCAGCTCCCCCTCTAAATCCTCTCAGGTAAATGGAGGGGATGAGGGGGGAAGGTAATATAGAGACACAAGGGGAGGGGGTAAAATAAAACAGAGAGAGGGTGACTAGAAAGATGCAGGGGAAGAAAGAGACAGTGGGAGAACAGAGAGAGACAGAGGGGGATGGAGAGCACCACAGAAAAGGAGGGAGACAGAGGGGGGAGAGTGAAACACTAGGGGAGAAAGAGGGGGAATAGAGAGAAGGTAAGAGAAACACAGGGAAAGGGGGAGAAAGAGTCAGAGGGGGAGAGTGAAACACAAGAGGAGAAAGAGGGGGAATAGAGAGAAGGGAGAGAGAAACACAGGGAAAGGGGGAGAAAGAGTCAGAGGGGGAGAGTGAAACACAAGAGGAGAAAGAGGGGGAATAGAGAGAAGGTAGAGGGGGAGAGAGAAACACAGGGAAAGGGGGAGAAAGAGACAGAGGGGGAGAGTGAAACACAAGGGGAGAAAGAGGGGGAATAGAGAGAAGGTAGAGGGGGAGAAAGAGACAGAGGGGGGAGAGTGAAACACAAGGGGAGAAAGAGGGGGAATAGAGAGCAGGTAGAGAGGGAGAGAGAGACAGGGAAAGGGGGGAGAAAGAGACAGAGGGGGAGAGTGAAACACAAGGGGAGAAAGAGGGGGGATAGAGAGAAGGTAGAGGGGGAGAGAGAAACACAGGGAAAGGGGGAGAAAGAGACAGAGGGGGAGAGTGAAACACAAGGGGAGAGAGAGGGGGAATAGAGAGAAGGTAGAGGGGGAGAGAGAAACAGGAAAAGGGGGGAGAAAGAAACAGAGGGGGGAGAGTGAAACACAAGGGGAGAAAGAGGGGGAATAGAGAGCAGGTAGAGGGGGAGAGAGAGACAGGGAAAGGAGGGAGAAAGAGACAGAGGGGGAGAGTGAAACACAAGGGGAGAAAGAGGGGGGATAGAGAGAAGGTAGAGGGGGAGAGAGAAACACAGGGAAAGGGGGAGAAAGAGACAGAGGGGGGAGAGTGAAACACAAGGGGAGAAAGAGGGGGAATAGAGAGAAGGTAGAGGGGAAGAGAGAAACACAGGGAACCCATACACACGTTGCCCCACAAACCCTACACACTGAACCTTTCACACAAACTGCACCCCTCACCAGGGCCGGATTAACATAGGGGCTGATGGAGCTGCAGCTCCAGGCACAGGCCCATGGAATAGGCCCATTGATTTAAAAAAAAAAAAAAATTTTTACATTTTTTTTCCCACACACACACTACTCTTAGGGATTCCACCTTTCTTTTATTTTATTGGCACAGCCAGTATTTGAGGCTGCCTGGCTGGTGCCAATATTGCCGTGATACTGGCAATACAAATGCTGGTATTTTTCTCAGTATAAACAAGAGATTACTCTGCAATGCCAGCACTGGCCAGTAGGGGTCGCTGTATGTGGAGACAGGCAGGGATAGGAAGTTCCAGCATATCCCTCCCTGCCTCTCTCTAATCACTGATCTGCAGGGGTGCATCTACAGAGAGTCCAGACAGCAACTACCACCCTGCAGAGACAGCCTACAGCTCAGGGAAGTAAGGTATGGGGGAAAGGCTGCAAGGAGACATACACTGAGGCACTAAGGGACACTGGGAGACATTATGGCAGACACTGAGACACTAAGGGACATTGGGAGACATTATGACACAGACACATGGGGACACAGTGTCCCTAGTCTCCCAGTGACCCCTAGTCTCCCAGTGACCCCAGTCTCCCAGTGACCCCAGTCTCCCAGTGACCCCAGTCGTCCAGTGTCTCACTGTCCCCATGTCTCCTTGTGCCTCCATGTCTCCCAGTGCCTCAAGTGTCACAATGTCCCCATGTCTCCAAGCTAGTGTCCCTAGTGTCTGTGGCCCTGGTGTCTCAGTGTCCCCATGTCTCCCAGTGCCCCATGTCTCAATGTCCCCATGTCCTCCAGCCAGTGTCTCTAGTGTCTGTGTCCCTGGTGTCTGTGTCCCCATGTCTTCAAGTGTCCCCATGTGTCCCAGCCAGAGTCCCCTAGTCTCCCAGTGTCACTGGTGTCTCCGTGTCCCTAGGTCTCCCCGTGTCCCCAGGTCTCCCAGTCTTCCTAGTGTCCTAGTGACATGGGATCCCTGTGATACATGGGGACACAGGGAGACATGGGGCATTGAGACACAGTGATACATAGGATCACTGGGAGACCTGGGGACACGATACTAGGGGACACTGGGAGACATGGGGCACTGAGACACTGATACATAGGAACACTGAGACCTGGAGTAATCGACACATGGGGGCACTGAGTCATGAGGGCAATGGGAGACATGGGGGGAAGGGCACTGGGAGGAATCCATCTATACAGCAGAATCAAACTAAGTAGTTTTTTGGTGATTTTACAGCATCTTCTCTTATGTCACTCCTTGTGATTTACATAATGTGATGTCACCCATACATATTTTATTAAGCAAATTAGTAAGGCCAGTATGTTTTTCCAAGAAAGGTGGCAACCCTAACTACTTTTCACATACTCTTACTTAAGTATGGAAACTTGAGAGGGATGTATGGGAACAAAACTTGTGTAGACTGGCTGACAATGAATATAGTTAAAGGGACACTATAGTCACCAGAACAACTGCAGCTTATTGAATTTGTTCTGGTGAGTAGAATCATTACCTTCAGGCTTTTTGCTGTAAACACTGTCTTTTCAGAGAAAATGCAGTGTTTACATTACAGCCTAGTGATAACTTCACTGGCCACTTCTCGGATGGCTGTTAGAGATCCTTCCTGGGTCATGGCTGCCTAAAATGCATCCAAACATTCAGTGTCTCCTCCCTCTGCATGCAGACACTGAACTTTCCTCATAGAAATTCATTAATTCAATTCAACTCTCTAAGGAGATGCTGATTGGCCAGGGCTGTGTTTGAATCATGCTGGCTCTGACCTGCCTCTTTGTCAGTCTCAGCCAATCCTATTGGGAAGCACTGTGATTGGATCAGGCCACCACTTCTAATGATGTCAGCAGACTGCTTTTTTTCTGAGTCTAACAGCATGCAGAGTTACAGCTTCAGACTTGAATATAGTAAGATTTTGCTATATTTATGGAGGCATGAGGGGCCCAGTGGGGCTAGATGGTGGTGTTAACACTATAGGGTCATGAATTCATGTTTGTGTTCCTGACCCTATAGTGATCCTTTAACCCCTTAAGGACCAAACTTCTGGAATAAAAGGGAATCATGACATGTCACACATGTCATGTGTCCTTAAGGGGTTAAGGTAATGCTGACTTTGGTCTCTCTAACACTATGGCATGTTCCCTTTCTTCTACACTCACTACATACAGCTTTTCTCTGTCCCAGACTAAATACCAGGAACTTCTGCCTGCTAGTAAGAAGGTAAGGAGACAAGTGGACCAGCGAGTGCTAGAGGACAGTCCTTAGAAAGTGTTGAGCGAGCGCATCATTAGATGCATTTCTGCCAAGCTCAGGGTGCTGTCTGCATAGTATGCCCTTAGTTGGCCAGCTGCAGGATTGGCAGGCAGTCTGACATGCATTCATGCCAGGCTGGCCTTCTAATTCTTTGGGCAGACATGTCCTCTTTTTGGGCATGTTCGCCCCTTTTGGCAGGTTACGTGATTTGTGTCAGTGGCACACCCTTTTACCGTGCCCATTGACTTCCTGCTTGACTGGACACTGCTGTTAGGGGTTTTGGATTTACTTGAAAGATGAAAACATGAATTAGTGAGAGATTAGCATAGGGTATGTGTTTTCTTATAGCTGCTTTTTTCTTTCTCTCCACCACCATCTCCATCAGATACATGATGCTTGGGAGGTATGACTGTTTTACTGTTTTTGGTCGATATGATTCTGTAATTAGGCCCGTCATAATTGTCAGCACCAGGCCCACTGGGCTTTTAATCTGGCCCTGGGGAGAGGTCCGGGGAGGAGAGATATAGCTGGGTGTCATCAGCGTACAGGTGGTAGTGAAATCCAAAAGAGGTAATAAGTTTGCCAAGAGAGGCAGTATAAAGAGAAAATAGAAGGGGACCAAGGACGGAGCCTTGGGGAACTCCAACCGAGACAGGGCAAGGGGAGGAGGTATCATTAGAAAAAGAGACACTGAATGAGCGTTGGGAGAGATAAGAGGAAAACCACGAGAGGACAGAGTCACAGAGACCAAGCGATTGAAGAGTTTGAAGAAGGAGAGCATGATCAACGGTGTCAAAGGCCGCTGAGAGGTCAAGAAGAATTAGTATGGAGTAGTGGCCTTTGGATTTAGCTGCGATTAGGTCGTTAGTAACTTTGATAAGGGCAGTCTCTGTAGAGTGGAGAGGGCGGAAGCCAGATTGAAGGGGGTCAAGGAGAGAGTTGGAATTGAGGAAATGAGACACACGGGTAAAGACAAGAGATGTATTATTATTATTATTATTATTGATTAAGCTGATAAAACCTCCTCAGGCCCCTGCCAAAAAATTAAAATATCATCAATGTACCTTTTCCAGAGAACCAAGTTCCAGCCAGAGGGATTTTTGTGCCATATGGTTGACCTCTCCCAGCAAACCATGAAGATGTTAGCGTAACTTGGCACGAACTTGGTGCCCATGGCACTACCATTGATCTGAAGGTAAAAATCATCATTAAAAATCAATAGATTTTAGTAAAAATGTTCCAAAATCCGAATTCATCTCACTATCTCTTTCTAAATTGAGTCTAACTGCATCTATCCCTTCATTGTGCTCTATAATTGTATAGAGGGAAGTTACATCAAAAATAGCCCACATGAAGCTTTCCTGCCATTCTATTTCTTCTAGCTTTTGTATAAGGTGCTTAGTATCTTTTAAATAGGAATCTGCATTTTGTGCATATTTTTGTAAAAATAAATCAATACATTCTGAAAGTTTGGAAGTCAAAGCATCTATACCATCAATTATCGGTCTTCCTGGTGGTTTCTTTTTACACTTGTGGACTTTTGGTAAAAAATAAAAAGTAGATATTCTTGGGGACTTTAAAAATAGAAATTTAAAAACATTATCGTCTATCAGGTCTTCTTCTCTAGCTCTTTTTAGGAGGTCCTCCAATTCTTTGGAGGACTTTGCTCGCAATAGGAGAACCCGGCGGAGCTGCAGGTAAGAGCTCCCCCGGGTTCTCTCCCTCCCCTACCAGCCATCCAGAAATGTGCCTGTGTGGGCCGGGGAGGGAGATCACTCCCCTCCGGTCTGTGAAGGCAAACAACAGGGCTGGCGCTTGGATAGTGCCAGCCCTGCATGGGCCGGCAGGTGAGAGCCTCGGCCTCACTATTTCCCCGTTACCCCCCCCCCCCCCTCCAAGATCCGCCACTAATTAACAGTCTAGTAATGTGAATTACAACCTTATATCCACAGGTTTATGAATTTAGATACTAGGGCTCAAAGACAGAGTTAGATTATTAATAGTTTAATATCAAAAAAGCAAATGTGACAGTGCCAAAATACAATTCTTTAAAAAAAAAAAAAAAAAAGGAACTTAAACAAAACACATGACCTACATTTACACAAATACTCCGATAACCTTATTATGCCAGTAGGAACCAGTGGCGGATCAAGGGGGGCAACGGGGCAAAAGCGCCCCCCACCCCCGAGGAAACCGACGGTCTCCCTCTCCCCTGCCAGCACATGCAGGTGCCAGCCCTGCAATGTGCCTGTGGACCGGAGGGGAGATCAGAGATCAGAGATGCTGATAGCCGGCAGGGGAGGGAGGAAGAGAGGACCCGGGAGCTCAGTCTGCAGCTCCTCCGGGTCCTCATCTCGCAAGCTTGGAGCGTTGCCGCGTTTACCACGACAACGCTCCAAATCTCGCGAGAGTGAACTCTAGCCCTGGAGCTACGGGCTAGAGTTCACTCTCCCCACTTGGCCACCAGGGAATCCCCACTGACCACTAAGGATCAAGAAATGTCCCCCCTCCTCCTCCTCAATAAAGGTAAGAAGGGAGGGGGGGGCATCAATATTTATTTAAATTAAATTTAAAAAATATATATATATATTATTTTTTTTTAAAAAGCCCCCCTCCCCTTATCACACACACACACACACTCTACAAACACACACTCTACACACACACACACTCTACACACACACACTCTACACACACTCTAAACACACTCTACACACATACATTGCCCCCCATACACACACATCGCCCCCCATACTGCCCCCATACACACACATTGCCCCCCATACTGCCCCCATACACACACATTACCCCCCATACTGCCCCCATATACACACATTGCCCCCCATACTGCCCCCATACACACACATTGCCCCCATACTGCCCCATATACACACACTGCCCCATGCACATACTGCCCCCCATGCACATACTGCCCCCCATACACATATACTGCTCCCCCATACACACATACTGCCCCCATACACACACTCACACATACACTGCAATACTCACACACACACTGCAACTGTTACACACACATACTGTACCACACATACACATACACTGCATCCCTGACATACACTGCTGCCCTCACTCACACACTACAACCTTCACACACACACACTGCTCACACACTGTCCCCCTCACACACACACTGCACCCTTTACACATTGCACCACTAACACACACCACTGCTCCTACGCCCTACTACAGCCCCATTTCCCAGCAGACCTCAGGTAAGTTGTCAAACTGTTCTTAAACGGTTTGACTACTTACTCTCGGAGGGGGTCTCGGCACTATTGACACCATAACCACTACACTGAGCTGTAGTGGTTATCGTGTCTGGATTATTTCTTTAAATAATCTACAACTGCCCCTCCCGAGATCAGGCTCTGGATCCGCCACTGGTAGGAACCCCTGAAGTCCTTTCTGATGTTACTCAAAAATAAAGTTCAAGGGGAGTTCGATTTGGCCTGGGTTAGTATTCGGTTATATAGTCTTTCTTTGTTTTTCCAGAAAGTATTGCACCTTTGTAATTGGGGCTACACGTAAAAAGAACTTGTAAATGCTGCACATACTTTGCCGGAAGCTTTTGCAAGTCCTCTCCTAACCCAACCCAGACTTTCTATAGCCATCCAATCACTGAGTTCCCAATGCAGCTCAATGAGAAGTCTTTGCTTTGCAAGACAGGCTCTCTGAGCAATTGCATACCTCTTGAGGTTAGCTCCACTGAGCTGAACAACCAGGAAGTTACAGGACAAGCTGTCTGATTGACAGCCAGGGGTTGTAACACTGTTAATTTAAAAAATAAGGCGTATGGACACAGTCATATACAGATGTGAACTGCAAACCCAAATTTGACACAGTATATATTTTAGCAGCAACCCTTTACGTCAACATTGAACCTATAACCTTTACCTAGATGCTCACCAATAATCTTCTTTTGGGCTTACAAGTAGGTCACATTTGAGAACAGAAACCCTCTTACTTATACTAATCTGTAAATCTACACAATGAGGCACTTTCCTTAGATGGGGGAAAAACCCAAACTAATCAGCAAGAGAGGCATATAACGACTGTTGCAGGTCTGGGTTTTAGCAGCAAATGTGAGTATGTTCATAACATCTGTGCCACTGGTTTTTGGAGAAGACTAATGGCCAGCCTTTTACCTTGGGATTATGGCCCATGTGACTTATTTAGCTCTAATGCACTGTTTCTGCCTCTTCTAATGCTATTGGAACAGATTTACACTTTCAAAGTGGCACTTCGGATACAGCCGAAGTGTCGAAGTAGTCGAAGTAGTCGAAGTGGCCGCCATGCAACATTCAAACACGTGGCAGTGGCCATTTTATTTAGTCGAACGAGTTCAACTGTGTTTTGTCGTCGAGTTCATGGAACTCAAATCGGACACGCGACAGCACAAGCACCGCTGAAAAGTTACCTTCTCTAGGACTTCAACTCTTCGGCGGGAGTCGAACAGTGTTCGACAATTTGAACAGCACTTCAACACTGACTTTGTGCACGAACAGTCCCTGTTCGACTATTCGAAGAGAACTTAGTCATTGGAAATAGACCGGCCACGCAGCCTAATTCTCTAGAACTGTTTTGGGCATGAAATCATGCGTGCGGTCGGTCAAAAGAGACTTCCAGGAATTTACTGAACCCCTGCTCTGATCTGGGTGATTTTTGGATATGTTGTTCACCCAGATCAGGGCTATCAGGGGATGTAATAATAATAATTTATGGGGCTATGTTATGTTTTGGTTTGTCTTCTGTACTTTGTGGAAAATGGGTGTTTTTCTGCCTATGGATAATTAGGTTATTGTATTAACTACTTTAATTATATTACAGGCAGAGGGGAGGGATTGTTTACTGTATGTGGGAGTGTTGTACTGTTAATGACTGTTTTGATTGGTCCCTGTCTTCCATCAGGTCCAGTGCGTGTGCCTCTAGCCTGAAAAACTGTATAAAAATCCAATCTGTGCCATTAAACCTTCTGTTCCTGTTTGACCCTCAACACGTAGTCTTGTCTCGTGTTTGGATGGGAACTGCTGTAATCACACTGGGGATTACTATACTTTGTATACTCCTCTGGGTTCTAATCACTTAGCTATTTTAAGAGCTGTTCCTGTTACACTCTCATGGAGCAGTGTTCTCCCCCACACGGTCCTGGATGTCAGAGGTTGATCCAGGGTGGAAGGAAGACGGCGAGATTCCAGTTAAGCTACGCCGGTTGTGGAGTCTGCGGTGGTTGTGGTGTCCGGTGCAATTCTTATAGTCCTCGGCGTCAGCTAAGAACCATCCGTTAACGGAGGTACCCAGTCGGGGATCTGTTACAGTGAGTTTGAGCAAATGACACCCTAATCTGCTTAAACATATAAAGTGAGATTTTCCACTCATGCTGCAATCACACAGTAGAAGGTGCTGCTGAATCAGCAGAAGGAATATCTCTGAGTTAGTGTTCCAGTTAGTTTAGGGGTAGTGCTAGTGTGGGGTCAGGGTTAATGCTATTTTAGGGTTAGGGATATTGTACGGTTAAGCTCCAGGTTAAGGTTAGAGTAAGTACGGTTAGAGTTGGTGTAAGCATAGGGTTATGGATACGGTTTGTATAGGGTTTTAATTAGATCCTAGACATATGATACATTTTGCAATCAGAACTGATCCTTGAATCTATTTCAATTCTTTTTCTTTTGTTGCACTCAATGTATAAAAATTATTATTAGCAAAACTGTAACATAATCAGCTTTTTCACATTTTAGAAATGTTTTCATACTTAATTTTGTTTCTTTTTGTACATATAGGATATTAAAAGAAAGCCCTTTCTATCCTTAAAAAAAAAAAAACAATAGATAATATGTATGGATGCTCTGAAAGAAAAACCTTTACATTATGGTTGAACAGACACAGCATATATTTTAGGTTTTGTTTAGGTTTAGAAGTTGGACAACTGCTTCCGTCCTTAAGGGACTAAAACAGGGCTGGTGTGAGACTATTTGCTACAACTAAGCTGCTAAGCCGATACACTTTCATTGATTTTATTTTTCATTTCTTAGGATGGGGTTTCTAGTACTATAATGCGTGTTGCAGGCTGGGAGGAGATCTCTGATAGTTGGTTGGCAGTAGGGACGTACAGTGGGCAATTGCTTTAATTATATTCCCACAATTTGCCTTATCTAACATTAAGTATAACTCTGTGCCTGCTATTTCCCTATGAGATAATTGTTTCTCTATTTCTAACTGTCTGTAACCCTTGAGGGGGCTGGACATACTATATACACTTTGTTATCTAATTATGAATTACAGACACTCTCGTAGGAACCTCCTTTTATATATAATTAAACTAGCGCTCTTTGTTATGTACTGTCTTTGTGCCCCTCTGTTTATCCATCTTTACTATTTATAGTTACGAGTGCATCTATTAATTGTATTGAGGGATTTAAATACAAGACTTCTATGGCTGCTTTTTACATGCAATTACCACCTAGCGACCCAAGTCTTGCTGTAGACCAGTGGCGTACGTACCGCGGTCGCAGGGGTCGCAGCTGCGACCGGGCCCGGCACTCCAGGGGTCCCGGCCCCCCTGCGGCCCCCCGCGACCTGGTAGCAGCTGCCACGCTTTGCGGCCCCGGCCCGTGCGGAAAACCGCCGGGGCCGCATGTCAAGGTGTCCATGGATTTTAAGGGGGCCCGGTCTGCGCTGAGCGCTTTAAGTGCTCAACCGGGCCCCCTGTGATGAGATCATCACACGCTGGGAGGAAGTGACCGCACGTCACTCCTCCCAGCATACTGAGAGCCCGCGCGGGAGGAAACAGAAAGGAGGGAGTCAGAGTGGGAACTCTGACTCCCATCAGGCTGAGCCACCACTGGACCCACACATGGTAGGAAACATTCTGTGTATTTGTGTCTCTGTATGTATGTATGTATGTCTGTGTCTCTGTATGTGTGTGTGTATGTATGTGTGTCTGTTTCTGTATGTGTGTATGTGTGTATGTATGTCTGTGTCTCTGTATGTGTGTATCTGTATGTATGTCTGTGTCTCTGTGTGTGTGTGTGTGTCTGTGTCTCTGTGTGTATGTATGTCTGTGTCTTTGTCTCTGTATGTGTGTGTGTGTGTGTGTGTGTATCTGTATGTATGTCTGTGTATGTATGTTTGTGTCTGTGTCTCTGTATGTGTGTATGGTTTTGTGTCTGTGTGTGTGTCTGTGTGTGTCTCTGTATGTGTGTGTCTGTGTGTGTCTCTGTATGTGTCTGCGTGTGTGTCTCTATATGTATGTGTCTGCATGTGTGTATGTATGTATGTATGTATGTATGTGTCTGTCGGGGGTGTGTGCATGTGTTTGTGTCTCTGTATGTATGTGTCGGGGGAGAGGGGCCCACAGTCAGGGGGGAGAGGTTCACTGTAGGGGGGGGCCCAAGGATCAGTTTCGCACCGGGGCCCCATGGAGTGTGTGTACGCCACTGCTGTAGACATCCCAGTTTAACACGTGACTCCCCATTCTTTTTAACTGCATTAAGTAGTCTTCATCTTGACTATTTAATTCACCTCACTTTTTTGTTGTGTTTTGTATGTTACTGATTCTCTGTTACTAATAGTTATTTGCTATTACCTTGAAATGTTCTAACATTGGAGGTAATCTTAGCAGTGGCGTCTCCAGCATTCATATTTAGGGGTGGCACATGGGAGGCCAGGGACAAAAGTAGGGGGGCAATTACAAAATGTGTGTGTATGCGTATGTATGTGATATATATATATATATATATATAGATATATATATACACACACACAAACGTGGAGAACATTTAAAAGTTAACAAAATTCCGATTTCCAGCATCTTGTTTAATATGCTAAAGCAGGGGTAGGCAACCTTTTAGCAGCACTGTGCCGATATAGGATTGTGATGTCCCGTAGTGTGCAGATCCTATTTTTTTAAATTGAGGTGTGTATGCTCCCGTATTCTGCTTATGTTATTTTTACTGTAATTGCTTTGTATCGTTGTATTTGTGCGTATATAAGCTATTATATTGTATATGTTCAGGAGTAGTTTATGGTATTGTGTATGATACATATGAATGTGGACTGTGTATGAGGGCTGCTTGTGAAATTGTGTGTGGATGGATATGTCACATTGTGTGTTTGGTAGTGTGTGGGGGCTGTTTGGGGTATTGCATGTGAGAGGCTGCATGTGGGGTTGTGTGCATGTATGTGTATTGTCAGTGGTGTTGCATTTGTGGGGATTGTGTGTTGTGTGTGTGTGTGTGGGCTGTTCATATTATTTGTATGAGGGGAGGGTTATTCTGCATTTCTGTGTATTTCTGTTCCAGTGGGGACCAGGCTGGCCAGGTACAGGTCAAGAACAGGAGCTGCGATAGCTGTCGAGGGCTGCTCTACTACAGTGTGGATTCCCATTCACAAGTGCTGGGAGGAAGTGTGCTACAATGCATAAATTGAGGCTTGTCCTTCACCACCTCTTCGTATTAGCAGATATCTGAAGTTTTACTTGGACTCCTGATAGGCCAGAGTGTGTTTGGCTCTAGCAGCCTTGAGTGCCGTGCAATGACACCTCGAGTGCCGTGCATGGCACTAGTGCCTTAGGTTGCTGTGGGGATATTTATGGGATAATAATAGTAAACAGATGAGAATTGCCCACGATTTTCAATTCTCAGACCCCAAAGAACCGTAATAAGTGAAAATGTAAACCATATAATTAAGTCACAGATTTGTTATAAAAATAGATAATTTATTGTGACATCTTAAAATATAATATTAAGTAACATGCGTGACAATAATCAATGAAATTCGAGTATAACATGAATATGCAATACAATATGGCAATAATCAATGAATATGCAGTATAAAAATGGTATGCAATACAAAGTGGCAATTTACTTCCTGGTTAATACAGCATTGAATCTACAAGCTGTCAAGATAAGATTTACGACTTTCTTTACAGAGAAGGAAAGTTTCACGGGGAGAAGAGAAGAGAATTCCTTCCAGCGTGAAGCCATAAAAACTTTCAACTGGCAGTTTAGAAATAACCCTTGCAATGCTGGCTAGACCTCCTAAGTAGTTAAGATCTACTCCTATGTAATTTTAATAAAATTTAATATTTAAAAAGTCAGTAACCACTTCCTTGATTCCATCAAATTAAGAGAAAATCTTACTATGTTACATAAGCTGATATTTTAATTAATTTGTCTAAATAGATATTTTATCTTATTTTAGAGCCAATCAATACAGCTGGATAAACGGTCATGATATGCTAACGTGATATTAATCACACAAATACATTAATGGCTATATTAATCCCAGCTGCAGATGGGATGCTATAACCATATATATATTCTTTAATAATTAAGATTTCTAAATATGAAATCTAATCATGATTTATCCAGTCATATATCATGCTATTAATTTTAATTAATTAAAATTAATTAATTAAATGCCTGTATATTTACCAGTTAAGTAGATATTTTCTCATCAGATATCCTCAGGTAGCTAAGTGTCATGGGTCTCTTTCTCTGCATGGAGTGTAAGAGTTTCTTGGTTACTCTGATCACCCGATTCTGCCTGGATCTCTCTGAATCCCCAGAGTGTTGTAATATCTTTTTCTTCAATCTTTGAATGTCCGAATCTCCCTTTGTCTTAACTTTTTAAAGGGGAAATTCCTCTAAGTGATAGCCAATCACAAATGTGGGGTGTGGTTGCCTTCTAGGTAATCATTTTAGTATTTGGACTCCAGAGGGCAGCCTTGTTCCACTAAACATACCTATCCAGGAAAGAGTTAACTTTTCCTGGTGGCTATTTTTGACGTCATTTACGTTATCTATATGGTGGCTATAACTTATATTTTCTGTCAGATCAAGAGGATTTCTTCAGACTATGCGTCTCCATTTTCTGTAGTAATTCCTAATATGACAGCTTATAACACTATAGATGAACTCAAAAATACAATGAGAATCTGTTGGTATAGAAAGTAAAATTTAATTATTTAATCTCCTCTGTCACCTACGTCTGGGAATAGAATTTATTCTTATTCCATTAGTACCTAGACAGTCTGTTATCACTTGGTTTGTTTATACAAGACATTCCATTCAGCTCGGGCAAAGCGGTCAGTTTTAGAGAAAGGATAGAAATTTTGTGTCTCTTTGTTAGCTTGAAACTAACAAAATGGAGTCTTGTCTGTTCAACAATGACTTCAGAGTATACACTTTGTATTTCTATCATAACACAAAATGTCTGCCGATATAAATACCCTGACATTGCCTACCCCTGTGTCTATGTGCTTTACATATGCCATGGTAACAATATCTCATGATGCCAGAATGGTTACAAAACTATAGTTTTTGGGGTTTTTTTTTTTTGGGGGGGGGGGTAATTTTTAAATAATTTACAACATGCAATTTAAATGGAATTTGAATTAACACTTTTATATAAATATTATATACAAACTTAGAAAATGGTCACTTAACAGTGTATTCTCTACACACAGAGTTTAAGCATTTTAAAGTGACACAAAGTTGTATTTTGAAAGGCTAACTCAAATGATTTTTTCCTGTAAGAAGAGCAGATTTAGCTCTACTTCCATGAACAACAAAAAATGGATGGCACTAAAGTTTGTGCGCTGACCTATAGTTGGTGAATACTATACCAACACAAACTAAAATTACTTGTTTCATTTTCACAATATGTAATCCTGGGTACATACATATCATTTACTCAAAAGCTGCAATATAAGTTCACGTTACTTACAGTAGTAATGCCACTGTCTGGAGTGTCCGCTCCGCTCACTCAGTCCCTCTGCAAATTGCACTCTCAGGTAGGTAAGGTTTCACACCTTATGTGGGGCCGCACTGCAAACTGCCTGTAATCTCTGGTAAGTACGGTGACACTGTCACACCACTGTCTGCAATGTCAAGAGTAAGTGCCACTGTCATACCACTCACTGTCTGCATTCAGGGGTAAGTCACTTTTGTCACACTCACAGCACTCACTGTAATCACGGCAATTATTTCACTTTTATCAGAACCTAGATGTGGCACAGGCCGCTGGCCACAATACCTGCTCCTCTCTGCTTGCTCTGCTCTGCCTCCTTTGCTCTTGCTCCTCTCTGCTTGCTCTGCTCTGCCTCCTTTGCTCTTGCTCCACACTCTCTACTTGCTTTGCTCTGCCTCCTCTCTGCTTGCTCTGCTCCTCTCTACTTGCTTTGCTCTGCTTCCTCTCTGCTTGCTCTGCTACTCTCTACTTGCTTTGCTCTGCCTCCTTTCTTCTTGCTCTGCTCCTCTCTACTTGCTTTGCTCTGCTTCCTCTCTGCTTGCTCTGTTCCTCTCTACTTGCTTTGCTCTGCTTCCTCTCTGCTTGCTCTGCTACTCTCTACTTGCTTTGCTCTGCCTCCTCTCTGCTTGCTCTGCTCCTCTCTACTTGCTTTGCTCTGCTTCCTCTATGCTTGCTCTGCTACTCGTTACTTGCTTTGCTCTGCTTCCTCTATGCTTGCTCTGCTACTCGTTACTTGCTTTGCTCTGCTTCCTCTCTGCTTGCTCTGCTCCTCTCTGCTCTGCCTCCTCTCTGCTTGCTCTGCTCCTCTCTACTTGCTTTCCTCTGTTTCCTCTCGGCTTGCTCTGCTCCTCTCTGCTCTGCCTCCTCTCTGCTTGCTTTGCTCTGCTTCCTCTATGCTTTGCTCTGCTACTCTCTACTTGCTTTGCTCTGCTACTCTCTACTTGCTTTGCTCTGCTTCCTCTCTGCTTGCTCTGCTACTCTCTACTTGCTTTGCTCTGCTTCCTCCCTGCTTGCTCTGCTACTCTCTACTTGCTTTGCTCTGCTTCCTCTCTGCTTGCTCTGCTCCTCTCTACTTGCTTTGCTCTGCTTCCTCTCTACTTGCTCTGCTCCTCTCTACTTGCTTTGCTCTGCTTCCTCTCTGCTTGCTCTGCTCCGCTCCTCTCTGCTCTGCCTCCTCTCTGCTTGCTCTGCTCCTCTCTGCTCTGCCTCCTCTCTGCTTGCTCTGCCTCCTCTCTGCTTGCTCTGCCTCCTCTCTGCATGCTGTGCTTCTATTTGCATGCTCTGCTTTTGCTCCTCTCTGCGTGCTCTGCTCTTGCTCCTCTCTGCTTGCTTTGTTCCCTTTTTTTTGCTCTGCTCTGCTACTCTCCACTTGTGCTGCTTTGCTCTGCTCCTCTCTGCTTGCTCTGCTCCGCTCCTCTCTGCTCTGCCTCCTCTCTGCTTGCTCTGCTCCTCTCTACTTGCTCTGCGCTGCCTCCTCTCTGCTTGTTCTGCTCCTCTCTGTTTGCTCTGCTCCTGCACACATATTTCCTAATACATACACCCATACACGCACGCTGCCTAATACATACATCCATACACACATACATCTATACACACATATTGCCCAATACCTACACACATATTGCCTAATACATAGACCCATAAAAGCACACTGCCTAATACATACACCCATACATGCACACTGATTAATACTTACATCCATACACACATACTACCCAATACATACATCTATACACACATACTGCCTAATACCTACATCCATACACACATACTGCCTAATACATCCATCTGTACACACATATTGCACAATACATACATCTATACACATATATTGCCTAATACATACACCCATACACACACACTGCCTAATACATCCATCCATCCATACACACACACACACAAACACTGCCTAATACCAGACATCCCAAGTCTCCCGGTAGTCCTGGGAGACTCCCGCATGTTGAATGCAGCTCCCTGGCACCCGCAGATCATACACAATATACCGGAAATCATGATTTCCATTATATTGTGTATGATTTGCGCCCCCTAACATCCCCATACAACTCATTAAACAAGGGCCCCGAGGTATGCTGGCCCATTAAGAGCCGGGCCCCTGTGATCAGCTGGCAGGGAGGAAGTGATGACAGCCTATCACTTTCTCCCTGCTTCACACAGAGCTGCCGCCCGGGAGGAGGCAGCAGCATGGAGGCAGAGCAAAGTGCTGGAGTGAGCTACTGCTGCATGCTCACTCCCATCAGCCTCAGCCAGCAACAGAACTCTCAGCAAACCACCATCCTTGACACAAAGGTAAGCTAACAGGAAGGTGGCTGCAAATCTATAAAGTATGACTTGTGTGCATGTCAATATCAATATGTGCGTGTATATGAGTGTATGTTTATCTGTGTGTGTGTTTCAGTGTGTGTATCTGTGTTTCAGTGTGTATCTGAGTGTACGCATCAGTGTGTGTATCTCAGTGCCAGTGTGTGTGTGTATCTGAGTGTATGTGCCAGTTTACGTTTCAATGTCTGTATCTGTGTGTCAGTGTGTATGTGCCAGCGTGTGTGTGTGTGTATATACAGTACGTGTATCTGTGTGTGTTGGTGGAGCGGGGGTGGCGCTGTAGCTTGTGAGGCCACCTCCCTGAAATGCATTTTTGCAGGTTGGGATGTCTGTAATACATACATTTTACATTGAATATATAATTTATAGCTGTGATAATGTTTTCATTCATTTGGTGGGATTTTATTTATAATATTGTGGGATTTAATTTATAGTAATGGGTTTAATTTAAATAAAGGATCACTATAGTGTCAGGAAAACAAACCTGTTTTCCTGACACTATACAATCCTAAGGGTCCCCCTCCCTCTGGGCTAAAGGGCTTACTTTAATCCAGGGCCGGGCTCCCTCTGTGCTGGTGGCCTCTCCTTCCCCCGCCGACGACAGCTACCGAGTGGAGCCGCGTGCGCATTCAAACAGTCCATAGGAAAGCATTTCTCAATGCTTTCCTATGGACGTTCTGCACGCTGGATGCAATTTTCGCATCCAGCGTCGCAGAAGCGCCTCTAGCGGCTGTCAGGAAGACAGCCACTAGAGGTTGAATTAACCCTGCTATGTAAACATAGCAGTTTCTCTGAAACTGCTATGTTGACATCTGAAGGGTTAAAACCTGAGGGACCTGGCACCCAGACCACTTCATTGAGCTAAAGTGGTCTGGGTGCCTATAGCGTCCCTTTAATGTTACAGTGAACCTGTCTGACAGGTTCACTGTAAGTAAAACATGTTTTTCCTTATAATCTATAAAATGTATTATGAATATAATGGGTTGCATGGTCACTCACACACTCTTCAGTAAGCGCACATTGTCACTTACACACTCTCACTAACACACACTCTTACTGAAGTATACACACAATGTCACTGACACACTATTACGTATACACACAATGTCACAAACTCTCACTAATACACACTATTATTAAGTATACACACAATGCGACACACTCTCACTAACACACACTGTTAAGTATACACACGTCACTGACACACACTAACACACACTATTGTTAAGTATGCACACAATGTCACACACTCTCACTAAAACACACTATTAAGTATACACACAATGTCACTGACACACTCAATAACACACACTCTTACTAAAATATACACACACAATGTCACTCACACCAGTTTACAGTCACACTTTATACACAAACACACAAAGATACACAAAATCAGCCCTCTTAGGCTCCTTGTGGGCAATACCTGTGCTAGTGCTGTGGAGGAGGAACCATACTCCAGGGTGCAGGAAGTCTCCCCTTAGTGTCTGCTGGGGGAGCAGGATAGCAGTGCACAGTGAGCACAGCCTGCTCCCTCCTCCCCCCAGTGTCTCTCGTGTTTACAGGCAGGGGGATTCCCCTGCCTGCAGGATCCAACTGCTCAGGGGCTGGGCTCTCAGTAACCTGGAGGGAGCCCAGTGAGCAGTAACGTAATTTCCAGTTGGGGGGGGGGGGGGCACAAAGGGGGGCACAGCCTGACCTAGTGACCCCACTGAATTTTAGTGAGATTAGGATCATTTTTTTTAGGCTCTGATCCTCATTTGTTTGGTTTATTTCTGCATAAGACAAACTAACTGCAAACTAAAACTACTGCCAGTGGCACTGGGACCCTCACACTGAGGGGGCTCATGGAGTGGCCCAAGTGGTGAGGGAGAGCTGATCTGTGAGCTCTTCCTGCTCAGCTCCCTTGCACGCCACTCGATGCTGGGAGCCAGAATACGATGCACCCTAGCAGGCCTAGGGTACAGAATACTGATAAAATACTGACATACACACAGACACACCCACTCACTGACCGGCACACACTCTCAGATACACTCACTGGTAGAAACACATACTCACACACTCACTTATTTGAAACAATCTGACAGACAGACACAATCACTCTGACACACACACGCACTGACAGACACACATTCACTGACAAACACACATTGACAGACATACACACACTCACAGGCACACACTGACAGACACACACACGCATTCACTGTCAGACAAACAGACTGACCAATGTACACACACATTCGCAGACAGACACAAACAAACTCACTCAAAGAAACACACGTACTCACTCACAGAAACACACATTCACTGACAAACAAACTCACTGACAGACACACTCACTCAGACATACTGACAGATATAAACACATATTCACAGACAGACAGATACATACACACATACACACACACACACACACTGACAGACATGACTCCTTTATCTCTGTACTGGTATTCTCCCACAGACGTTTCAGGGTCTTTATATGTGGCTCAGCTGCAACAAATCTAATAAACAAATTAACAAAATACAACAACTTTGAGCTCTAGGCAAATCACACTACGTAAGTAACGAACCTGCATGTGAAATGGAACAATCCATGTTATACTGATACCGGAGAAACTGACGGAAGCCAAGCACAGAGAGATGGACACAGGTTTCTTCAGGAAGGAAGAGATTCTTTATTGGATCACCGATCGGGACTCAGAGGGACTAGCGTCACCAAAATACAGCAAAGTCTGAGTACTGAATACATAGAGTACATTCCTTATATAGCACTGTAGCTCCTCCCACAATTAACTACACCCACACATACCCTTAACCTATTTAATAAATAGAGTCTAAACTCATCCATCCGGTCTAACCACGTGGCTCATCTGATACAAAGGAGAGGGACGCGTAATTCCAGTTCTTACATTCCTGCACCTGGTCAGTACAGTGATAACAGTATCTTAGCTACGTGTAATTAACTAACTGATACTACAAACACATATACATACATATGCCTTGTGGCAATCTTAGCCTGCTAAACTTGTATTTTACTGGAATTACATCACATTCCCCCCTTTGATGCCTCTGATATTTCACAATTACTTGAGGCATCACTTAACCTTGGTTTGCATATACCTCAGGTTACCATGAACCAGACCAAACTTATCTTATGATGTGAATCTTTTAACACTCATCTTCCTGCATTGGTTCTCCTTGATCTAGAGCCTTATACTTATATATCGCCATTATCTGTGCAGCAGCCTTCCTCTCTGCTATACTTCCTATCAGGCTTTGCACAGACCTAACTACTAAGGGTATAAGACACGGTAGGAGTAGACACAACAGTAAAATCAGTAGGACTCCACCTACCACTGCCTTAAGCCCTCCAAACCACTCATACCAGCTACCAAACCAACTACTTGGATTGTACCCTTTCCATACCTGAGTAGGCACATGCACTAGTTTAACCATATGGCTAGTAAGCTCAGCTATTGCTTGCCCTTCGTCATCTATTTGAAGACAGCAATTGCTCAGGTTAAACTTCCCACATACACCTCCCTCTACTGCCAAAAGGTAATCCAAGGCTAATCTATTTTGGTACACTGCTGTCCTCATCCTGGTATTATGCTTCGCTAGAAGATTGAGTGCTTGTGAGGTCTCATTAGTAATAATCTCAACCACCGCCTGTAATCTTATAATACGGTTGAGCATATAAATTGGGGTTCTATAACCAAAGGTACCATCTTCTGCCCACGTGGCTGGCCCATAATAATCTATGATACGCTGGGGAGGCCATTCATTATCTTCCCAGGTGCCTATCTCTAAGGGTCCCCTTTTCTTCCTATGATTCACATCATACACTTTAACACCTAAAGTCTCACCTGTTTCAATCGGTAACAAGAAGAAGGATGGTTTGAGCATACCCAACACACATGCCCCTTCCCAGTCCTGTGGCAACTCCGAATAGGCTTTCTTACCACAGATCCAGTACAAATTTGCTGGGGCTCTCCAGGTAGATGTGATGGATAAATCAAACCACACATCCTTTAAACTGGCATATCTAGCAAACGGGTTAGATGGTTCTGAGACATTTGAAGCCGACCACCAAGTTGTATTTTTAGTATCATCATCATAAGCTTTTTGCCCTAGACAAGTTAATTCTCCTACAGAAGTATTATACATTATTCCTTTCCTTGCTATGCAAACATAACCTATGATGGAGGTCTTTAATCTCCACTCAGATTTACCTCTAACACTCAAATGATAATCGGCTTGTGTAGATATTAGTTGGTCAACTGCCTCAGAACCGGACATTACCTCCTTTGCTTCCCAAGGCCATTGGTCTCCCATGTTAGTACCTCCACACACATAGCAGTTGGTAACATTAAGACTACCGGCAATACTTTCAGCTAGGTCAATGAACAGGTTTTTAGCGTTATGGGGGATCTTATTATCTATACTCATCTCTTCATAAAAGGAATGGTATACTTGATGAGTCTGGGAGGATACCGTATCAGTCTCTATTCCTATAAACAATAATGTCCCAGGATCTAAACCCGTCCCGTATATCTGAAACCCAAATAAATTTCCATACTTATCTAGGAACTTGTCGGGGTTATTAATAAGTATATGGACTGGGTTGCATTCCATAGACTTACAATAAGGGCTAGTCGGCAACTTAGTCACTATCATGTCTTTATCTACTGTCTGTCCCCAAGTCGCCCACCCCACACAAGACCAATATGGACAAAAGTTATAGTCTTTATTTGGGCATCTAGGACTCACATATTTATTTTTACTACTGGGACAAATATATTTATCATTAGACCCATACGTCCTCTCCCATCTAAGATCCCCACATACATTCCACGGTTTTCTACCACTTGATATCGCCTTACATGCATCAAATAGCAGAACACCCGAAGAATGTACGGATTCTAACACCGTCTTATTAATTAGGGTCCCCTGAGGATCTCCATTCCTGAGAGTCAACCAAATTGTACGAGGTTGATACTCTGGACTGAAGCACTTAGGTTCTCCTACTCCTAAATGGCACACACTATAGTCTATATTTAGGTATCTACATCTTGATACCTCTCCTTTACATTCGTATTGTGAATGCCAAATTAGGGTTTGGGAAATATGGTTACCTGTTCTCGTAGTCTTAATGCATACCTCACAGCTAGGAGTGTCGGTACCTCTACCTTCCTGAATATAAAAACACATATAAATAAACACAATCAAAAGCACATCTTTCGCCGTCATCCTCAGTCTTCGTCCGTGCGATGGAACCTCAGCTTCCAGGATGTGAGGGCTGCAGGGAATGGAGTTCTGCTCGTCTTCACAGGTGTCCCTTCGAGACTTTCCTGGCTTATACACTATGTGTTGGTAAGCGGACAGGCTTTATTATGGCCTTCTCACTCACACCTGTAACAATAAAATTTGTAATCCACAATAATTCCTCGTTACTCCGACTGAGTAGTGCGTTTCAACCGGATCTTGCAGGGATTCTCTGGATCTGCTGTAATTTGCCAAGAATCGACTGCTGCTGGTTTAACCCTGGAGTGATGTATCCACGGAGTTACTTCGGCTACTTTTATCGCGTATGAACTTATCCAGATAGGATTGGATGTTCTTCTTAGCCTTCTGCGGAATGTGATATTGTCTTAGGCTCACTGGATAAACCCCATGTTTCAGTTCAATTTTTATTGGTGGAATATTGCGGGCCAGTCCTGGTGGGTTGTTCTCTGCCCAAACTCCTGGTATGTTAAACAATGTCTCATCACTCCTAGGGTTTTGGCTAGTCAACACTGTATAAAGTCGCCACTCTTCTTCCTTTGGTACGGATAAAGTCATAATACCTGAAGGTCCATTAAACTTTAAGGATGTTGTTCCATTTGGTAGGAACGTAATCTGCGCTTGTAATTTTGATAGCATATCACGTCCCAGCAATTGGACTGGACATTCAGGCATATAAAGGAATTGGTGTTTTACTACGTGGCCTCCCAATGTACAGAGTCGACTTTTAAGAACCGGTTTTTCAGCACTTCTTCCAGTTGCTCCTATCACAGTAATAGTCCTTCCAGATGGAGGAGCAACTAGATTAGTCACCACTGAATGTTCAGCACCAGTGTCGATCATGAACGCACTCCTTTTCCCCCCTATTGATACATCGACCATAGGCTCCGCTCGACCAAGGGGGAAGGAGCCCGGTCGGTATCAATAGTCCTCCATGACAGTGTCAGCCAATCCTACAAAGTCCCTACCTTCTCTATCGCGGGACCTTTGCGCTGCTGGAATATACCTGTCTTCCCTAACACTTCCTCTGTTCCCATTACTCCCTCTATAACCATTACTCCCTCCGGGGCCTCCTCTACCTCTCGCTCTACCTCTAAAGTTTCCGTAGCCTGCCCTGGGTTGGTCTCTCTCGTACTGCTCTCTTTGCGGACATTCGTTCCTCCAATGCCCTTCTTCCTTGCAATACGCGCATTGATCCCTACTCAAAGGCTCCCTACTCCATCTATTATTGCCTCTATCTGGGCCCCGTTTATCTACGCCTGCGATCGCTACCGCTAGCATATCAGCCTTTTTACGCATCTTGCGCTCTTCCTCTTTCTTACTTTCTGTATCCCTGTTCATATAGACCTTATTTGCTACCTCCATTAGTTGGGTGATGGACATACCTGCAAACCCTTCTAACTTTTGTAGCTTGCGCTTAATATCTCCGTATGCTTGGCTGACAAAGGCGGAGTTAACCATTCGGGAATTGTCTGCGTCTTCCGGATTAAAGGGGGTATACAAGCGGTATGCCTCCAATAATCGGTCATAAAAGACACTGGGCGCTTCATCGCTTTTCTGGATCACCTCAACTGTCTTCGACATGTTAATGGCTTTCTTTCCTCCGGCTTTCATGCCAGCAATTATAGCGTCTCTATAGGCTCTGAGTTGAACCATATCAGCACCATTTACGTTCCAATCGGGATCGGTGTTGGGATAGTGTGTCGCGGCCCATGCTGCTGGATTGGCTTGGTTCAAAGCACGGGCTCTATCCTCTAATGCTTTAATGGCTGCTTGATTTATTCTTGTCCTTTCCTCATTGTTAAATAAAGTCATTAGTAACTGCTGGCAATCAGCCCATGTCGGATTATGCGTCTGTACTATTGAGGTGAACAGATCAGTCATAGCTTGTGGTTTCTCAGTATACGAGGAATTATGGGTCTTCCAGTTTAAAAGATCGGTTGTGGTAAATGGGACATATACGAAGACTGGGTCAGCGTGTGCCATTTGACCTGCGGCATCGATATAAGCTGACCCGGGATTCAGACGAAGAGGCATCTGATAGTGCTTTAATTGTTGGGCACCAGTCAACTGTCGGGTTTGGATGGGGCTACGTAGAGAGGCGTCAGTCATGGGTTCCGGTCGGGGAGAGATAGGGTATGGGGATGTGGGAGGTCGGTTTTGGGAAAAGGTCGTAAATAAAACACTTCGAGCCGAGCTAGATGAAGCTTGACCGGAAGTCTGAAGTGGCGCCAAATCAGGATATTCGTTTCTAATGGGGGTGGATTCTGGTTCCGGAAGGGGAGATTTAGTACGAGGGGGGGTGGATCCTGTACTGGAGGAGGAAGCGGAAGTGGATGAGGGTAATGAGGGGAGGGGTGCAGGACTTCCTGCGTTTGCGTCACTTCTTCTTAACGGAAAGTAAGGGGGCGGCAAAGGGATCTCGGACTCAGGGGGCGTGTCCAAAATGGGCCTAACACCAGTCCTAGTGGACGAGCAAGTCCTAGCTACCATGAGGCGACACTGCTCCTCGTGGCATGTCTGGAGCCATTTTGGCGAGTCATTTACGGCCTGTCTCCAACAGTCAATATAAGGAAACTGGCCGTAAAGTTCAGGCCTACCCGATACAGCCACGTGTAAGCGCTGTACCAGAGTTGGATCCAAACTGCCACGTGGCGGCCATGCCGCAACCAAAGTAGGCCACTCCCTAGTACACAAAGTGACCAAACGTACAGGAGACATCTTTACCCCAAAATCACAAACTTTGAATCCCTTTTTAAAATTCTTAACCATACATCCTAAGGGATCCGGAATCGTTGACTGCGACGCACCCATACTTAACAATGGAACGTCGTCGACAACGAATACTATACACGCGTACTATTCAACAGTCACACCCGTTTCCTCTGGCAACAGCACCACGTGGTACGGTTACCAAGTGAAACGTACACAATAACAATAAACACTCAGGGAATTCCCGTACACACACAGCTGTTACACCAGTCACTATATAATCAATATTATGCCCTTTGGCGTAACTATACAGTCACCCACGCTATAATTCTCTATATACGAATTACCCGTCTATAACACACCCCAGTAACATCGTCTTTTACAAATAGCGGTTACAGTACGGTTAGCATAGGTCAAAGCACAAGTTAAGGTCACAATACAATTATTAGTGGTTATGGTGTTAAACATGCAATGGACGACAATGATTAGTACTTATTATATAATGTCAGTAAATATACAGGGTTATGGTACCGTGCACTATAATACAGCAACACACTATTAACACTCTCGCTAGACGGCTGAGCTCGCGCTATCTAACAAGATATACACTTTACTAAAACAATCGTTAACACATTTACAATTCCCAACTAAACTATTGGCCAGTACCTTGAATGGACTACCTAAAACTATATACACCCGTTTTGGTTAGCCACACTGCCCAATCACCACATATATAGCGAGCTAGAGAACCGAATTTACACAGGCGCCTCTTAGTCGCACTATCAAAAGTCTAGTGGGTTCCAAATTTACACGCCTTCCCACTTAGCCCAGATAGGATGAGAACTAGCGAACCGAATTTACACAGGCGCCGCTTAGTCTCCCGGTCCCTCCGACCTAGCGAACGTAATATACACCCTAGAACGCTAGTCTAGACAAGACACCGGTGTCCGGCTAGGGCTATTTACACCAGGACCCCGCCTGACTAACCAAATCAAACGGTCTGACTAAAGAGCGTTCGATCGAGCGGTGCGCCTTCGCTCCTTCCCTCCGACAGAGGGGGCAGATACACAGATTCAAAACCCCTTTGGGCCTACCGCACAATCGGTATACCCCTAGTGGGTCCTGCCGTCTAAAACAGCAGTTGTCTTACCTCCTCGTTCCTGAACCTGAGTTCACACTCATCGACGGGGACACCCCAGCACTTCTCACGTAGAGGCCGATGATCTCCTGGACAACAGACCAGTGGCGCCGAGACGAAGGGAGGTCCACGCAGAAGTTCAGGGGTGCAGCCGTAGAGAACGTGGGCAAAGATAGACCGTCTCACGCCTCTGCCTCTCAGCTACCGTTGAACGATGAGCTTCCCGGCCAATGCACCAAATGATACCGGAGAAACTGACGGAAGCCAAGCACAGAGAGATGGACACAGGTTTCTTCAGGAAGGAAGAGATTCTTTATTGGATCACCGATCGGGACTCAGAGGGACTAGCGTCACCAAAATACAGCAAAGTCTGAGTACTGAATACATAGAGTACATTCCTTATATAGCACTGTAGCTCCTCCCACAATTAACTACACCCACACATACCCTTAACCTATTTAATAAATAGAGTCTAAACTCATCCATCCGGTCTAACCACGTGGCTCATCTGATACAAAGGAGAGGGACGCGTAATTCCAGTTCTTACATTCCTGCACCTGGTCAGTACAGTGATAACAGTATCTTAGCTACGTGTAATTAACTAACTGATACTACAAACACATATACATACATATGCCTTGTGGCAATCTTAGCCTGCTAAACTTGTATTTTACTGGAATTACATCACAATACTGACTGGTTAACCCCTTAAGACCGCAGCCAAATGTACAAGTTGTGAACCAAAAAAAATGTAAACAAACCACAGATTTTGACTATATGTCTGTTCAACAATAATTTACCTCTTTCATATTAAATGCACCCACACTTATTATATATCATTTTATTCAGGGGAAACAGGGCTTTCATTTAACATCAAATATTTAGGTATGGAACATAACGTAATATGAATACAATATAAAAAAATGAGAGAAAATACTTTTTTTTTACATTTTCTTAGTTCTATGTGACATTCTAACTGTGAATGTCATAATACTGTTTGCTTTTACTGCAATAAAATACACATATTTGTATTCAGCGATGTCTCCCGTGTAAAACAGTACCCCCTATGTACAGGTTTTATGGTGTTTTGGGAAGTTACAGGGTCAAATATAGCGTGTTACACTTTTCAGTTTTTTCACATTGAAATTCGCCAGATTGGTTACGTTGCCTTTGAGAGCGTATGGTAGCCTAGGAATGAGAATTACCCCCATGATGGCATACCATTTGCAAAAGTAGACAACCCAAGGTATTGCAAATGGGGTATGTCCAGTCTTCTTTATATATACATATATATATTATTTCGTTCTACGTGTATTTTGATATCTATATATATATATATTATTATCAAAATACAGTTAGAACGAAATTACACACATATATATATTTTTAATTATTTATTTTTTATTTTTTTATTTTTTACGTATTTACATATTTTTTATTATAAAATATATATATAATTATAATTATGTATATATTTAATCAATATCCTTCTACGTGTATTTTGATATTAATATATATATATATAATTATTATATATGTCACTGCGATCAGAAGCTGCAGATCGCGGTCCCCAGGCACAGGGGGGCTGCCTGGGGGGCCAGGCATGCCCCCCGACCGCGATCTGCAGCGGCCATGTGCCGCCGGCCACGTGGGGGGTAAGACTGCCCAGGACGTTCTATGCCGTCCTGCGGCGTTTAGAGCCGGCCAATTAAGGACGGCATAGAACGTCCTGCGGTCTTAAGGGGTTAAAGCAGTGGTAATGTCACTGCAATAGAACTGGAAAACCCAAGTTCAAATTATGTCAGACCACCTCACCAATAAGTGTCCTTAGGTAAGACACCTAACTCTCTCTCTATATATATAAAATCCGATATAGAATAGTTGTTGGAGCTCAGGCTTATGCACCCGGCAGTGAAGGAGTTAAAGCATGAGTGCAGGGGATTTCTTATATATATATGTATGTATATATATACTCCGGATGAAGGCGAAAGCCGAAACGCGTTGAGAGACAGGACATTTTACTTTTATGGGACTTTATTTACCGAGTTTTTCTGTTCTATTTTATTTATATGAATAAATTCGTTTTTGTTACCACTTTCATTCTGGCGTTCTAAATGAAATTGAGGGTACCAGTTACATAATTCTCGGAGGTTCCTATGCTAAGTCCTGATTTCCACTGCTTACAAGCCTGAAGTTTGAGCCAACTTTTAAGTGGCTCTGGATATGTGAGTGAGACCATTACTTACTGCATTATAATTTAATGCTAACAATATTACCCTATGTCTTTCTTTTTTGTTTCAACATTCTAGATTGACTGACCAAGTTTGGGTAAAGTTGTTTTATTCTGAGTGCTCTCACCAATCCTGTATATTTCTGCATCACTTTTTTAAGACAGTTGATGTAAATAGCTTTATTTATTTAAAAAGCTGTCTCTTTAAGCCCTGGCTGAGTAACATACCCAAGGGCCAATTTTTAAGGGTGAAGAGATGAATATTTTAAACAGGTGGATATTTTAAAACAAAACTTTCTTGAAAAAGGATATGATAAAGAACAACTAGAAGTCTTTTAACGGATGAAAGGGATCAGCGCTCTCTATCTATACAAGAAACAACAGAAATAATAATAAATAAGTAAAAAGTGTCAGCACACCTAAAAAGTAGGGCTCCCTCACAGGCCTTACAACGGAAATGGTATAGAAAAAAGAAAGGAAGGCAGCGCCACTTGAAACCACATAAATTAAAAGAGCATAGAATAGGCAGATTAAAATGCAATATATATAATAGATAATAAGCAAATAGAAGACCAGAATAAAAAGTCTGACTGGTAGATGAATCAAACAACGAGGTATATCTTTGTAGAGGCGAATACAGTCTTTAGTAGTGGGGGATTCTTCAGAGTGGTGTAGATACGTCTTTGTATATCATATGAAATAATAAAATAACAACTGATGGTGTAGTATGTCCCGAAAGGGGTAGAAGCAATAAAAGAGTATATGGTCCTACTCACGTTTTCAAGAGCTATGGACTTAGCTCTAGTGTGGATAACGTACAGTGGTATAATCCCCATTTATGGGATAAGTGAGGTCTTAGTATTCTTTCTTGATTAGGGGACCATATGTGGAAATAAAAGCGGGAACAGCAATAGTGCTCAAAGTATAAAATGCCAGAGGTGAGAAGATAAAAAACCAAGTGGTTACTCACATTTAGTTGAACAGGCTAACTGTTCAATGAATACAGCTTGAGTGGTATAATCCCCACCTAGGATTCTTGGGAGTAATATCATCACTGGAAAGTAAAAACACTTCTAGTGCCGGATAAAAGGATGGTAGTAGTAAAAAAGTAAAATAATAATAGTAATAAAAAGTAAGATGGCTAACTCACAGTAAGAAAGTGGCAAAAATACCTTTATTTAAAACAACATAGTTTAAAAACCACAACGCGTTTCGCCCTTAGGCTTTATCAAGTGGAGATCAGAAAGTACATCCTGTTACATACAGGTGTATATATAGGCAGTGAACATATTTAAAAAAGGCGCCAAAATGACGTCATAATTCTGTTTTTTTTCAAAAGTGCTAAATTTTATGTGTGAGTAACTACATACCTATATAGGAGACATGTGAAAGTTTAAAATTAAAAAACGAGGTTTTATACTCTCAATACCTTGCATATTATATATATATTTTTTTTTTTAAAGTGCTAAACTTTATACGTATCAGTGAATACATACCTATATGGGAAGCAAGTGATAGTTTAAAATGAAAAACAAGGTTTTATACTCGCAATACCTTGCCTATTATATTAACCCCTTAAGGACTGAGGACGGTTCAGGACCGTCATCGGCATTTTTGCGTTGCCGACCGCTCACGGTCCTGAACCGTCCTAACTTTAAGATGTACTTACCCGATCGCCGACGTTCCCCCGGTGGCGATCGGCGGTGCTCCCATTGTGGGGAGACTGCCTGCAGCCCAGACAGTCTCCCCATGGCGGATTAGGACCCCTGGGGCCATGTGATCGCTCAACAGAGCGATCACATGGTCACAATAGGTGTCCATGTGTCTGCCTGCAGGGGGACTGTCTGTGCTGACAGGCAGTCTCCATGCTAGTGTAAAATCAAAGAAAAAAATAAAGTTAATGTTAATAATAAAAAAAATTATATATATATGTGTGTGTATATATATGATATATAGACATATATTATATTTATATAATATATGTCTATATATCATATATATAATATCATACTATGTGTATTTTTATATTAATATGTACATATATTAATATAAAAATACACTTATAATTAAATTACACACGTGTATAAATATAATATATATAATAACTATATATATTGTATATAGATATTATTATAAAATACAAATAATAAGTAAATTAAATTAAATAACATTTGTAAAAAATAATAATACAAAATTTAAAAAATTATATATGTATATGAAATTTTATTCTAACTGTATTTTGATATTAAAATATATACATTTATATCAAAATACACTTAGAATGAAATTGTATATATATATATATATATATATATATATATATATATATAATAAAAATAATACGAAATATACATTTGTTTATATACAAAATTACATAAATAATTATATAAATATACACGTAGACTTCAAATATATAAATGTGCATATATATTTAAATTCTACGTGCGTATTTATGTAATATTTTTACATAATTAAATAATTTTATTAATTGCAATTTGAGGGACCTGCCTGCCAACCCAGGCCGAAATTGCAGAGAATTTAATTTGCTAGCACTGTATTTTACCCTGTAACTTTCTATGACACCCTAAAACCTGTACATGGGGGGTACCATTTTACTCGGGAGACTTTGCTGAACACAAATATTAGTGATTCCAAACAGTAAAACCTATCACAGCGATGATATTGTCAGTGAAAGTGACTTTTTTCAAATTTTTCACACACAAACAGCACTTTTACTGATGATATAATTGTTGTGATATGTTTTCCTGTTTTGAAACACTAATATTTGTGTTCAGCAAAGTCTCCCAAGTTTAACAGTACCCCCCATGTACAGATTTTATAGCGTTTTTGAAAGTTAAAGAAGATCTGGATATTCTTCCTTTCTTAGACCCTCAACCAAAATTAATTTTTAGAGGAGCCAATAATCCAAGAAGTTTTTTAGATCAAGAGAAAGAAGGGGTAGAAGGTAATTTTTTAAAGAGAAGTAAAGGATTCAATTTTTGTGGTACATGTAGAGGTTGCACAGTTAGATTTAATTAAAATAGGAAAGTAGAAAGAGTCTTGTCTGCTGTCACGAAAAGAGAATATGAAATTCAATCTTTTATCACTTGCTCGAGCAAGGATGTAATCTATATGTTGACTGGTCAATGCGGTTATCAATATGTAGGAAAGACAACACGTACTTTGAAGACAAGAATCAGGGAACATGTCTATAATATTCAGAGAAAATACACTAATCATAGTGTATCAAAACACTATCTAGAAGTTCATCATGGGGACCCTAAAGGCCTAGAATTTATAGGCATTGATAAAATTAATGTTCACTGGAGAGGAGGTGGTAAAGATTACGCTTTGGGATTAGCAGAAATGAGATGGATGTTTGAATTAGATACTGTGACCCCACAAGGGTTAAATGTTAATTCTAAAATTAATAAATATATATGATTTTATTATATTAATCTCCTTTTTTTCCTCCCTCACCCTTGTTTCTTTCCCTCTCTTTTTTTGTTCTTTGAGAGAAGTTTTATCTCCTTACAATAAGTTGGTAGTATTTGTTTTTTTGTCTGTTTGACTATCTCTCCTTTTAAATAGTTACATAGTTAGATAGCTGAAAAGAGACTTGCGTCCATCAAGTTCAGCCTTCCTCACACCTGTTTTTTGCTTTTGATCCAAAAGAGAAAAAAAAAAAAAAAAAAAAAACCCAGTTTGAAGCACAATTTTGCAACAAGCTAGGACAAAAAATTCCTTATTGACCCCAGAATGGCAGTCAGATTTATCCTTGAATCAAGCAGTTATTACCCTACATTGAAAGATTATATCCTTGAATATTCTGTCTTTGCAAGTATGCATCTAGTAGCTGTTTGAACATCTGTATGGACTCTGATAAAACCACTTCTTCAGGCAGAGAATTCCACATCCTGATTGTTCTTACAGTAAAAAAACCTTTCCTTTGCCTTAGACGAAATCTTCTTTCTTCCAGTCTAAACGCATGGCCTCGTGTCCTATGTAAAGTCCGGTTTGTGAATAGATTTCCACACAATGGTTTGTATTGGCCCCGAATATATTTGTATAATGTTATCATATCCCCTCTCAGGCGACGTTTTTCTAAACTAAATAGGTTTAAATTTGTTAACCTTTCTTCATAGCTGATATGTTCCATTCCTTTTATTAATTTTGTAGCCCGCCTCTGCACTTTTTCTAGTGCCATGATATCCTTCTTTAGAACAGGTGCCCAAAATTGTACAGCATATTCAATATGTGGTCTTACCAGTGATTTATAGAGAGGCAAAATGATATTCTCGTCCCGAGAATGAATGCCCTTTTTCATGCATGACAATACCTTACTGGCCTTGGCCACTGCTGATTGACATTGCACATTGTTGCATAGTTTGTTGTCTATAACAATTCCCAAGTCCTTTTCGTGTGTTGTTACCCCTAATTCGCTTCCATTAAGGGTATACGTTGCTTGTGTATTCTTTACGCCGAAGTGCATAACTTTGCATTTTTCAACATTAAATTTCATCTGCCATTTGAGTGCCCAGTCCTCCAGTCTATCTAAATCCTTCTGCAGCAAAGTAATATCTTGCTCACATTGTATTATTTTACAAAGTTTTGTGTCATCTGCAAACACTGAAACATGACTTTCAATGCTGTCTTCAAGATCATTTATAAAAATGTTAAATAGAAGGGGTCCCAGAACAGACCCCTGAGGGACACCACTTGCCACCTCTGTCCAGCTTGAAAATTTACCATTAACGACAACTCTTTGTATTCTGTTTTTAAGCCAATGTTCTACCCAAGAACAAGCATTTTCATCGAGACCGATTTCCTTGAGTTTGAACACTAATCTTTTGTGTGGAACTGTATCAAATGCCTTGGCAAAATCCAAATAGATCACATCCACTGCAACACCCTGATCTATACTTCTACTTACTTCTTCGTAGAACGCAATCAAGTTAGTTTGACATGACCTGTGCTTCATAAAACCGTGCTGATTTTTGCTGATAACCATATTCTTCTCAAGGAATTCTTGAATATTATCCCTTAATAACCTTTCAAATATTTTACCAGCCACAGAAGTTAAGCTCACAGGTCTATAATTTCCAGGCAAGGATTTTGAACCCTTTTTGAATATAGGAACCACATCTGCCTTCCTCCAATCCTCCGGAACACTTCCTGAAAGAAAAGAATCTTGAAAGATTAAAAACAGAGGTTCACTTATTTCTACACTTAGTTCCTTAAGTACACGTGGATGGATACCGTCAGGCCCTGGAGCTTTGTTTATATTAACTTTCTTTAGTTGCTGCAGCACATTGTCTTGAGTTAACCAATTACAATTATTCTGCAAGTTTTTAGTAGCAATCATTTGCACATCTATTGCCATGGGTTCTTCTTTAATATATACAGAGGAGAAATAGTTATTTAGAATTCCTGCCTTTTCTTGGTCTTCATTAACTAACACCCCCGTTTCAGTTTTAAGTGTACCTATACTTTCATTTTTGTTTTTTTTGGAATTTATGTACTTAAAAAATGCTTTGGGGTTGGTTTTGCTCTCTTTAGCTATCATTTTTTCATTTTGAAGTTTAGCAAGTTTAATTGCCTTTTTGCACGCATTATTTGCTTTCTTATATCTTTTATAAGATGCATCTGATTTGTCTGATTTAAATGCTTTAAATGCCCTTTTCTTATTTTTAATCTCTTGTTTTACTTCTCTACTAAGCCACATTGGTTTTAATTTGTTTCTTTTATACTTATTTCCCAATGGTACATACTGAGAAATGTACCTTTCTAATATTTGTTGGAAGATGATCCATTTATCCTCAGTGTTCTTTTCACTAAAGAGTTTATGCCAGTCAATATATTGTAAAGCTTCCCTTATCTTATTGAAATTGGCCTTTTTAAAATTATATGTTTTAGTATACCCCATGTGCTTTAGTTTTTTTGAGTTTATTTCAAAGGACACTATATTGTGATCACTATTTCCCAAGTGCTCACCTACTTGAATGTTGGTCAAAAGAGCAATGTTGTTTGTTAAAACCAGGTCCAGACAAGCGTCCATTCTAGTTGGTGCTTGTACAAGTTGTAACATGAAGTTGTCATTTAACAAGTTTAAAAACCTAATTCCCTTTGCTGAGCTACTAGTCCCTATGTCCCAATTTATGTCTGGGTAATTAAAATCTCCAATAATTAAAGTGTTACCAAGATTTGCAGCTTTCTCAATTTGCTCAAACAGCTGTTGTTCCTCGTCAATATTAACATTAGGTGGTTTATAACATATCCCAACCAATAGTTGGTTTCCCTTCTTTTCCCCCAAGCAGATATTTACCCATAAAGCTTCCACATTTTCCTCATCGCATTCAATTTGCTTAAGATTTGGCTTTAAATCATGGTTGACATACAAACATACCCCACCACCCTTCTTGTTTTTCCTATCCTTCCTAAATAATGTGTACCCATTTAAGTTAACTGCCCAGTCATGTGTCTCATCCCACCATGTTTCAGTTATGCCTATTATATCATATTGTTTAGTGTATGCTAATGCCTCTAGTTCCCCCATTTTGTTATTTAGGCTCCTTGCATTAGTAAGCATACATTTAATATCATGCGTCTCTTGTTTATTTTGTGAATTACCAACATTCCATAGCTTCTCTGTTCTGAGCTTGCCCCTCCCCCCGTCTCCACCCTCCTTATACTGTTCTAAAGCCCATCTCCTTTCTGTCCTATCTCCATTTTGTAGATTGCTATGACCCTCCCCCCCTACTACTAGTTTAAAATCTCCTCCAACCTTCTAGCCATCCTATCCCCCAGCACTGCAGACCCCCTTCCGTTTAGGTGCAATCCATCACTACTATATAGGTTGTACCCAATCGCAAAGTCGGCCCAGTGCTCTAAAAACCCAAAACCCTCCTTCCTGCACCAAGACTTCAGCCACGCATTAACCTCTCTAATCTCCCGCTGCCTTTCCACTGTAGCACGTGGCACAGGTAATATCTCAGAGATATTTATTGTCTATTTTATTATATTCTTATAATGTTTAGTTATTTATTGTAATAGACTCGATGTTGTGCAATGATTACTCTAGTTTTTCTGGTTTATAATTTCATGTATGGTGCAATATTCTTATCATTTGAAGCTACCTGTTTTTATAATTGACCTATTTATGTATTTATTTATCTTTTACTATTTTTTTTTTATTATTTTTTTTAAGAAGAACGGTTTTATTAGGTCAAGGCACACTAACTTTTTTTTTTTTTTTTATTCATTATTTTTGTTGTGCACAAGAGTAACAAATAGCCTTGGTGCGCCACAACAGCGACATCAGGGTAAGTTGGTAAACATTTGCAATACAGGGTGTGGCAGTCGTTAGTCAGGCACATTTTTAAGTTAATGAGATCTATATTTTAACATTTTATGTTCTCGTTTAGTTTAAGTGAATTAGCAAGATGCATATGTGACATAGAAGGAAAAACCTGACCTGTACAATCGTAATATAAACAAGGCTGTTCAATTAAGTACATGCTAATTGTGTAACAATAGTGTGACATGAGAGTCAGTGCACAGTTTACATTATTAGAGAAAAAAAAATACAGCTTTGCACGAAAAGCCTATATGATTCAGCTTCTAGTAGTGTAATAACTGGCTAATCCTGCAACTATTGAAGTTAGCTTGTTTAGGGAGTATATCTAGACCCTGTTGCTAAAGTGTGTCATCGCAGTAACATCTAGCCATATCTAGGTGATTATGCTATAACAAGATTTAACAGAATGTGAGACCACTAGTAAGAAATATTAACAAAAGGAAAAATAATATGATCAATTGCGGTCTAACTCGTGGGTAGTTCCATGGGCAGTCTGATCAGAGTTCCAGGTGAGTGTTGAGGCTCACTGCCGGAGGCGTCTGTGAGCTGGCCTTATTGTCTGGTGAGTCGGTGGTCAGCCGATACCCATACTGGGCAGGGAGGTGCCTGGCATTTGAAGTGTCCGTACGGCTTCTGCAGCATCTCTGTGTGGTGCGTCTGATACCCTTGCCACAGCGCACTGCTCTGTTTCAGCCTTGGGTCGCTGCGTGGGAGCCTGCTGGTCTGTGGTGTTGTGCTTTGGCATGTTGCCGTGGCCTTGGGGGCACCCAGCCTTCACCTTCCCCCATTTGTGGAGGTGGGTGTGTATGCCCGGGTCTGTGAGGTTCGTTACCCGCCCTGTCGTGGGTCGACGCCTGCGTGGCCGGACTGCCTCCCCGAAGGTCCGCAGTGGGTCTCCATATCGGTGTCGGCGGGTCCACGAGGCCACTGCCCGTGTCGCCTGAGGGTTGGGCACTCCCCTGTTGCATAGTATCCCGCAGAAGGCCGAGCAGAGTCGGTCTAGGCCACCAGAGGATGAGGGTGCTCCTGGGTGTTTACATTTGTGTTCTTTAGTTGTCGGTGGGCGGCCATCTTGGACACACTCTGGCTGACTCATGCTGTCGCCGGTTGTCAAGATTGTCTCCCTTGTTTTCGTTGTTAGCCTGCTTGTCTTGTGGGGACTGGGATATCCCCCACCGGTCTATAGGGGGGAGGGGGGGTAGGAGGTCAGTGGTGCTTTCTGGGGTGTCCGGTGTCGATGAGAGAATGTGTTTTTGTCCCCATGTTTCCTAATAACCTTTCTCCTCAACAAGATAATGTTAAGACGTTCTATACACGTTAGACGGTTCACATACATCCTGTCGCCCACACCGGAAATAGAACGACCGGAACCGGAAGTGACTACATGCGTCTAAGCGTGATGATGAAGATTACGTGATGACGCTGGACCCGGAAGTAAAGAGCCGCGATTGCGGCGAAAAGGGCGCCAAAGGAGAATTTAAAAGCCTGCATGCTATGAACATACACATCACCTCTGACGAAGGCTAATAGCCAAAACGCGTTAGGTGCTGTGGACTTTAACCTTATGGGACTTCTTTTATAGCATTTCTGGTTTTATTTGTTTCCTGCATTTTGGAGAATAAAGTTTGTAACCCTGAATCTGCGTCCTGGAGGTACTTTATACAGGATACTAAGGAGGAGTGCCCAGCTGAAGTCTGATTAGTTCAAGGAATGCAGTTTGAGCCAGCTTATTAAAGGACCACTCTAGGCACCCAGACCACTTCAGCTTAATGAAGTGGTCTGGGTGCCAGGTCCTTCTAGGGTTAACCCATTTTCTCATAAACATAGCAGTTTCAGAGAAACTGCTATGTTTGTGAATGGGTTAAGCCTTCCCCTATTTCCTCTAGTGGCTGTCTCATTGACAGCCGCTAGAGGCGCTTGCGTGATTCTCACTGTGAAAATCACAGTGAGAGCACGCAAGCGTCCATAGGAAAGCATTATGAATGCTTTCCTATGTGACCGGCTGAATGCGCGCGCAGCTCTTGCCGCGCGTGCGCATTCAGCCGACGGGGAGGAGAAGAGGAGGATCGGAGGAGGAGAGCTCCCCGCCCAGCGCTGGAAAAAGGTAAGTTTTAACCCCTTTCCCCTTTCCAGAGCTGGGCGGGAGGGGGTTCCTGAGGGTGGGGGCACCCTCAGGGCACTCTAGTGCCAGGAAAACGAGTATGTTTTCCTGGCACTAGAGTGGTCCTTTAAGTGGCTCTCTATATGTGAGTGGGACCAACACATATATTCTATTATTTGAGTCTAAACTTTATTACCCTATGTCTTTCATCTTTGTTTAATTTCAGAGAATTATATGACTGCCAATTTGGGTAATATTTATTTATTTTCTTGAGTGCTCTCACCATTGTTTGCTTATTTGTCTATTACTTTAGATGTTTGTATATCCTGCACTGTAAAATTTACTTTAATCAAACATAGGACGCTCCTATAGGTTCTAGGACACTATCAGCAGCGAAGAAGATAAGAAATTCTAAATTAAACAACAATTGCAATAAAGGCAGTGTAAACATTAGATATCACTTCACAGGAAGGCTGTATGAGCTATTTGTAGGGAGGTGTGACTACGGCTGCATAAACAAACTCTTCAATTGCAGACATTGGAGCAGTCAGTCTGCAGAGACATGATATATACAACAAAACTGCTTCATTAAGCTAAAGTTGTTTTGGTGATTATACTGTCTCTTTAAGCTGAAATTCTTCATGTGTAAAGAGGGTGTCTTTTTTTTCCATTTAAAAAAAAAAAGAAGATAAATAAATTAAACCTTGTTACCCCCCCCCCCCCCACTCCCCCCCCCCCCACCCAACTGTCAGTCAGAGAACTGGTCTTGTTACTTCCTGATTAGTTTCCGTAGTGGAGCTAAACTCACGAAGCTGGTAATTGCTCAGAACACCTGCCTTGCAAATTAAATGAATCCATTTTCATTGAGCTGCATTGGGAAGTTTGCGATTGGACAGCCAGTTAGAATAAGAGACAGTGCCGGCAATGTGCTGCCTGGGTCCAAGGATGAAATGACGCCCCCCACCCAACAAAAACAACACCAACCAAAACACGCCCACGTTAATTATGTTATGCAGTGTGTGTAGTGAATGCAAAGTGTGTATTTGTGTAGTGGATGCAGGGTGCATATTGTGTGCAGTGTGTGTAGTGGATGCAAAATGTGTATTTGTGTAGTGAATACAGTGTGTGCAGTGGCTGGGCCTTGCATGCAGTGTGTGTAATGAATGCATTGCGTGTGTGTGTAGAATGTTTGTGTGTCTACTGGATGTAGAGTGTGTGTGATAGTGGATGCTTTGTGTGGATAGTGGATGCAGTGCATGTACAGGGAGTGCAAAATTATTAGGCAAATGAGTATTTTGACCACATCATCCTCTTTATGCATGTTGTCTTACTCCAAGCTGTATAGGCTTGAAAGCCTACTACCAATTAAGCATATTTGGTGATATGCATCTCTGTAATGAGAAGGGGTGTGGTCTAATGACATCAACACCCTATATCAGGTGTGCATAATTATTAGGCAACTTCCTTTCCTTTGGCAAAATGGGTCAAAAGAAGGACTTGACAGGCTCAGAAAAGTCAAAAATAGTGAGATATCTTGCAGAGGGATGCAGCACTCTTAAAATTGCAAAGCTTCTGAAGCGTGATCATCGAACAATCAAGCGTTTCATTCAAAATAGTCAACAGGGTCGCAAGAAGAGTGTGGAGAAACCAAGGCGCAAAATAACTGCCCATGAACTGAGAAAAGTCAAGCGTGCAGCTGCCAAGATGCCACTTGCCCTCAGTTTGGCCATATTTCAGAGCTGCAACATCACTGGAGTGCCCAAAAGCACAAGGTGTGCAATACTCAGAGACATGGCCAAGGTAAGAAAGGCTGAAAGACGACCACCACTGAACAAGACACACAAGCTGAAACGTCAAGACTGGGCCAAGAAATATCTCAAGACTGATTTTTCTAAGGTTTTATGGACTGATGAAATGAGAGTGAGTCTTGATGGGCCAGATGGATGGATTGGTAAAGGGCAGAGAGCTCCAGTCCGACTCAGACGCCAGCAAGGTGGAGGTGGAGTACTGGTTTGGGCTGGTATCATCAAAGATGAGCTTGTGGGGCCTTTTCGGGTTGAGGATGGAGTCAAGCTCAACTCCCAGTCCTACTGCCAGTTTCTGGAAGACACCTTCTTCAAGCAGTGGTACAGGAAGTAGTCTGCATCCTTCAAGAAAAACATGATTTTCATGCAGGACAATGCTCCATCACACGTGTCCAAGTACTCCACAGCGTGGCTGGCAAGAAAGGGTATAAAAGAAGAAAATCTAATGACATGGCCTCCTTGTTCACCTGATCTGAACCCCATTGAGAACCTGTGGTCCATCATCAAATGTGAGATTTACAAGGAGGGAAAACAGTACACCTCTCTGAACAGTGTCTGCGAGGCTGTGGTTGCTGCTGCACGCAATGTTGATGGTGAGCAGATCAAAACACTGACAGAATCCATGGATGGCAGGCTTTTGAGTGTCCTTGCAAAGAAAGGTGGCTATATTGGTCACTGATTTGTTTTTGAATGTCAGAAATGTATATTTGTGAATGTTGAGATGTTATATTGGTTTCACTGGTAAAAATAAATAATTGAAATGGGTATATATTTGTTTTTTGTTAAAGCGGCACTGTCATGCCGAACTTACCTTTCCTCAATCTCTTCCTCTTCTCCGCCTCTCTCAGGATCTGTTATTCTTTTCTTCCATTCTTCTTTAGTTTTCTTAAAAATCATAAGACAAAGTAGGGACTCTGTCTTATGGAGGATTCCTCCGCTTGACCAGCTCTGACCAGCGGAGGAGCAAAGTGTGCTTCATTTCCGCTGGTCAGAGCAATTTTCCCATGATCCCTAGCTTTCCTAGGGACCTACTGTCCTCCCCCCTTGGCCCCCACCCCTGCGCTGTGGGTGGGGGCCCTAATAAAATAATAAGGGGGGGGACCTACTGTCCTCCCCCCCTGGCCCCCACCCCTGCGCTGTGGGTGGGGGCCCTAATAAAATAATAAGGGGGGGGGACCTACTGTCCTCCCCCCCTGGCCCCCACCCCTGCGCTGTGGGTGGGGGCCCTAATAAAATAATAAGGGGGGGGGACCTACTGTCCTCCCCCCCTGGCCCCCACACCTGCGCGGTGGGTGGGGGCCCTAGTAAAATAATAAGGGGGGGGACCTACTGTCCTCCCCCCCTGGCCCCCACCCCTGCGCTGTGGGTGGGGGCCCTGATAAAATAATAGGGGGGGGGGACCTACTGTCCTCCCCCCCTGGCCCCCACCCCTGCATGGTGGGTGGGGGCCCTAATAAAATAATAAGGGGGGGACCTACTGTCCTCCCCCCCCTGGCTCCCACCCCTGAGCGGTGGGTGGGGGCCCTAAATGAACCCCCCCCCATCAAGGTGACTAGGGGTCCCAAGCCCCTAGTCACTCCCCCCACCCAAAACATTCTATCCCCTACCTACCCCCCTCACCCTAAAAATAGTGAGGGGTGAATAAAATAACTAACCTGTAAAAAAAAAAAATTAAACTTACCATTTGACGTCTTCTTTTTTCTAAATTCTTCTTTCTTCAGCCCCCAAAAAAGCCAAATAAAAATCCATCATACCCGTCGCACTTTAAAAAAAAACAAAAAAAAAACGAGCGCAAAAAAAAATTAATCCATGTTCACCCATGGAGGGCACGCCGCGTACTGAGCTCCGCAGGGCGGATCAAGGCTTATATAGCCTTGCCCCGCCCTGCAATTAGGCTTAGAACACACTGATTGGTTGGTTTAAGCCAATCAGAGTGCTCTGTGTCATTTTACACAGCGTGGGAAAATTCAAAAGAACTTTCCCACGCTGTGTAAAATGACAGATCACTGTGATTGGATGGTTTTCAAGCCATCCAATCACAGTGCTCTGTGTCATTTTACAAGCGTGGGAAAATTCCAAAGAACTTTCCCACGCTTGTAAAATGACACAGAGCACTGTGATAGGATGGATTTCAAGCCATCCAATCACAGTGCTCTGTGTCATTTTACAAGCGTGGGAAAATTCCAAAGAACTTTCCCAAGCTTGTAAAATTACACAGAGCACTGTGATTGGATGGCTTGAAAACCATCCTATCACAGTGCTCTGTGTCATTTTACAAGCGTGGGAAAGTTCTTTGGAATTTTCCCACGCTTGTAAAATGACACAGAGCACTCTGATTGGCTTAAACCAACCAATCAGTGTGTTCTAAGCCTAATTGCAGGGCGGGGCAAGGCTATATAAGCCTTGATCCGCCCTGCGCAGCTCAGTACGCGGCGTGCCCTCCATGGGTGAACATGGATTAATTTTTTTTTGCGCTCGTTTTTTTTTTTTTTTTTTTTAAAGTGCGACGGGTATGATGGATTTTTATTTGGCCTTTTTGGGGGCTGAAGAAAGAAGAATTTAGAAAAAAGAAGACGTCAAATGGTAAGTTTAATTATTTTTTTTATAGGTTAGTTATTTTATTCCCCCCTCACTATTTTTAGGGTGAGGGGGGTAGGTAGGGGTTAGAATGTTTTGGGGTGGGGGGGTGGGGTGACTAGGGGCTTGGGACCCCTAGTCACCTTGATGGGGGGGGTTCATTTAGGGCCCACACCCACCGCTCAGGGGTGGGGGCCAGGGGGGAGGACAGTAGGTCCCCCCCTTATTGTTTTATTAGGGCCCCCACCCACCGCGCAGGGGTGGGGGCCAGGGGGAGGACAGTAGGTCCCCCCCTATCTTTATTTAGGGCCCCCACCCACCGCTCAGGGGTGGGGGCCAGGGGGGAGGACAGTAGGTCCCCCCCCTTATTATTTTATTAGGGCCCCCACCCACCGCGCAGGGGTGGGGGCCGGGGGGAGGACAGTAGGTCCCCCCCCCTTATTATTTTATTATGGCCCCCACCCACTGCGCAGGGGTGGGGGCCGGGGGGGAGGACAGTAGGTCCCCCCTTATTGTTTTATTAGGGCCCCCACCCACCGCGCAGGGGTGGGGGCCGGGGGGGAGGACAGTAGGTCCCCCCCCCTTATTGTTTTATTAGGGCCCCCACCCACCACGCAGGAGTGGGGGCCAGGGGGAGGACAGTAGGTCCCCCCCCCTTATTGTTTTATTAGGGCCCCCACCCACCGCGCAGGGGTGGGGGCCGGGGGGGAGGACAGTAGGTCCCCCCCCTTATTATTTTATTAGTGCCCCCACCCACCGCGCAGGGGTGGGGGCCAGGGGGGAGGACAGTAGGTCCCCCCCCCTTATTACCATTTATGTTTTTACAGTGAGCAGCCACAGGCTGCTCACTGTTTAGTGGACATGCCCCTACTCGCGGTATAGCGAGTAGGGGCATTGGGGAGATTTTAATCTCCCTTGTGCTATTATGGGGGTCATATTGACCCCCATAGAGTGAGGGGGGGACCTGGGGGGCTTATGAAGTGGTGTGGAGCACAGCTCCCCACCGCTTCTGTCTTTACATATTACAAGGAGGGAGCTGCACGTCGGTAGCTCCCTCCTTGTAATAAACTGATCGAACAAACGAACACTGATACTCAGTGATACTCAGTGTTAGTTTGTTCGTCTGATTTTTTCTATTCATTCATTCGTCTGTCTGATGAATGAATGAATAGGTGAAATTCCCGTTCGCATGTCCAGGTGTTTCACTGGGCATGTGCGGGAATCTCACAGTCTGTCTAGTGTGGGTAGATGACGTGTCCCACAGGGACTTCACCTACCCACACAAAGATGGCGGCGCCCTGAATAAAGATCGGGGCAGAAGATACAGATTTAAAAATAGGTAATCTGGGGGGCTTAGGGGCATTTGGGGGTGACTAGGGGGTCAATTGGATGTAGTGGAGGCGGGAGGGGGGTTAAAAAAAAAACGGGATTCGGCATGACACTGCCGCTTTAAGTTGCCTAATAATTATGCACAGTAATAGTCACATGCACACACAGATATCCCCCTAAAATAGCTATAACTAAAAACAAACTAAAAACTACTTCCAAAAATATTCAGCTTTGATATTAATGAGTTTTTTGGGTTCATTGAGAACATGGTTGTTGTTCAATAATAAAATTAATCCTCAAAAATACAACTTGCCTAATAATTCTGCACTCCCTGTATGTGTGTGTATATAGTGGATGCAGGGTGTATGTGTGTGTATATAGTGGATGCAGTGTGTATGTGTGTATATAGTGGATGCAGTGTATATAGATTATGAAATGTGTGTGTATGTATAGTGGATACAGAGTGTGTGTGTGTATAGTGGATGCAGTGTGTGTGTGTGTATAGATTATGAAATGTGTGTGTATGTATTGGATTAATTGTGTGTGTGTGTGTGTGTATAGTGAATGTAGTGTTTGTGTTATTGCAGTGCATGCAGTGTGTGTTTGTGGTGTTGTAGTGTGTTTGTGGTGATACGTTAAGTATCACACCCAGTTTTTTTTTTGTTTTGTTTTTTAATTATTCCTCCCTGCCTCTTACTTGTGGGCAGGGAGGGGGGATACATGATTCCATGGAGGTCCAGTGGAGCTAGAGGACGGTGAAGAGGGGACCCGGGGTGGTAACCTCCAGCAGCAGCAGGTACTCTCCTCTCTGTGGGTTGCCATGGCAATGCTCCAGCACGCATTGCCATGGTAACACTCTTGTGGCTCGTGATAGAAGAGTACCTGCTGCTGGACTTGTAAGATTATGCTCCCGGAACCCCTCTACATTGCAAGGCCCCGGAATGCACATGTATATAGTGGTATTCATTATATATATGTGCAAAAAAGCGGCCCGGGCCCTGCACTCCGGATTAAAGGTACAGGGGCGGAAAAATGCTTGAGAAATGTACATATTTGTTTCAAGAAATTTTGTGAATAGCGAGCTCCTGTTTTAAAATTCTGAGAGCAGAGATAGGGCAGCGGCAGAGCTAAACTGCATTGGATTCAAGACTTTGTGGTTAAACAATTTGTAAAGTTGTTATGGTAGCCGCATTGTTCCTTTAACATATTGTAACATCCAAAAAATGGGGGTGCACACAAAAACACAATGAAAGATAAATCTATCAGTACCTCTCAGCCTAGGGAGGTTACAAATCTCATGACACTGATAAAAGAAGAAATTGTTCGGGCACATACAAGTAATCCAAATTATGCAGACTTTAATTAGGAACAAAACGCCCATTTTTGGATCCTTACAAGTCTTTCTCTAGCCTCAATTATTGTGGCTTTACAAACGCTCATAAGAGCCAACTCATTGCATTTACGTTTCTGATTAAAGTCTACATAACTTTAATTACTTGTATATCCCCAGGCAATTTCTTCCTTTATCTATTGTTCATTTAACACAATCCTTCAGCTTACTCCCTCTTAGGTTAACTGATGCCTTTCCAAAATCCCTTGCTCCCAACTAGTGTAACCATCAAACTAATAACGATCGCCTCTAGCTGTAAAACCATATGTTCTTATAAGGATAAATATATATTATTCTTTTGTTACTTACAATTTAACCCTTAAGGACCAAACTTCTGGAATAAAAGGGAATCATGACATGTCACACATGTCATGTGTCCTTAAGGGGTTAAACTAATCAAAAAGATAATTTTTCAATTTATACTCTGCTCAGGCAACTTTGAATGTTTGTCAAAAGGAGCGGGTTCGGGGCTGCAAATGTACACAGACAAAAAACAAGGTTTTGGGAAACAAACATAAAACATTTTTTTTTCACAGAAATCACCGCAGTTTATTTAAACTACCTTAACAATGATCAGAGCGAACATAAAATACACTTTCTAAATCTTAAAAAAATGTGCAGCTCACTGTTCTTACGTTCTGTAGATAGTTATTATTAATGTAACCAAGAATTGTTGTTAATCACCATATGAGAGCACTTTTCTCAAATAAAGAGCAAATAAAAGAGATCCCTGTTTACGCAAATATTTTTCTCAAATAAACAGATCCCTGGTTAGAACACAGCAATTCCAGGAGATTTTTAGTGTAATAAAAAGTCCCAAGTTCACAATAGCTCTTTTTAGAAAATAAATATTTGTTTATTTGGGTAAATCCTTAGTGCATAAATGGATCACTATTTTAAACATTTAAAATTAACTCTTATTCATAGTAACGTCTCTGTAAACTATATGTAATAGCTGAGAAGTTTGTTGCTAATTAGGGATAACAACACACAAGAAGGACTTGGGAATTGTTATAGACAACAAACTATGCAACAATGTGCAATGTCAATCAGCAGTGGCTAAGGCCAGTAAGGTATTGTCATGCATGAAAAAGGGCATTCATTCTCGGGATGAGAATATCATGTTGCCTCTTTATAAATCACTGGTAAGACCACATATTGAATATGCTGTGCAATTTTGGGCACCTGTTCTAAGGAAAGATATTATGGCACTAGAAAAAGTGCAGAGGCGGGCTACAAAATTAATAAAAGGAATGGAACATATCAGCTATGAAGAAAGGTTTACAAATTTAAACCTATTTAGTTTAGAAAAACGTCGCCAGAGAGGGGATATGATAACATTATACAAATATATTCGGGGCCAATACAAACCATTGTGTGCAAATCTATTCACAAACCGGACTTTACATAGGACACGAGGCCATGCGTTTAGACTGGAAGAAAGAAGATTTCGTCTAAGGCAAAGGAAAGGTTTTTTTACTGTAAGAACAATCAGGATGTGTAATTCTCTGCCTGAAGAAGTGGTTTTATCAGAGTACATACATATGTTCAAACAGCTACTAGATGCATACTTGCAAAAACAGAATATTCAAGGATATACTTTTTCAATGTAAGGTAATAGCCTCTTGATCCAAGTATAAATCAGACTGCCATTCTGGTGTCAAGAAGTAGTGATGTACCGAACTGTTCGCTGGCGAATAGTTCCCCTGCGAACATAGCGTGTTCGCGTTCGCCACGGCAGGCGAACACATGCGCGGCTCGATCTGCCCCCTATTCGTCATCATTGACTAAACTTTGACCCTGTGCCTCACAGTCAGCAGACACATTCCAGCCAATCAGCAGCAGACCCTCCCTTCCAGACCCTCCCACCTCCTGTACAGCATCCATTTTAGATTCATTCTGAAGCTACATTCTTAGATAGAGGAGGAAAAGTGTAGCTGCTGCTCATTTGATAGGGAAATGTATAGCTAGGCTAGTGTATTCAGTGTCCACTACAGTCCTGAAGGACTCATCTGATCTCCGCTGTAAGGACAGCACCCCAAAAAGCCCTTTTTAGGGCTAGAACATCAGTCTGCTTTTTTTTTTTTGTGTAATCTAATTGCAGTTGCCTGCCTGCCTGCCTGCCAGCTTCTGTGTCAGGCTCACAGTGGATATTGTGCCCACTTGCCCAGTGCCACCACTCATATCTGGTGTCACAATAGCTTGCATTTAAAAACAATTTTTTTTTCACTGTAATAGATTAATTAGCAGTTAGTTGTCTGCAAGCGTCTGTGTGTCAGGCCAACAGCGTGTACTCTGCCAGTGCACAGTGCCACTCATATCTGGTGGCACAATAGCGTGCATTTAAAAAACCCCAAACTTTTTTCACTGTAATAGATTGAATAGCAGTTAGTTGTCTGCAAGCGTCTGTGTGTCAGGCCAACAGCGTGTACTCTGCCAGTGCACAGTGCCACTCATATCTGGTGGCACAATAGCGTGCATTTAAAAACCCCAAAACTTTTTTTTCACTGTAATAGATTGAATAGCAGTTGGTTGTCTGCAAGCGTCTGTGTTTCAGGCTCACAGTGGATACTGTGCCCACTTGCCCAGTGCCACCACTCATATCTGGTGTCACAATAGCGTGCATTTAAAAACCCAAAAACTTTTTTCACTGTTATAGATTGAATAGCAGTTAGTTGTCTGCAAGCGTCTGTGTGTCAGGCAAACAGCGTGTACTCTGCCAGTGCACAGTGCCACTTATATCTGGTGGCACAATAGCGTGCATTTAAAAACCCAAAAACTTTTTTCACTGTTATAGATTGAATAGCAGTTAGTTGTCTGCAAGCATCTGTGTGTCAGGCCAACAGCGTGTACTCTGCCAACCTCTGCCAGTGCACATTGCCACTCATATCTGGTGTCACAATAGCGTGCATTTAAAAACAAAAAACTTTTTTCACTATTATAGATTGAATAGCAGTTAGTTGTCTGCAAGCGTCTGTATGTCAGGCCAACAGCGTGTACTCTGCCAGTGCACAGTGCCACTCATATCTGGTGGCACAATAGCGTGCATTTAAAAACCCCAAAACTTTTTTCACTGTTATGGATTGAATAGCAGTTAGTTGTCTGCAAGCATCTGTGTGTCAGGCCAACAGCGTGTACTCTGCCAACCTCTGCCAGTGCACATTGGCACAATAGCGTGCATTTAAAAACAAAAAAGTTTTTCACTGTTATAGATTGAATAGCAGTTAGTTGTCTGCAAGCGTCTGTGTGTCAGGCCAACAGCGTGTACTCTGCCAACCTCTGCCAGTGCACATTGCCACTCATATCTGGTGTCACAATAGCGTGCATTTAAAACCAAAAAACTTTTTTCACTGTTATAGATTGAATAGCAGTTAGTTGTCTGCAAGCGTCTGTATGTCAGGCCAACAGCGTGTACTCTGCCAGTGCACAGTGCCACTCATATCTGGTGGCACAATAGCGTGCATTTAAAAACAAAAACGTTTTTCACTGTTATAGATTGAATAGCAGTTAGTTGTCTGCAAGCGTCTGTGTGTCAGGCCAACAGCGTGTACTCTGCCAGTGCACAGTGCCACTCATATCTGGTGGCACAATAGCGTGCATTTAAAAACCCCAAAACTTTTTTTTCACTGGAATAGATTAATTAGCAGTTAGTTGTCTGCAAGCGTCTGTGTGTCAGGCCAACAGCGTGTACTCTGCCAACCTCTGCCAGTGCACATTGCCACTCATATCTGGTGTCACAATAGCGTGCATTTAAAACCAAAAAACTTTTTTCACTGTTATAGATTGAATAGCAGTTAGTTGTCTTCAAGCGGGTGTGTCAGGCCTACAGCATGTACTCTGCAAACTTCTGCCACTGCACAGTGCCACTCATATCTGGTCTCACAGTAGCTTGCACGCATAGTACCACTAATCCAAAAAAAAATGACAGGCAGAGGCAGGCCACCCCACAGGGGCCATCATGGTCGTGGTGCTGTGATTCCCTTTTGCCCTAGAATAATGCCCAGTTTTCAGAGGCCACGTACCCTGAACTTGAAAAGTTCTGAGGATATAGTTGACTGGCTAACACAGGACACCCAATCTTCTACAGCTTCCGCTCGGAACCTTGACGCACCATCCTCCTCCAGCTTAGTTTCGGGCACCTCTCAAGATACCACTCACCCGCCTGCCGCCACCACCAACACTAGCACCACAGTCGCTTCCCTGAAAATTCCCTTTACATAGACCCGCTCTCTAACATGGGGAATCCCTTGAATCCCCACGCTAGAGAGCTGGTCGTAAGTGCGAGCTATCACAAAACAGGTAGGTCGCATAGTGAGGACAACCTGTTTTTTATAAAGTGAAAATTCAAATTACATTTCAAATTTAAGGCCAGAGTTGCAAGCATAGCAGACTTTTTCAGGTCGACTATTTTGAACTTAAGTTTTAAGTTCACTTTGAATTGTCACTTTAGTGAATAACCCTGATATAGTCTATTACAAAAGACCTAGATGCTAGTGATCAGTGTTATTTACCTTGATATGAACAAGTGTCAATGTGGACTTAGAATCTGGCTTAATGTACACAGTCGTGTATAGATGTGGACTGCAAATAGTCACCCAGGAAAAAATATAATTGACTATGGGTACTCCTCTCTATCTTTAGAACTGTAATATTCAAGCAAATTTGACATAGTATATATTTTAGCAGCAACCCTTTATAAAATGATAACCCTGAACATATAAAATGTACCTAGATGCTCACCAATAATTTACTTTTCTGCTTCCTTATAACAGGTTGGTCACATTTTGTAAATGACAGAACAGATCCCTCTTACTTATGCTACTCTGTAATCTACACAATGATGCACTTACCTTAGATAGGGGAAAAAAACAAAAAACTAATCAGCAAGAGTGGCATAATGACTGCTACATGTTTGGGTTTTAGCAGCAAATGTGAGTTTGAGCAAATGACACCCTAATCTGCTTAAATATATAAAGTGAGGTTTTCCACTCCTGCTGCAATCACACAGTAGAAGGAGCTGCTAAATAAGCAGAAGGAATTTCTCTGAGTTAGTGTTCTGATTAGTTTAGTGTCCCCCCCAGGCCCCCACCTATGACTGTCAGGTGGGGACCCTAATTAATTAAAGGGGGGGGGGCCTAATGTCTCCCCTGGTCCCCACCCATGAGCAATTCCATATCCTTATTACTCTTACTGTAAAAAAAACCCTTTTATTAGCCTAAATGTTCTCATAAAAACATCCGAAAAGGCTATTCATACAAAAACGAAAGGCACATATATACAAATGTGTGTTCAGTACATGAAAAGAAAATAACCAATGAACGGATTAGCAACAGGTATTGGAAATATGCCAAAAGAACATGAATAAGGAAGAAAAAAAATATATAATAAAAAATAATTAAAAAATGTATAATAAAAAAGGGGGTATACTGGAAAAATGCAAAAATAAATAAATAATATAATATTTAAAAAATTATAAATAATAAAATACTAAATAAATAAAAATTAATATAAAAAATTAAATAAAAATACTGAAATAAAAAAAATGAAAATAAAATATAAAAATGAATATACATTCAAATTAAACCAGCCAGATCTATATCTATATTAAGCCCTAACCCAAGGGTTTTTAAATTAAAAATCCATTGGGCTTCTTTTTTAGCAAGCTCTAATGATCTATTCCCTCCTCTCCAATTTACTATCACCTGATCTATTCCTATAGCTATGAAATAGTTTGACTGAAGAGCTGGACCTGTATTACAGTGTCGAGGGACACTGTGATATACTTTGTTCTTTTGTATTTTATTAAAATGTTCTCGTATTCTAACATGTAGTTGACGTATTGTTCTGCCCACATACTGGGCCCCACATCCACATTGCAACAAGTAGACCACATGAGAAGAGAAAAATTGTATACACGTTTTTATTTTATATTCCTTTTGGGTATAAGTACCTAAAAAAAGTATTTGTGATATTCTTCTGATGTCCACATGTTGAACGATGTCCACAGCTATAGAATCCCTCATTTCTATTTTTACCTGATGCTACCGTTCCTTGTATTCTATTTTTTTTTCTGAGAGTAAACTGGGGGCCAATTTGCCTTTAAGATTGTCTGCTTTTTTGTATATCATAACTGGATGATTTTAACTAAAATTTCATCTTTTAGAAGAATGTGCCAATGTTTTATAAGCACCTTTTTGATCTTTTTGGCATAGACATTGTATTGTCACAATGGCATATTCAAATTTATTTTGTCTGGCTGTATTTTTGCATTTATCTTTATTTGTATTTTCTATGAGGAGTTCTGATCTGTTCTTTATAATGATTTCATCTCTTTCCGTTTTTTTACAGTCATAACCTTTATTCATATATCTGGTTCTTATTGTCTTTGATTGTTCCTCAAACACCTTTGGATCAGAGCAGTACGCCATACTGATTTATATTTAGTTTGAAATGACAGTGAGCAGGAATAATTATTTAGGACAAGGAGGGAGCTGGTAGCGCTGCCGGCTCCCTCATTGCTCTTTTTATGCGCATGTATAGTGTTATTTCTCCGTGCTGTGGGGGTTAATTCCCCTGCAGCACGGAGTCTATTAAACAAATGAAACGAAAAGGTAATGCATAAGTTTATATTTTGTTTGTAGGGCTTTCGTTTACATTTAGTAATCAAATATGAAAAAACACGCATTTGTGTATTTTTCTCCCCCCAGCCCCTTTGTTTCGCTGTCTCTCTCTCCCCCTCCAAAGCCCTTTATGTGTATATTTTCCCTCCAGTTAATTATGTGTCTCTTTCTTCACATTTGGTAGAAAGTTGCCTCAAATCACTAAAGAATTCAAAATCGTAGGACAAGTTGTGAGTATCAGTGTGTTTACATTTCATGTGTTCTGTACTTTTCTATCAGATTTTCTGACATTAGTGTTAATGCACATGTTGCTTGCAAATCATATATTTTATTAAGACTTGATTATAAATTTGTTTGATATGAAATAGTTTTACCTGTCTACATTAACCAGAATTGTGCTTTATATCCTGATTAATGGAGTTGGCTAAATCTGTAGAACATAGCTTCCATAGTTTTCTACCAGAAAATATTAGTGCATCGTCAATCAAGGATCTGTATACAGGCCTTGATTTAATATTTTTGAATAAACTTAAAAAAAATAATATCATGAAAAATGTTTTAATTTTGTAATATTTTGATATGTTTTGATACATTGACATATTTTTTCAATGCATATTGAGTTAACATACGTGCGTGGGGTACCCCAACGGCAATCCTCACGTAATATTGAGACATAGGTAACAATGGGGTAATTGAGAATACATGCACTATTTTTTGTTTAAGAAAGTAGTATAAGTAGATTATCACAATAGAGCGTAACAATCAGAGTACACAGACAATTCCTCATGGGTATATTCAGCAATCACATAGTGGTAACATACCAGAAAATGTCATGAAATACTGCATTTTTTATATTTATGGTAGCTAAAGTAATTCCAACAAGTATAGCTGGCATATCTGTATGTTTCCAGCTGGGGTGACATCTTGTCAGGGGGGAGATACAGGAAATTAGAAAACAGCGTAACAAGATGAATACGTATGATCAGTGTACTTAGGTTGAGGAAGTCGGCATTTGTTAGGCAGACTGATAATAACACAAGAAAAAAGAGAGAAAGAAAAAAAGAGAAAACAAAAAACAAAAAACGTGAAATGAGCAGAGAAGACACACATAGCTCGGTTCGTGACTCTGTGTAACACTCTGCGCAGTTCAGATAATTAATTATACCGCTGGGTATGGAAGCTGGGCAGTTGGAGTCGGCTAGCTGTGACAAGGCTCGAGCTGGTAGACATTTTACTTGTAAGGTCTGGCTAAACAAGATGGCGAAAGTTACTAACATGCTAGGCTCCATACGGTTGAACAAGCTTTTAGGGCTTACTAATTGCACAATAAATGGCGTGTGGTGCAAGCTATAATTAAATAAGTAAACCTGAGTGTCTCAGAACAGAAATTAAGAGCCTGAAAAATAAGCGCTAACAAAAAAGAAAATGTTCAGGCAATGAATGACATTTTAAAATATAAGTCCATCTCTGTGCTTGCCGGCAGGCAGCTGAGTGTTCTCGGCGTCTTGGCCTGGCTCAGGGTACCGTGGTCAGTCGCCCAGAAATAGAGCGTGCTCTCGAGTTGTCAACCGATACCTTGTTGGGGTTGTGCTGGTCCTTGCCTCGGACACCCATGTCGTCGAGTAACCGTGCGGTGAGCTTGTGGGCTTGCTGAGTGTCGTTGAGATGAATCAGTAGGCAGAGGTACAGGTGCCTTCATGGTAGGGGGTGCCTCTGGCTTGCTCGCGTTGCGGGCAGTCGGTGATCGTTTCGCCACCCTGTATGAGTTGGGTGTCTGTGTACGTCTCCGCCATCTTCTCGCATTTTTGCGCCTCTCCTGGGGTGCGGTTGGGCTTTGCGGAGCGGGCGATGGGCGGCATGTTGCATGATATGAGGTGTGTGGCGGCAAAGTCCCCCATCTCAGCCTATGCTCAAGCTTGAGCCAGAAGTTGGCAAATATTGTGTCCAGGCTTGATAGGGGGGCTTGTTGTGCTTCATGCCCGTTCACGGGTCCAGCGGTCTCCGCCATTTTGGGTCGATCCCGCAGCCCCCTGAGGTGTTCCTCGCTCGTTTTTGCCACTGCTGATAAGGCTGCAAATAATGGACCGGGATAACCCCCACCGGTCCGGGGGGGGGGGGATGTCGGGTACCCGGTCATGACAATCGGCTCCCAGGCTGCTCCAGGCTGAGAGCTCGGCTGCTGCTCCCGTCCAGTGCACACCCGGCCGCATGTCTTCGCGGGTGTAGCCTGCTGTCCGTCTGCTGTTCACGGGCCGCATTACCGGTTTACCGTGTGCAGTGAATCACTCAGGGTCTGTTTATGCCGTTTTTTGTGGTACAATTATGCCTATTTTAGCTGTTTTAGCTTAGTTCAGGAGGGAGCTGCAGCTAGGCACGTCTTCCCTCCATGACAGTCAGGCCCCGCCCTAAAATAATTTTTATATGATTTAAAAAATATATATTTTAATATGTAGAAAACATAATTTTAAAAGTTTACCCAAAAATATAAATAATTTGGAAAGCTTAACAACCAATATTAAATTGAGACCTAAGTTTGCAAAGTAAGAATTGTAATATATGTAAAGGTTTACTCATCATTTATTATATCCACGCAGTGTTACAAATCTAAGTAAATGATTACATTATCCCACAAGTTGGTTTGGGTGCTGAACGGCACAATAAATAGTCAGAGAGGACTGTGGGAAGGTAAGATACAGGAATGTAGTAGAACTTGCAATCCCAACCAGCAGTGTATCGTGTCCAGGGGTAAACGGCAGTAAGAGCATGTTCCATGCAGTCTGTGACGCCAGTCAATTTAGGATTGGCACAGCCCTTCATTAATTCTACATTTTTAACATCTGTGTACATAGAAAAAAAAATAACAAAACAATAATGTTGTTATTTCTTTGCCCAACTTAAAAAAAAAAAAAAAAAAAAAAAACCTAACTTAAAGGAAAACTCTAAACACCATTAGTTTATATTTTGTTTGTAGGGCTTTCGTTTACATTTAGTAAAAAAATATGAAAAAAACACGAATTTGTGTATTTATCTCCCCCCAGCCCCTTTGTTTGGCTGTCTCTCCACCTCCCCCCCCTCCCCCCCTCCAAAGCCCTTTATGTGTATATTTTCCCTCCAGTTAATAATGTGTCTCTTTCTTCCCCCATTCCCTTGTGTCTCTTTCTTCCCCCATTCCCTTGTGTCTCTTTCTTCCCCCATTCCCTTGTGTCTCTTTCTTCCCCCAGTCCCTTGTGTCTCTCTTTCTTCCCCCAGTCCCTTGTGTCTCTCTTTCTTCCCCCAGTCCCTTGTGGGTCTCTTTCTTCCCCCAGTCCCTTGTGGGTCTCTTTCTTCCCCCAGTCCCTTGTGGGTCTCTTTCTTCCCCCAGTCCCTTGTGGGTCTCTTTCTTCCCCCAGTCCCTTGTGGGTCTCTTTCTTCCCCCAGTCCCTTGTGGGTCTCTTTCTTCCCCCAGTCCCTTGTGGGTCTCTTTCTTCCCCCAGTCCCTTGTGGGTCTCTTTCTTCCCCCAGTCCCTTGTGGGTCTCTTTCTTCCCCCAGTCCCTTGTGGGTCTCTTTCTTCCCCCAGTCCCTTGTGGGTCTCTTTCTTCCCCCAGTCCCTTGTGTCTCTCTTTCTTCCCCCAGTCCCTTGTGTCTCTCTTTCTTCCCCCAGTCCCTTGTGTCTCTCTTTCTTCCCCCAGTCCCTTGTGTCTCTCTTTCTTCCCCCAGTCCCTTGTGTCTCTCTTTCTTCCCCCAGTCCCTTGTGTCTCTCTTTCTTCCCCCAGTCCCTTGTGTCTCTCTTTCTTCCCCCAGTCCCTTGTGTCTCTCTTTCTTCCCCCAGTCCCTTGTGTCTCTCTTTCTTCCCCCAGTCCCTTGTGTCTCTCTTTCTTCCCCCAGTCCCTTGTGGGTCTCTTTCTTCCCCCAGTCCCTTGTGGGTCTCTTTCTTCCCCCAGTCCCTTGTGGGTCTCTTTCTTCCCCCAGTCCCTTGTGGGTCTCTTTCTTCCCCCAGTCCCTTGTGGGTCTCTTTCTTCCCCCAGTCCCTTGTGGGTCTCTTTCTTCCCCCAGTCCCTTGTGGGTCTCTTTCTTCCCCCAGTCCCTTGTGGGTCTCTTTCTTCCCCCAGTCCCTTGTGGGTCTCTTTCTTCCCCCAGTCCCTTGTGGGTCTCTTTCTTCCCCCAGTCCCTTGTGGGTCTCTTTCTTCCCCCAGTCCCTTGTGGGTCTCTTTCTTCCCCCAGTCCCTTGTGGGTCTCTTTCTTCCCCCAGTCCCTTGTGGGTCTCTTTCTTCCCCCAGTCCCTTGTGGGTCTCTTTCTTCCCCCAGTCCCTTGTGGGTCTCTTTCTTCCCCCAGTCCCTTGTGGGTCTCTTTCTTCCCCCAGTCCCTTGTGGGTCTCTTTCTTCCCCCAGTCCCTTGTGGGTCTCTTTCTTCCCCCAGTCCCTTGTGGGTCTCTTTCTTCCCCCAGTCCCTTGTGGGTCTCTTTCTTCCCCCAGTCCCTTGTGGGTCTCTTTCTTCCCCCAGTCCCTTGTGGGTCTCTTTCTTCCCCCAGTCCCTTGTGGGTCTCTTTCTTCCCCCAGTCCCTTGTGGGTCTCTTTCTTCCCCCAGTCCCTTGTGGGTCTCTTTCTTCCCCCAGTCCCTTGTGGGTCTCTTTCTTCCCCCAGTCCCTTGTGGGTCTCTTTCTTCCCCCAGTCCCTTGTGGGTCTCTTTCTTCCCCCAGTCCCTTGTGGGTCTCTTTCTTCCCCCAGTCCCTTGTGGGTCTCTTTCTTCCCCCAGTCCCTTGTGGGTCTCTTTCTTCCCCCAGTCCCTTGTGGGTCTCTTTCTTCCCCCAGTCCCTTGTGGGTCTCTTTCTTCCCCCAGTCCCTTGTGGGTCTCTTTCTTCCCCCAGTCCCTTGTGGGTCTCTTTCTTCCCCCAGTCCCTTGTGGGTCTCTTTCTTCCCCCAGTCCCTTGTGGGTCTCTTTCTTCCCCCAGTCCCTTGTGGGTCTCTTTCTTCCCCCAGTCCCTTGTGGGTCTCTTTCTTCCCCCAGTCCCTTGTGGGTCTCTTTCTTCCCCCAGTCCCTTGTGGGTCTCTTTCTTCCCCCAGTCCCTTGTGGGTCTCTTTCTTCCCCCAGTCCCTTGTGGGTCTCTTTCTTCCCCCAGTCCCTTGTGGGTCTCTTTCTTCCCCCAGTCCCTTGTGGGTCTCTTTCTTCCCCCAGTCCCTTGTGGGTCTCTTTCTTCCCCCAGTCCCTTGTGGGTCTCTTTCTTCCCCCAGTCCCTTGTGGGTCTCTTTCTTCCCCCAGTCCCTTGTGGGTCTCTTTCTTCCCCCAGTCCCTTGTGGGTCTCTTTCTTCCCCCAGTCCCTTGTGGGTCTCTTTCTTCCCCCAGTCCCTTGTGGGTCTCTTTCTTCCCCCAGTCCCTTGTGGGTCTCTTTCTTCCCCCAGTCCCTTGTGGGTCTCTTTCTTCCCCCAGTCCCTTGTGGGTCTCTTTCTTCCCCCAGTCCCTTGTGGGTCTCTTTCTTCCCCCAGTCCCTTGTGGGTCTCTTTCTTCCCCCAGTCCCTTGTGGGTCTCTTTCTTCCCCCAGTCCCTTGTGGGTCTCTTTCTTCCCCCAGTCCCTTGTGGGTCTCTTTCTTCCCCCAGTCCCTTGTGGGTCTCTTTCTTCCCCCAGTCCCTTGTGGGTCTCTTTCTTCCCCCAGTCCCTTGTGGGTCTCTTTCTTCCCCCAGTCCCTTGTGGGTCTCTTTCTTCCCCCAGTCCCTTGTGGGTCTCTTTCTTCCCCCAGTCCCTTGTGGGTCTCTTTCTTCCCCCAGTCCCTTGTGGGTCTCTTTCTTCCCCCAGTCCCTTGTGGGTCTCTTTCTTCCCCCAGTCCCTTGTGGGTCTCTTTCTTCCCCCAGTCCCTTGTGGGTCTCTTTCTTCCCCCAGTCCCTTGTGGGTCTCTTTCTTCCCCCAGTCCCTTGTGGGTCTCTTTCTTCCCCCAGTCCCTTGTGGGTCTCTTTCTTCCCCCAGTCCCTTGTGGGTCTCTTTCTTCCCCCAGTCCCTTGTGGGTCTCTTTCTTCCCCCAGTCCCTTGTGGGTCTCTTTCTTCCCCCAGTCCCTTGTGGGTCTCTTTCTTCCCCCAGTCCCTTGTGGGTCTCTTTCTTCCCCCAGTCCCTTGTGGGTCTCTTTCTTCCCCCAGTCCCTTGTGGGTCTCTTTCTTCCCCCAGTCCCTTGTGGGTCTCTTTCTTCCCCCAGTCCCTTGTGGGTCTCTTTCTTCCCCCAGTCCCTTGTGGGTCTCTTTCTTCCCCCAGTCCCTTGTGGGTCTCTTTCTTCCCCCAGTCCCTTGTGGGTCTCTTTCTTCCCCCAGTCCCTTGTGGGTCTCTTTCTTCCCCCAGTCCCTTGTGGGTCTCTTTCTTCCCCCAGTCCCTTGTGGGTCTCTTTCTTCCCCCAGTCCCTTGTGGGTCTCTTTCTTCCCCCAGTCCCTTGTGGGTCTCTTTCTTCCCCCAGTCCCTTGTGGGTCTCTTTCTTCCCCCAGTCCCTTGTGGGTCTCTTTCTTCCCCCAGTCCCTTGTGGGTCTCTTTCTTCCCCCAGTCCCTTGTGGGTCTCTTTCTTCCCCCAGTCCCTTGTGGGTCTCTTTCTTCCCCCAGTCCCTTGTGGGTCTCTTTCTTCCCCCAGTCCCTTGTGGGTCTCTTTCTTCCCCCAGTCCCTTGTGGGTCTCTTTCTTCCCCCAGTCCCTTGTGGGTCTCTTTCTTCCCCCAGTCCCTTGTGGGTCTCTTTCTTCCCCCAGTCCCTTGTGGGTCTCTTTCTTCCCCCAGTCCCTTGTGGGTCTCTTTCTTCCCCCAGTCCCTTGTGGGTCTCTTTCTTCCCCCAGTCCCTTGTGGGTCTCTTTCTTCCCCCAGTCCCTTGTGGGTCTCTTTCTTCCCCCAGTCCCTTGTGGGTCTCTTTCTTCCCCCAGTCCCTTGTGGGTCTCTTTCTTCCCCCAGTCCCTTGTGGGTCTCTTTCTTCCCCCAGTCCCTTGTGGGTCTCTTTCTTCCCCCAGTCCCTTGTGGGTCTCTTTCTTCCCCCAGTCCCTTGTGGGTCTCTTTCTTCCCCCAGTCCCTTGTGGGTCTCTTTCTTCCCCCAGTCCCTTGTGGGTCTCTTTCTTCCCCCAGTCCCTTGTGGGTCTCTTTCTTCCCCCAGTCCCTTGTGGGTCTCTTTCTTCCCCCAGTCCCTTGTGGGTCTCTTTCTTCCCCCAGTCCCTTGTGGGTCTCTTTCTTCCCCCAGTCCCTTGTGGGTCTCTTTCTTCCCCCAGTCCCTTGTGGGTCTCTTTCTTCCCCCAGTCCCTTGTGGGTCTCTTTCTTCCCCCAGTCCCTTGTGGGTCTCTTTCTTCCCCCAGTCCCTTGTGGGTCTCTTTCTTCCCCCAGTCCCTTGTGGGTCTCTTTCTTCCCCCAGTCCCTTGTGGGTCTCTTTCTTCCCCCAGTCCCTTGTGGGTCTCTTTCTTCCCCCAGTCCCTTGTGGGTCTCTTTCTTCCCCCAGTCCCTTGTGGGTCTCTTTCTTCCCCCAGTCCCTTGTGGGTCTCTTTCTTCCCCCAGTCCCTTGTGGGTCTCTTTCTTCCCCCAGTCCCTTGTGGGTCTCTTTCTTCCCCCAGTCCCTTGTGGGTCTCTTTCTTCCCCCAGTCCCTTGTGGGTCTCTTTCTTCCCCCAGTCCCTTGTGGGTCTCTTTCTTCCCCCAGTCCCTTGTGGGTCTCTTTCTTCCCCCAGTCCCTTGTGGGTCTCTTTCTTCCCCCAGTCCCTTGTGGGTCTCTTTCTTCCCCCAGTCCCTTGTGGGTCTCTTTCTTCCCCCAGTCCCTTGTGGGTCTCTTTCTTCCCCCAGTCCCTTGTGGGTCTCTTTCTTCCCCCAGTCCCTTGTGGGTCTCTTTCTTCCCCCAGTCCCTTGTGGGTCTCTTTCTTCCCCCAGTCCCTTGTGGGTCTCTTTCTTCCCCCAGTCCCTTGTGGGTCTCTTTCTTCCCCCAGTCCCTTGTGGGTCTCTTTCTTCCCCCAGTCCCTTGTGGGTCTCTTTCTTCCCCCAGTCCCTTGTGGGTCTCTTTCTTCCCCCAGTCCCTTGTGGGTCTCTTACTCCCCAGCCCTTTTGTGTCTATTTCTCCCCACAGCCCTTTTGTATGCTCTTCCCGCAGGCCATCTGTGAGTCTTTGCCCCCCCTACCCCCACGTCTCTGTGTCTCTTGGTCTCCCCCTGCCCTTCTATGTGTCTCTTGCCCGCTCCAGCCCCACTGTGTATTCTATGTTCCCCCTGTCCCTCTGTGTTTCTTTGTCCACCCCAGCCCTTCTGTATGCCTCTTTGTCCTCCCAGAACTTCTGTGTGTCTCTTTCCCCCAGCCACTTTGTGTGTCTCTTTGTTCCCCCAGCTCCTCTATGTGTCTCTTTGCCCCCCCCCCAGCCCTCTGTGTGTCTCTTTGTCCCCCGAGTGACTCTGTGTCCCCCTTAGCCCCTCTGTGTCTTTGTCCTCCCCTAGCTCCTCTGTGTTTGTCTTTTTGCCCCCCCGCCCAGGCTCTCTGTGTGTCTCTTTGGCTCCAGACCTTTTCCAGGGCATTGCATTATTTTGTAAGTGCAGATATACAGAATAGAGTGATGAGTGGTGAAATCACATTTGGTAGAAAGTTGCCTCAAATCACTAAAGAATTCAAAATCGTAGGACAAGTTGTGAGTATCAGTGTGTTTACATTTCATGTGTTCTGTACTTTTCTATCAGATTTTCTGACATTAGTGTTAATGCACATGTTGCTTGCAAATCATATATTTTATTAAGACTTGATTATAAATTTGTTTGATATGAAATAGTTTTACCTGTCTACATTAACCAGAATTGTGCTTTATATCCTGATTAATGGAGTTGGCTAAATCTGTAGAACATAGCTTCCATAGTTTTCTACCAGAAAATGTTAGTGCATCGTCAATAAAGGATCTGTATGCAGGCCTTGATTTAATATTTTTGAATAAACTTAAAAAAAATAATATCATGAAAAATGTTTTAATTTTGTAATATTTTGATATGTTTTGATACATTGACATATTTTTTATATGATTTAAAAAATATATATATTTTAATATGTAGAAAACATAATTTTTAAAGTTTACCCAAAAATATAAATAATTTTGAAAACTTAACGAACAATATTAAATTGAGGCCTAAGTTTGCAAAGTAAGAATTGTAATATATGTAAAGGTTTACTCATCATTTATTATATCCACGCAGTGTTACAAATCTAAGTGAATGGTTACATTATCCCACAAGTTGGTTTGGGTGCAGAACGGCACAATAAATAGTCAGAGAGGACTGTGGGAAGGTAAGATACAGGAATGTAGTAGAACTTGCAATCCCAGCCAGGGGAGTATCGTGTCCAGGGGTAAACGGCAGTGAGAGCATGTTCCATGCAGTCTGTGACTCCAGTCAATTTAGGATTGGCACAGCCCGTCATTAATTCTATATTTTTAACATCTGTGTACATAGAAAAAAAAAATAAGAAAACAATAATGTTGTTATTTCTTTGCCCAACTTAAAAAAAACAAAAAAAACCTAACTTAAAGGAAAACTCTAAACACCATGATAAGTTAATCTTAATAGAGTTGTTATGGTGCCAGGAGGCCCTCCAGGCGCTTTCATACAGTAAGAAAGGGGTTCCCAATTAATTGTTCACGTTGAACCCCTTGACATAGTGTACCAACATCGTGGAACCCCAAACATATTGTTGGGTGCCATAGCACAAACCTTTTAATTAGCAGAGTGTATATATATAAAATGTGCTTGCGGTCGGTCATAAAGGGACCTCCAGCTAACTTTTGATCCACTGGAGGGATTTGGCTGATTTTTGGAAGGTTTTTTTTAAAAAAAACCTCAAAAAATCAGCCAAATCCCTCCAGTGGATCAAAACCGACCGCAAGCACATTTTCCTGCCCAAAACAGTTCCATAGATTTGGGCTGTGCGGTCGGTCAATTTCATGCCGAAAAACGACTAAGTCCCATTTCGAACGGGACTTAGTCTCTGGAGCTGAAAAGCGAAGTGTAGGAGAAGGTAAGGGTCAGCGGTGTTCGGTAAAATGTGTAGGCGATTTCAGTTCCACAGAATCTTTAGCATACACCGCTGACCGCGTTCGACTGAACAAAGATGGCCGCCGCCACGTGCAATTAACCTGCAGTAACCTCACAGCCTGGGAGGTAAATTGCCTGCACACTTTAACTTCTGGGTGGTCCGCCTGTGTGGTACTTGGTTCAGTAAGCCCTATTTACTGAAGCAAGTGGGAGAGAGCCAGGGGCAAGTTATTTTACAGGTCTGGGGACATAGTCTTAAAGGGGCATTGTTCACCAAAGTTACAAGATGTCCCCAGACGGTTCTTAAAGGGCCATACACACCCAATAAAAGTTAATACTTTTCAGGGGCCATAGTCTTAAAGGGTATTGTTACCCAAAGTCTCAATATGTCCCCAGACAGTTCTTAAAGGGCCAGCAGCAGTACAATAAAATACCATTCACTGTGCTTAAAGGGCCAGCAGTCGCACAATAAAATACAATATGCCCAAATGTTGCACCTGAAGGGCCAAATCTCCGAGGGACCATAGTCAACAGGTAAGAGGCTGGCAATCAGGCTCCTCCAACGGCCGTGGGTAAAGGGCAGCTTGTCACCAATAAACTCAGTGACGAAAGGCATTTCGTCACAATATATATATATATACACATTCATATACCAGTAACAAAATTAATGCTGACTCAATAGCATCATTGCAGCTCCCCACACCTCCTATAACACACTACCTGCATGCAGGGGTGTGTTTGGATGTAGTGTTGGATTTTAAATGTGGATGTACATTTGTGTTTAGTATTGGTGTTTGAGTGTTTTTATAAATTTGGAGTTTGAATTCAGGGATGTTTTTCTATGTAATGTTTGTGTTTGCAGGGGTGTGTTTGCATGTTGTGTTAGTGTTTAGAGATGTCGCGAACACTAAATTTTCCGTTCGCGAATGGCGAATGCGAACTTCCGCAAATGTTCGAACGGGTGAACCGGGCGAACCGCCATAGACTTCAATAGGCAGGCGAATTTAAAATCCACAGGGACTCTTTCTGGCCACAATAGTGATGGAAAAGTTGTTTCAAGGGGACTAACACCTGGACTGTGGCATGCCACAGGGGGATCCATGGCAAAACTCCCATGGAAAATTACATAGTTGATGCAGAGTCTGGTTTTAATCCATAAAGGGCATAAATCACCTAACATTCCTAAATTGTTTGGAATAACGTGCTTTAAAACATCAGGTATGGGGGGGCGGGGCCTGACCGCCATGCAGACAAGTCGCACATGAAGCGAGCTCCTGCACAGGGACAACAAACAAGTTGAAAAAACGACTTCTCACCCGAGAAACCGGGCTCCGATCCGACTGGAGTCACTCTGCAACCTTGAGAGACACCCTGTGAGTCGTCCCGCTACTCGACAGGTGGTTAGAACCCGAAGCTTCCCTTTGGACCTGCACGCAGGCACAGTGGAGGAGATACGGCCGGTCTCCCTGCAGCCAGCAGCGCGGCACATAGGAGGTGGAAGGAGCTCCGGTACCCCACCCCTTTTTTGCCAGTGAGGGATATCACGGCAACCGCACACAGGCTAAAGCTTCCCACTAAAAGGGTATTTAACGCCCCACACGTAACCTTAACTCCGAGGCCTACCTGGGTGCACCACTCAAAATGGCGGACGCCATGAATGCCTCCCCAAGGGTCCCGCGGGACATAGGCGAGGGCCATTCCAATCCCCACGGGAAAAGCAGATTGAGGCAGCAGACGACACGCTTACCGGCGCCCCCACTCACGGGGAAACCGCGACACCAAGGCCCGGCCAAGAAGATGGCGGCTCAGCAACAACCCGAATCAAAAGCAGCACACACCAGGCCAAGGGCTGGGTCCCTGGACACTTTTGATCAGCTCTGTGTGAGCTTCTGGACATTACTCTGTAAACAGGGGCTAACCCACGACCAAGCAGTGAGAACGGTAGCCCCCTGGATCCGCCCCACAACCCGGCGCCGCCATTACAGGCCCCTGCCACGAGCCCGCAAAGCCACCACCCGGCAGGGCGAACGGCGGCAACTAAGCACACGCTCCCACGTCTTTATGAATGGGATTACCGGGCAGCCACAAAACCTCAGCAAGGCACCAGAACACAGCATCGCCGGCCAGCAAGCCAACACTCTGCAATCCAAGGCTCAAGAGTCCTACCAAGTCACGGCGCAGCAGACTACCAGAAGAATCCACGCCGGAGAGGGGCCCATAACCTTGCCGATCACAGGGACTGTCCATCTCAAGTGGCCCGTGTGTGGGATCGGCTGATCGAGGCCGGGTGCTGGTACCACCGTAAGGGGCAAGGAGGACACTCCTGTTCAAAGATGGGACTCAAACTGTTAAAATTCATTTTCTTCTCTCTTTTTTTTTTTTTATTTATTCGCTCTAACACCCTACGCCCTGCAACCAATAGCCTGAGGCCTTCCCCTGCACACCACACGACAGCCAACATTAGCATAGGGCCTACTGTTTTACCACTCACTGACACAGACATACTCTGTAACCACCAGCGGAAGGTGGAAGTGTATTCCCTTAGCAACCACACGACACCATGTTGGTTTAGCCTGAGCCTACTTATTACTGCATGTAAGCCTAGCGGAGTTATTGTCATACAATTTGTTGAACTTTCCCGGCTCAGATGTGTATTATATTGCTGTGTAGTGATTTCTAGTGCATCAACTGAAATACCCTGCATACATAGGGGGAGAATTGCCCAGACTGTATTGGTGAAGGGCAAAGGGGCCTGCTACCGCCTAGCCTGCACACACAGATGTACGCTGTCACAGCACACTGCCCTCATAGCAGGGGGACAATATGACAGAGAAAGCAACGTGTGGTCCCATAAGGAGAACGCACCATATCAAAGTCATAGCGCAATACCTCCTGACATCATCACCTAGTCTGAATTAAACCACCACTACATGTTTAAGGCGATCTATACTTGATCAATCGAAAGCACCTTCCTGTCTGTCCCCACTATATTAAGGCGCGAGGTACACACGCATCACACATAGCAAAGCAAACAATGACATGCGATTACAGCCCACCATAGCATAACTTACACCCACACCTGTGTTTCAAGCGATCTTCTACCTGTTCAACCATATACAAGTTTTCCCATGAGTAAAATTCTCAACGAAGTATATGAGAGTGTATGCATGTCACTAGTGTATATTATTTTATTTTTCTATTATTATTTTTTATAACATGCTCTGACTTATATCGGTGCATTAGACCGTAAGCGGCATATGTCTGTATATGTCTCAACTACTGGCCCTTATCTTTTTATTTCTTTTATAATGTCTCCCTATAAGCGAGGATATGCAATAGAAATGTTAATAATAATCTACTTTTACGAAGCGAAGATGCAACTCATATAATTAATGCGAAGAACCTACGTATGACTAGCCTGCTTTACTAATATAAAAAATGTGTATGTCCCATCAAAATGCTATATAACGGTTACCAAATCTATATGTACAAAATGTTGGATTATGCTGTTGTGGCATTGCTGACAAGCGGTTGTTCTTCATGCACAATAAAAATAAAGAATTAAAAAAAAAAAAACATCAGGTATGATGTTGTATCGATCAGGTAGTGTAAGGGTTACGCCCGCTTCACAGTGACAGACCAAAATCCCCGTTTAACGCACCGCAAACAGTCCAGGAGGCTACAGGACTCACCCACCGAATAGCATTGGCAACAATACCCGGCAATCTATGGCTCCTGAATAGCATTGGTAACAATACCCGGCAATCTATAGCTCCTGAATAGCATTGGCAACAATACCCGTCAATCTATGGTTCCTCAATAGCAGTCGCAGAGATACAGCACCCACGGACTGGTGATCCTTAAGGTGCAGCTAAAGCCACTTCGTCTATAGACAGTCATAACAGTTAACCTTTCCACATCATATACATGTCGCAATGCATAGTCTCTGAGAGCGGTTGATCCCGATTCATACTAGGATGTCTTCCATGTTTTAGTGCAAACTAGTCTAACTACTAATGTAGTTGAAACATGCTACTTTTATTCATGCCAGACAACCATGCAGGCCAGACTAACAAACATGCCAGGGCCAATCATAGTTAACCACCTCAGATAGTAACATGGCTCCCTCTATATACAGAGTAAACATGGCTCCCTCTATATACAGAGTAACATGGCTCCCTCTATATACAGAGTAACATGGCTCCCTCTATATACAGAGTAACATGGCTCCCTCTATATACAGAGTAACATGGCTTCCCCCTATATACCGTGTAAACATGGCTCCCTCTGTATACAGAGTAACATGGCTCCCCTCTATATACAGTGTAAACATGGTTCCCGCTATATACAGAGTAACATGGCTTCCCCCTATATACAGTGTAAACATGGCTCCTCTCTATATACAGTGTAAACATGGCTCCTCTCTATATACAGAGTAACATGGCTTCACTATATATACCGTGTAAACATGGCTCCCCTCTATATACAGAGTAACATGGCTCCCTCTATATACAGAGTAACATGGCTCCCTCTATATACAGAGTAACATGGCTCCCTCTATATACAGAGTAACATGGCTCCCTCTATATACAGAGTAACATGGCTCCCTCTATATACAGAGTAACATGGCTCCCTCTATATACAGAGTAACATGGCTCCCCTCTATATACAGAGTAACATGGCTCCCCTCTATATACAGAGTAACATGGCTCCCCTCTATATACAGTGTAACATGGCTCCCCTCTATATACAGTGTAACATGGCTCCCCTCTATATACAGTGTAACATGGCTCCCCTCTATATACAGTGTAACATGGCTCCCCTCTATATACAGTGTAACATGGCTCCCCTCTATATACAGTGTAACATGGCTCCCCTCTATATACAGTGTAACATGGCTCCCCTCTATATACAGTGTAACATGGCTCCCCTCTATATACAGTGTAACATGGCTCCCCTCTATATACAGTGTAACATGGCTCCCCTCTATATACAGTGTAACATGGCTCCCCTCTATATACAGTGTAACATGGCTCCCCTCTATATACAGTGTAACATGGCTCCCCTCTATATACAGTGTAACATGGCTCCCCTCTATATACAGTGTAACATGGCTCCCCTCTATATACAGTGTAACATGGCTCCCCTCTATATACCGTGTGAACATGGCTCCCTCTATATACAGCGTAACATGGCTCCTGAGCTACGGGTTGGGGCCCTATAAAAGAATAATGGGGGGGACCTTCTGTCCTCCCCCCACCCCCGTGCGGTGGGTGGGACTTATAAAAAAACAATAAGGGGGGACCTACTGTCCCCCCGGCCCCCACCCCTGAGCGGCAGGTGGGGGCCCTAAATGAAAATCCCCCCATCAAAGGTGACTAGGGGTCCCCAAGCCCCTAGTCACCCACCCCCCCACCCAAATAAAAAAGCCCCTACCTACTTCCCTCACCCTAAAAAATAGTGAGGGGGGAATAAAATTACTACCCTGTAAAGTAAAATTCAACTTACTATTCAACGTCTTCTTTTTTCTAAAATCTTTTTCCAGCCCCAAAAATTTGAACTGAACTTAAAAATAAAATAAAAAAAACCCGAGCGCAAAACATTAATCTATCTTCACCCATGGAGGGCTCCGCGCAGACTAGGGTATTAACATATACCCTATTGTTACAATTGTTACTTGAAAAGCATGAGGAATGCCGTTGGGGTACCACATGCTCATTTGTTATACCTCCATGCACTACAAAAATAAAGAATTTAAATAAATAAATAAATAAAAAAAAATAATAAAAAAAATAAAAATAAAAAAAAATGTATGCAGCTTCCAAATGAATCTAAAATGGATGCTGTCCAGGAGGTGAGAGGGTCTGGGAGGGAGGGTTTGCTGCTGATTGGCTGGAATGTGTCTGCTGACTGTGAGGTACAGGGTCAAAGTTTACTCAATGATGAATAGGGGGCGGACCGAACATCGCATATGAAAATGATTTTAAATAAATAATTTGGAAAGTTTTTCAAACAGTAATAATTAACTTGGAAAACTTCTTGGATAAGGCTTGAACCTGAACTAAAAATGAGCACCAAAATGAATTCGCCATTTGCGCATTCGGATGAATGCACGAATGTCTCATTCGTTCGGTGCTCAATCGTTAGTTCGGCTGAGCAGAAAGGACAAATTGCTCAATAAAAGAATAAGCCATTCGTGCATTTGGATGAATGCATAGGACAATTAATTAATAATGTGGGGAGACCTATTGTTCCCAACAAACTTCAGCACAGTGCTGGCGGGTGGGGGCCTTCATTTATAATAGATGGGGAAACAAAATTTCTTCAATATGCCATTCTTTTGTTTGTTCATTTACAATTCACGTTCAGCTTTTTGTATTACACGGTCTGTAATTCAAAAGGCAAAACACTTCATCCGAATGCATGAATGGCTCATTCTTTTGTTGAGTCATTTGTTATTTTTGCTCACTTCCATCACATCTGCTGGGAGTGAGCTGAACTAAAAATGAGCACCGAATGAATGAGCCATTCGTGCATTTGGAAGTATGCATAGGATAATAAGTTATTAATGGGGGCAAACTATTGTTCCCCCCAGCACCCACCCATTGCCGGCAGACGGGGGCCCTACGTAATAATGGGGGGGCCTAAATAATAATCCTTGGTGTCTGGATACATACCCAAACTTTGGAAGACTGCAAAAGTAGTGCCTATCCATAAAAGTGGTGACACTACTTTGGTTTCTAACTATCGCCCAATATTATTGCTCCCAGTATTGTAAAAAATCTTAGAAAAAAGGTGTCCATACACAACTATGTGAGTATTACGAACGATCGAACTATCTGACCCCTGATCAATCGGGTTTTCGTCAGAATCACTACATTACAACTGCCCTCTTCAAAGTTTGCAATGACATCCAAACTGGCATGGAACAAGGAGACCTAACTGGAGTTATTTTCCTTGATTTTGCAAAGGCCTTTGACACAGTAGACCACTAAATTCTACTGCACAAACTCAAAAAAATCAGGTATTGGTGATTGTTCGCTAACCTGTTTTCGATCATATGTGTCGAATCGCTCACAATGTGTCCATTTCTGACATCGACTCCCTCCCTCTCCTAGTCACGTGTGGTGTTCCCCAAGGTTCCATTCTCGGCCCCCTACTATTTACATTATTTATAAATGATCTGCCTAATGTCTGCAAATCCTCAATGTACACATGTACGCAGACGACACAGTAATCTATGCGAGCAAATCCGATCTACCGCAGTTTGAGGCTGTGCTCCAAGACCAGTTTACAGAGGTAGAAAAGTGGATCGCAAAACACAAACAATTCCTAAACACTTACAAAACTGTCACAATGATCTTTGGAACAGTACCTATATTACACAAATTCCTCAATTCCCACCTATCCATCAAAACAAATTCAAATAGCACACTGACCACAGTCCACTCTTTCAAATACTTGGGTATATTGTAAGACCCCAATCTATCTTTTGGCCTCCACATAGAAAAACTTGCATCTAAACTTTATCCCAAACTAGGTGCCCTGTACAGAAGCAAATCCTGCCTAAGCCCTACAGTAAAGGAAAAGATTGTACAGCAAATGCTGATGCCAATCATTGATTATGGGGATGTAGTATATGCACATGCACCACAATTTATAAAATATTTTACCAGGAAAGATACATTGAGATTTCTCTCGTTTTCAAGTATGTCCTGGGTCCACAAATCATTACATTGTTACATTAGGGTACAATAAAATACAAAAACCAATATTAATACACAATAAATACAAACTTTAACATAGAACAGGTAGGAAATATATAATCAACTATGAGAGGTGCGTTTTGTTTTTAGGTATGTAGAGAGGGATCTCTTAAAGGACTTTAGGCTTAGGGAAGATTTTAAATTGTGCGGGAGGTCGTTCCACAATTGCGGTGCTCTTGTAGGAGAAGGAGGATCGGGCTGCTTTCTTTTTGTATTGAGGTAGACTAAATAAAGTGTTGGTACTGGATTGGAGGTTATAGGAAGTGGGAACAGCTGGGGAAAGCATTTTGTTCAGGTATGGTGGGAGTTTCCCAGAAAAGCTCTTAAGCCCATAAATCCTGTTCAGTTAATTAAATTAAAATGCAAATGCAAAACCCAAATGCAAAAATAACCCCACACTTGTTATGGAGAGGCGGATAGGTAAGGTGTTTACATATTTGGGTGGGGATGACTATGTGCTTGGTGACCACTAGTTACTGTGGGGGGTGCGGGAGTGACTCAGGGCTTGGGGATTGGCAATGGATGGGGGCTGTGGGGGAGCAATAGGTATGAAGTATGGCTACATAGCTTGGCAGTCGTGGAAACAAAAGTGCCGGTGTGAAGGGGTTATTGGAAACAAAAATGACAATTTTGGTTGGACAAAAAAGCTTTGAAAAAAGAATTTACCAAATAAAGTTACAGATAAGAAAACAGTGTCATAGGCATTGTCCCCACATATTCTATAATCCTTTTATATTATCCTATATGTTCTTTATATGCGTTCTCATGTATTGTATATGTATGCATATTATATAAGTTGCGACTTTCCCTTTTCATTATCCATACCATGCAACCCTCACATTGCAGCCATAGACACACACACTACCACATGCACACATATCAAAAACAAAGAAACACAAAGGAGAGCGCATATAGTAAACAATCAAACACATTATATATATATATATATATATATATATATATATATATATATATATACTAAAGCAGCTTAACACAAAGAGAAGCTCCCCAATTTAAAAAAAAACTTTTGCAATATACAAACAGTGTCAGCGTTTAGTGAATACTCCCCCATAGGGAATAACTTGGAGTATCAATAATATTTGCATAACCTTATATGTTAGGAGTTGTTACTCATTCAGTACACATCTGAATTAATATACGAAGAAAATAAAAAGAATTAACCTAGGGCCAAAATTTAGATATCACAGGGTAGAGGGCACAAAAAAGGGGGTAACCCCCCTTGGTGAAATGGTGAATATCATAGAGAATAAACAAAAAAAGAAAAAAATGCCATTCTACCTGTGTATGATTTACTGAGAAGATTATAGGCTTAAAAAGTAACTTTTAATAAATAAATCTAAAATAAAACTATAGAAAAGAAAAATAATCTGAACAGCAGGAGTGAGTTGAGACTATACAGCGCGTAAAACTCTGTGACTACTTATACAAGCTGTAAAAGTGTAAACATAACACTAATGCTGAAGCAATACTGTTTTGCTACAATATAACATCAGTGTATTCCCAAGTAATAGAAGTGATACTGTATTATATATAACTAATAGCTGTAACAAGAGGTGGGAGATAAGACGACTGCTAAACCAGTGCTGTCAATAGCAAAAGATTTATGGATAAGTAACTCCCTACATGATAGTACAACTAACGACATGGGTTAACTCCACATACAATAATTGATAATGTTCTATGGTGCTTAACCTCAGAAAGATCAAAGATAATGGTTATATTGTAGCAAAACAGTATTGCTTCAGCATTAGTGTTATGTTTACACTTTTACAGCTTGTATAAGTAGTCACAGAGTTTTACTCGCTGTATAGTCTCCACTCACTCCTGCTGTTCATATTATTTTTCTTTTCTATATTTTTATTTTAGATTTATTTATTAAAAAAGTTACTTTTTAAGCCTATGATCTTCTCAGTAAATCATACACAGGTAGAATGGCATTTTTTTCATTTTTTTCTTCTTTTTTGTTTAATCTCTATCACATCTGAATTAATGTTGAATAATTCAGTAATGTCCGGTATATGATGACAGTACGAAATGTATCCAAAAGTAGTGTATCCAGGAGGACCTGGTGATAAGCCTGACACTTTACCCGAGCGTTCTGGTGATCGGGAGCCCACGATGGCTAGCCGTGGCCTGCAGTCGAAGGAGACGGGGAGAGACGGCCGCTCTCCCAATCCACAGACCGGAACAGTGGACCCGTGGGTACCCTGCTCCCCCCCCCCCGGACCGGTGGGGGTTATCCCGGTCCAACCCCGAGAGGACACACACGGGCAGAGATCCTGACGAGAGAGGCAGGCGAGCAGCGAGACGAGGCGCGGTCCCGCAATATGGCCGCCGCCACGTGCGATCAGGCTGTGGAAATACCTGACCTCATGGACAAGCTAGAGTCCATACTGGCAAAGTTCTGGCAGAAAATGGCAACCAAGGCACGAAACGCTGAGGCACAGAGGCAGACTAAAAGCCCGCTGAAGGTACCTCCATTAATCTCACCACGCAGAAGTAAAGGTCCTCCCACAAAGAGAGCCAGAAAATGGCGCCTGACCAGACGGGGCTCCCAGCGGGCCCGCATATCCAAGCGACAGACCCTGCCAAAGACGGGGCACCATCGGGAACAACGCCCTGAACGACCCAGCCCACGAACCTGGCAAACGGAGGGGACCCTCCAGACTCCGCATCTAGCCCAACGACGGGAACAGGCATTGCCGAAGGGAACCAGGTGGCACCTTCCGAGCCTCCTCCACTCACGCCACACGGACTTAACGCTACCCTCGAACACGCCACTGGACAAGCTCCAAGCGTCATTACGGGACACTGTAACACCCCAGCAAGGCGTCGGCTGATCCCGGCGAAGAATGGACTAACCCAATTTTGCAAGTCATGTGGCCGGCAATGGTCTCTACTGTTATCGTTTTATATAGTCTCATTTTAGTTAGCACAGTTAAAAATTGCAATGTACTAGGGGCAAGTAACACACAGGGTGAGAATAGCTTCACGGGAAAATGGTAAAATGGAAATATGACGCCCTAAGCGCACTCAACCATACGAACCCTAACACACTATTAACCCTAGCTATCCAGTATACCAGACTTATGGGCTCATACAAATCTCGTAATGTGACTCACGAGGGCTTTGTTCAAGCTTAACCCTGCCTGCCCTAACTACCCTACCTCTCCAAAGAGTGATGCAATCCACACAGTCAAACACCCAAGCTATACAACATGGTACTCACAGCCTTAAACACAACCCATGTGTGAGTTTTCTCAATCTCTCTCTTATGATTAGCCTATGTTTTTTAAGCATGTTACTAGTGTATAGGCAAAGTCCATATTCATGTACTCAATAACGTATCTCACGACTGCTGATATACACTACCTTTAATTTACAAGCTCAAGCTTTCCTTAAAGTTGAATCTACATAACTTAAAAATGTGCAGTAATAGCAAATGTCATACAAATGTTATACATGTAACGGATGCGCTTGACCTAGCTGTTGTGGCTATTCAAGCAAAATGTACAACTTGCACAACAAAAATAAAGAATTAAAAAAAAAAAAAGAAAAAAAAAAAATAGTGCACATTCTGATCAAAACAAAACGTAAACAAAAACTGGAATCTGCGCTATATGTCTGTTCACCCATAGTTCCCCTCTTTCAAATTATATGCACCCACACTTATTATATATCATTTTGTTCAGGAGAAACAGGGCTTTAATCCATCATTAACTATTCATATATGGAACATAATTTCTTATGAATAAAATTTAAAAAAAAGTGTGAAAATAAGATTTTTTTTTTACAATTTGCATTTCCGTCTGACATTTTAACTGTGAATGTCATAACACTGTTAGGTTGTACTGCAGAAAAATGCACATATTTGTAATCAGTGATGTCTCACGAGTACAACAGTACCCCCCATTAACAGGTTTTATGTTGTTTTGGAAAGTTACAGGGTCAAATATAGAACATTCCATTTTCAATTTGAAATTTTCCAGATTAGTAATGTTACCTTTGAGACGGTGTGGTAGCCCAGGAATGAGAATTACCCCCATAATGGCATAGCATTTGAAAAAGTAGACAAGCTAAGGTATTGAAAGTGGGGTATGTTTAGTCTTTTTTAGTAGCCACTTAGTCACAAACACTGGATAGGTAATAAGGAATGGTGAGTGCGCTTACAATAAATAAAATACAGTGTTTATCACACTTAAAAAATCTGAAGGGCATATAACACGTTTGATTAAAATGCAATAATACCAAAGTGCTATAGTGCTTTAAGAGATTTACAAAATATGTGAAGTGCCAAAGTGCATATATGTGCAGACAAGGGATATCCAATATAAATAAAAAAAAGGACTGATATACTTGCAGAGCTTCTGGAACAAAAAATACACGGCTCTGTAATACAAATAATACAACACCTAGTGCAATATGTTTGTACAGTGCAAAATTAACAATAAATAAATAGGTATCTCACTCACAATGGTGGAGTGGTTGAAGTACCACCCCAAACTATCAGGCTCCAGGGAGGATCAGCCCCCAGTTATCGTGGGATCCACTCAGTGTAGAAAGAACGTGGGCCAGTCCGGATATGTGTAAACCAAGAATTTCTTTATTACCAATGCATAAAAATATAAAACACCAGTCTCCTGCAACCTGCTACCGATAGTCCGAGAAAGAGAGAGAAGGTCTATAATCAGAGTGTCCTCCTCGCAGCTCAATCCTCATGGATCCACGGATACACGGTGTAGGTGCAAAAACTTCCGGATTGATCAGATGCAATGCATTTCTCCCCACCCACGGGGCTTTTTCAAGCATGTATCCGTGTATCCATGAGGATTGAGCTGCGAGGAGGACACTGATTATAGACCTTCTCTCTCTTTCTCGGACTTTCGGTAGCAGGTTGCAGGAGACTGGTGTTTTATATTTTTATGCATTGGTAATAAAGAAATTCTTGGTTTACACATATCCGGATTGGCCCACGTTCTTTCTACACTGAGTGGATCCCACGATAACTGGGGGCTGATCCTCCCTGGAGCCTGATAGTTTGGGGTGGTACTTCAACCACTCCACCATTGTGAGTGAGATACCTATTTATTTATTGTTAATTTTGCACTGTACAAACATATTGCACTAGGTGTTGTATTATTTGTATTACAGAGCCGTGTATTTTTTTGTTCCAGAAGCTCTGCAAGTATATCAGTCCTTTTTTTTATTTATATTGGATATCCCTTGTCTGCACATATATGCACTTTGGCACTTCACATATTTTGTAAATCTCTTAAAGCACTATAGCACTTTGGTATTATTGCATTTTAATCAAACGTGTTATATGCCCTTCAGATTTTTTAAGTGTGATAAACACTGTATTTTATTTATTGTAAGCGCACTCACCATTCCTTATTACCTATTTAGTACTTAGGAGATCTCACCAGGACTCCCAGTGAGTTGCAGCTATTTGTTTCTATTTATATTGTGTATGCTCGCTATACATATATATTTTCCTCCTTTTGCGCCATTTAACCTTCTGTCGATATATAGTCACAAACACTGGCCAAAGTTAGCGTTCATATTTGTTTTTGTGTTAAAAAAGCAAAAAACGAATATTTGGCCAGTGTTTGTGACTAAGTGGCTACTAAGAAAGACTGGACATACCCCACTTGCAATACCTCGGGTTGTCTACTTTTGCAAATGGTATGCCATCATGGGGGTAATTCTCATTCCTGGGCTACCATACGCTCTCAAAGGCAACATAACCAATCTGGCAAATTTCAATGTGAAAAAAATGAAATGCAAGCCTTATATGTGACTCTCTAACTCTCCAAAACACCATAAAACCTGTACATGGGGGGTACTGTTATTCTCGGGAGACTTCACGAACACAAATATTAGTGTTTTAAAACGTATTACAACAATAATATAGACCATAAAAGTGCCGTTTGTTTGTAAAAAATGCAAAAAACGTCACTTTTACTTAAAATATCATCGTTGTAATACAATTTACCAGTTTGAAACACTAATATTTGAGTTCAGCGAAGTCTCCCGAGTAAAACAGTACGCCCTATGTACAGGTTTTATGGTGTCTCTGCACTTTCTCCCTGTGTTGTCAGGCATGTCAATCAAATATTAATCAAATCACATAATTACGTTAAAAGATTTAAATATACACGTAGAATTTTAATATATATGCATTTATAGGTATTTAAATTCTACGTGTATACTAATGTAATCTTTTATGTAATTATATGTATTTATCTATATTTATATATTTGCGGTTATTTGTATTTTATATATAGATAGATATATATAGAATGTCATTCTAAGTGTATTTTGTTACCGATATATATATATATAATAATAACAAAATATAGTTAGAATGAAATTACATATGCATATATAATTTATATTAAATTTTGTTTCAATATTTTATTATTTTATTTATTTATTATTTTAATTATACGTATTTATATATAATATATATATGTACATCTATTATGTATATAATATATAAACATATTATATATATGTAACGTCATTCTAAGTGTATTTTAATATTAATATATATACTTAGTGTAAAAATAAATTAAAAATATTATTATATATATATATATATATATATAGAAATAGTTTTAATTTATTTTTACACTTGTTTAATTTATTTATTTTTACTTTCCCACCAGCAGGGGGACTGTCTGATATTTTAGACAGTCCCCCTGCTGGCAGATCCATAGCCAGCTATAGGGGGCCATGTGATCGTTTTCTGAGAGCGATCACATGGCCCCTGGGGGCCTGATTTGCCGTGGGGGGGCTGCCTGGGCTGTCAGGCAGCCCCCAGAAGAGGATCGCGGCAGAGGTGAGTACAACTCATCTCCAGGGCTCAAAGCCGTTACGGCGTTCCATGCCGCCGCAACGGCTTTAAAGCCCTTTTAATGCGGGACGGCATGGAACGCCGTAACGGCGTTAAGGGGTTAATATCTCAGATACGCATAGACATATCACATGTCACATTTCAACAGTATGGATTGTTAAAGAGGTTTTGCAATGCATGTCAAGATTACTGCACTATTTTTAAATTATAGGATTCAAAAATAAGTAAGCTGCTTAGAACTCAATAAAGTTTGTACATAAAAATTAAACTAAAATATGAACTGAACACATGCAGGAGATAAGTATCAGAAGCTAAGGCATCTGCCTACGGTGACAATGTCCCATGAGGTGTAGTATGCAGAGACAGGACCCCAGGAATACATGCCCATTGAATTAACCCCTTTCAGCCTATGCCCACAGGGTATACATTACTGTCCAGCATGGAGGTGACTCGCCAGGGGACTACATGCTGACTTGGTGAGGAGATGCCCGGCCACAAGAAGCATGAGAGCCGACTCAGAAGTGACTGTAGTGGTTTCGTCATGAAGCTTAGTACTGACGCTCGGTGTACAGTGGGACTTGGCACTCCATGACAACAGCGGGCAAGACGTTGGTCCACAACTCGCCTCCTCAGCTCACTTTGGTGTAATCAAATTAGGAGCCATGTTCGGGTACTGCCATCAAGAGACAGAGGTGCACTTTGCTGAGTTGACTGAGGCAGGGTAGGTGCCATCTGAATCTCCACAGAAGCTTCCAGGTGACAGGCGAGCTTAGACCAAAAGTCTACATACTTGCATACAAACTTGCATACACGTCTTGCATACAAACACACCCCTGAATTCAAACTCAAAAAGTACATAGAAATACACCCCTTCACTCAAACACAAGTACTACACCCTACATGCACACACATACTCTATACAACAACATGCTCAGATCAAATGTACAAATACTGCTCACAAATACAGCCCTGCAAGAATGGCCAACTGGTAGATCCCCAGCTGGCATAGCATTGTGGGAATTGTACAACAGGTGAGGATCTATCTTTTCTCCATTCTTGTGCTAGAGGGGAGGCCCAAAAAATGTCTTGTACCAGGGCCCTCTCTACAATAGTTCTGCCACTGTGTTGAGGTGGAGGGCATGAATGCATGCCAGGGGATGGAAGTGTGTAGGGGTGAAGGGCAGGATCCAGGGGGACCAAGCAAATGCTTGCCCAGGGTCCAATCAATGTTAAAGATGGCCCTGAATGTGGTTACTTATGATACCTCCACACATGCAGTTGGTATAAGCCAATAGGGCAATGTCTTTTTCCACACTGAAGTTTTAGGATGGTCACTCAAGCTACAGGTTGGATATATAGGAAAAATTGTTCTGCTTGGGGTGGAAGTTGTAATTTAAATTCGGACGAATTTCAGCAATTCGGACATTTGGATTCTTCCGCATGTCCGAATTGCCGAATTTTAGAAGTGCCGAATTTCGGAAGTGCCAAAGTACTTCAGATTTCTGAACAGTGGCAAAACAGAAGAGGGAGGGTAAATTAAGGGAATGATGACAGAAATCTAACTCTACCCCTAACCCTAACCCTACCTCCAACCCTAACCCTACTCCTAACCCTAGTTAGTAGGGTTCAGGAATTGCCGAAGTCCCGAATTGCAGAAGTCCCGAATTGCCGAACCGAATTGCCGAAGTCCCGAATTGCTGAAGTTCAGAATTGCAGAAATCTCGTATTTCGGAAGTGCCGAACTGAACAAATTTTTTTGCCGGCACTGGCCCCGTCTCCTTTGTGACATCATCAGAATTGCAGATTTTTAGCCAATCCAATGCTTTCCCCATAGGGAAAAGCCAATCAGCACTTCCTCATAGAAATACATTGAATCAATGCATCTCTATGAGGAAAAGTCAGCATCCCCAAGCAGAGTGTGGGGTCGCTGAACGGCAGGGCTGCCTACTGTGCAGTACTGAGCCAGGAAGCACCTCCAGTGGCCATCTGAGGAGTGACCACTTGGAGGTGTCCCTAGGGGCAATATAAACACTGCCTTTTCTCTGAAAATGCCTGAAGGCTATAATTATTCTCACCAGAACAACTACATTAAGCTGTAGTTGTTCTGGTGACTATAGTGTCCCTTTAATTTATAAAAATTCTGAATTTAGTGAATGACTCAGTTATTTTCAAATATAGAAAGTGTTCATTTAATGCTAGGCATAGAAATAAGCATAGAAAGTGTTCATTTAACGCTAGGCATAGAAATAAGCCTTAAAGGAACCTGTAGGCACCCAGACCACTTCAGCTCATTGAAGGGGTCTGGGTGCTGTGTCCCTTTTACACCTAGTGCTGCAATGTTTTACACCTAGTGCTGTTAAACATTGCAGTTCCATTGCAGTCCGTTATCTGACGCTGGACGTGCTCATGCTCTGCATGAGGATCGCCAGTGTCGGATTTTTCCCCATAGGAAAGCATTGATTCAATGCTTTCCTATGGGGAGGTCTAATGTGCGCATGCATTAGACACCACTCGTCGTGAGATGGTGGAGGGGGCGGAGCTTACACCATGTGCCGAGGGACACCTGCGCTGGGATCAGGTAAGTAAATAAAGGCACTACAGTTTCCCTTTAAAAATATCTTACAATAAGAGAAAAAAAAACAGTAAATGTTCCCTTTAATTAAACATAAGTATGCATATAGTCTTACATTGCTGGAAATATCGTTCTCCGTATGACTCTCTTATCTCTGCACTGGTATTCTCCCACAAACGATGCAGAGCCTTTATATGTGGCTCAGTGGCAGCCAATCTAGTTCTGAAAGCACCAGGTTCTATGATGGAAACTTTAACCCCAAAATCCCGCATTTCCCTTCTGTAATAAGAAGATAAATAAACAAATGAACAAACAAAACCTTTGAATTCTAAGCCAATCACACTAGGTATTTCATAATTCATGAAAAAAAAAATCCATGTTATGTCAGTTGGTTAAAGCAGTGATAATGTCACTAAGAAAAAAAGAAGGTGAGATACAGCGCTAATTCCAAAGGCAGTAGTATAGGGTGTGTTTCTTACCCTAATAATCCAAGAGAAACAAGGAAAAAAAAAACTGAAAAAAACAGCCTGCGCCAAATAAGAAATACTAGCTAATCATTTCTAGATATATATGTACAATATTACATATAAAAATATTGAGATATAACAATATTAAAGAGTCCCAGCAAAAAAGTATTTTTTTTGGAGATAAGAACCTTTTGTCGCTACAGTTGCAAGAAAAAGTATGTCAACCCTTTGGAATGATATGGATTTCTGCACAAATTGGTCATAAAATGTGATCTGATCATCATCTAAGTCACAACAATAGACAATCGCAGTCTGCTTAACCCCTTAAGGACACATGACATGTGTCACATGTCATGATTCCCTTTTATTCCAGAAGCTTGGTCCTTAAGGGGTTAAACTAATAACACACAAAGAATGAAATGTTGCCATGTTTTTATTGAACACACCATGTAAACATTCACAGTGCAGGTGGAAAAAGTACTGTCCTCCCCCCTGGCTCCCACCCCTGTGCGGCGGGTGGGGGCCCGAAATAACAATAAGGGGGGGGGGGACCAACTGTCCTACTGTAGAGCTTTCTTCACCTCTAAATATCTCCTTTCTATAATGCTAAATTTATGAGAAATATGTAGGTGCTACATAAATTTGAATAATAACCAGTATTTGCAAGCAAGTTTCAGACACGCCATGTCACAAACAAGATTTTTTTAAATTATATTACAATTACCTAAGAGGTTTGCCTTGATGTGGCAGGTGGGCATCCCCTCTCGTTGCCATTGGCATAACTAAGTAACCTCCACTTGTTTAAATATGCATAGGGATTTGTGAAAAGCGTAGGTAACTTTTTTTCTTTGGTTTTTACAGTATGTATTGGAGCTGATGTGTACTGTGGTCGTTGCTGCCGCCCAAAGGTAGTGGATGTTTGAGAGCAGGACCTGTTTTTTTGTATCACACAGCTATATTACAATGTTGCCGCCCGCAGGACGTGTTTTTTTGTATTTGTATCTCCTTTCTATAATGCTAAATTGCTGAGAAATATTTTGGTGCTTCATAAATGCTAATAATAACCAGTATTTGCAAGCAAGTTTTAGACAGGCCATGTCACAAGACATTTTTAAATTATATTACAATTACACATTATTAGAAATAATGTTAGAAAGTCTTATTTGTGATATATAGCCTTCCTGAAACTGCTTGCAAGTACACATTGTTGTTGTTATTATTATTAGCATTAGAATTATTATCTGACAAAAAAAATTAACATACAGAATATTGGCCTTGATTTTAATATTTTTGGATAAACTTTTAAAATGTTTTTATATTTTGAAAATTACTATAATATTTAAGTATTTTTGATATATTATTGTTTTGATATTAAATAATTTGAATTATCCAAAAATATTAAATATTTTTTAAAGCTTATCCAAAAAATCAAACTGAGGATATTAACAAAGACAAGAGATTAGGAAGGCCCTGCTCAAACAAGCTCATAATCTTGTGAGGACCTTCTAAAGTATTGTAAAGTATATTTTTTAAAAAAAGCTTATCCAAAAACATCAAACCGAGGAAATTAACAGAATCAAGAGGTGAAGAAGGCCCTGCTCAAACAAGCTCACCATCCTTAGACCTTCTAAAATACTAATTTTGGAATGGGCCTCATTTCATTTACAAAGCACTGAAACCAATGTTAGGAATCTACAGAGCATACTGTATTTACAGGTTCAAATATATATTGGTTTCTAGATTGCTTACCGTATGCCATCAGAGAAAGCTTCTACAGCAAATTTTGAGATACAGTATCCTCCACCGGTTACCACTAGTCTTCCGCCAGCGCTAGAAACGTTAACAATGCGTCCTTGAGCTTTTCTGATCATATGCAGGAAATTCAGTGTTACATCGATTAAACCCATCAAGTTTATATCCAGTATTTTAGCAAAGTCTTCCTTTCTTTGCCATTCATTGGGAGATATTGAATATGCGAATCCTGCATTATTCACTAAACCCCATAGTCCTGCAAAACATGAAATAATAAAAATGTAGAAAGTGTGAAAAATGCTTGCTCAAGGAGTATCCCTGTGATAAGGATCAGAAGAACCTATCAGTGCTCTGCCTAGACCTCCCAGTATACATCCGGCCTACAGAGGTTTATGTGAAGGTTGATTGACAAGTTGATCAAAGGTCAAAGATTTAAAGAATATTACATTAAAAACAACACCTTTGTTAAAGGACCACTATAGGCACCCAGACCACTTCAGCTTAATGAAGCTAGGTTTAACCCTTGCTTTCCTATGGACTGGCTGAATGCGCGCACGGCTCTTGCCACGCATGCACATTCAGCCAGGGACGTCAGAAGAGAGAGGAGAGTCTGGAAAAAAGGTAAGGGATTAACCCCTTCCTCCCCCCTTCAGCGCCATGGGAGTGGGACCCTGAGGGTGGGGACACCCTCAGGGCACTATAGCGCCAGGAAAACGAGTATGTTTTCCTGGCACTATAGTGGTCCTTTAACATTCCTGCTTGCACAATGTGTAGATAAAATAATTTGTCTAAGTTGTGTGTACCATGGCAATTACATTTTAAAACAGCCTCAGATAATTCTGAGAAAAATTCCACATCGTATTATTCTTACTGGAAAAAAATGTTTCCCCTCTATTAAAGGCAAAATCTTCTTTCTTCAAGTCTAAATGGGTGCCTTCTTGTTCTTTGTACATTCTCAAATGTAAGCTTGTTTGAGCAAGACCCTCAACACCCTCTGTTCCCATAATTAACAGGTTACCAAGGAGTTGATTGAACGTCTTGAGTTTTTTTTTAATGATCTGCTAGATCATTAATAAACTAATTGAAGTCATTTAGAACAGACCACAAAGGGACTCCACTTACTACTTTTGCCCAGATACTCTCTGCTTTCTTTAAGTTAATGTATAACCCAAGAAGAAGAATTTTCATCTAAACTAACAGCTTTTAAATTAACTATCCTGGCACCATAACCACTAAAGCTTGCTGTAGTGATTTTTGTTAAAGTAGTGTCCTGTTGCCCTCCCCCCACTCCCTCCCCCACTGTAAGGAGTTAAACCGTTTTTTAACAGTTTGACTTTTTACTTGGTGCCCAATAGGCGCCACTCCCTGCCTCCACTACCATTGCTGAAGAAAGAGAAGTTTATCAACAGTAACTCTGTTAGCTCTCCTTGAATTAAGCTCTGCTATGTAACTATGATAAGCAGAACATATGAAAACTGTTCCTAATGGATTGAATACAATTGAGTAATTGAACATTAAATAATTTTTTCTTCATAGAATATTGTTATACTATAAACTTGAAGAATGATACCTGTTAATGGAGGCAAATATGTCTCCACAGGATCTCTCCAATCATACATAAAGTATTCAAGTAAAATCTAAATAATTAGATCAATTAATTAACTTATGTTGTTCTAAACTACGCTGTCACAGTATTACCCTCAATATTCAAGAGCATATATTTATCTTAAATAACGTTTAGAAAACATTGTACCAAATTTCCCCACAAAACTTTCTTGTGTTTTCTATTGGAATACAATTCCCTTTTGTGGGAAAATATTCATTGAGTTTTAAAGGCGTATATGACTGTACAGTTTTGCTATGGTCAGGAGCTACAGCTCAAGAGCTTCCAGTAGTGCATTCTTAAAGCGGCACTGTCATGCCGAACTTACCTTTCCTCAATCTCTTCCTCTTCTCCCCCTCTCTCAGGATCTGTTATTCTTTGCTTCCTGTCTTTAGTTTTCTTTAAAATCACAAGGCAAAGTAGAGACTCTTTGTCTTATGGAGGATTCCTCCGCTTGACCAGCTCTGACCAGCGGAGGAGCAAAGTGTGCTTCATTTCTGCTGGTCAGAGCAATTTTCCCATAATCCTTACCTTTCCTCTGTGTTCCCGCGATGCTTCCTGTCATTTTAGATGAAACTGCCGAATTGCGTTCTAACTGTATCTTCGTTTGTTTTAGAACGCAATTCGGCACTTTGTTCGGATCGGAATTTCATTAGAATGAATGAAACTCTGATCCTATTCATTGCTGTGGCTGCATCTTGCAGCCGCTTAGTAGATAACTCCCTAATTCCCACGGGATTAGGGAGTTATCTACTAAAAGACTGAAAGACCAAAATTGGTCTTTCAGCCAAATTTACTAACACTAAGTAAAAATGACTTAGTATTAGTAAATAATATGCCCCTACTCGCTATACCGCGAGTAGGGGCATGTCTAGTAAGCAGCCTGTGGCTGCTCACTGTAAAAAAAAAAAAACCAACCTATTGGCCCCCACCCCTAAACGACGGGTGGGGGCCCTAAAGTAAAATAAGGGAGGGAGACCTACTTTCCTTAACCCCTGGCCCCAACCCCAGCGTGGTGGGTGGGGGCGATAAATTACAATGGGGGGGGGACCTACTGTCCTCCCCCCCGGCCCCCACCCCTGGGCGGCGGGTGGGGGCCATAATGGTAATGAGGGGGGGCCTACTGTCCTCCCCCCCAGCCCCCACCCCTGGGCGGCGGGTGGGGGCCATAATGGTAATAGGGGGGGGGTGACTTACTATCCTCCTCCCCTGGCCCCTACCCCTGGGCGGCGGGTGGGGGCCATAATAATAATGGGGGGGACGTACTGTCCTCCCCCCCCCGGCCCAAACCCCTGGGCGGCGGGTGGGGGCCATAAGAATAATGAGGGGGGACCTACTGTCCTCCCCCCCGCCCCCACCCCTGGGTGGCAGGTGGGGGCCATAATGGTAATGAGGGGGGGGAACCTACTGTCCTCCCCCCCACCCCTGGGCCATAATAATAATGGGGGGGGACCTACTGTCCTCCCCCCGCCCCCACCCCTGGGCGGCGGGTGGGGGCACTAAGTCAATTCCCCCCCACCCCCCATCAAGGTGACTAGGGGTCCCCAAGCCCCTAGTCACCCACCCCCCACCCAAATAAAAATGCCCCTACCTACCCCCCTCACCCTAAAAAATAGTGAGGGGGGAATAAAATTGCTAACCTGTAAAGTAAAATTAAACTTACCATTCGACGCAGTGGCGTACATACCAGGGTCGCAGGGGTCGCGGCTGCGACCGGGCCCGGCCCACCAGGGGGCCCGGCCGCCCCTGCGACCCGGTATGTACGCTCTGGGCCAGCCTCTTCTCCTGGGGGGCCCAGGAGCCGGCAACCTCCGGGCCCCCCGAGGCTGGCCCTGCTTACACCCGCGGCCGGATGGTGGGCGAGGGAGCACTCTCCCCTGAGTGCTTCCTCTTCAGCTCCCTCGCACACCGCACTGATACCGGAGCCGGAAGATGACGTCATCTTCCGGCGCCGGTATCAGTACGCGGCGCGCGAGGGAGCTGAAGAGGAAGCACTCAGGGGAGAGTGCTCCCTCGCGCGCCCGCAGGACCAGCCAGCCCGCCGGGTGACCGCCCCCCCCAGGAGCCCAGCAGCACCACTGGACCCCAGGGAATCCCCTCAGCACTCCAAAAGGTAAGGAGGCTGGGGGGATTAAATAAAAAAAAAAACATGTGTAAGTGTAAGTGTGTGTGAGTGTTAGTGTGTGAGTGTGTGTTAGTGTTAGTGTGTGAGAGTGTTAGTGTGTGTGTGAGTGAGTGTTAGTGTGTGTGCTAGTGAGTGTCAGTGAGTGTGTTACTGTGTGTGTCTGTTACTGAGTGTGTTTGTGTGTGTGTGTTAGTGAGTCTGTTTGATGTCTGTTAGTGAGTGTGTGTTTGTCAGTGAGAGTGTATGTTTTGTAAGTGAGTGTGTATGTATGTCTGCCGCTGAGTGTGTCTTTGTCAGTAAATGTGTGTGTCTGTTAGCTAGTGTGTATGCATTTGTTCGTGAGAGTGTGTGTGTCTTCAGCACTTACCTTTCTCCAGCGCCGGACTCCCATGGCGCTGGGGATCCCTCCGCCTCTCAGCTCCAAATGCGCATGCATGGCAAGAGCCGCGCACGCATTCAAACCGCCCATAGGAAAGCATTACTCAATGCTTTCCTATGGACGTTCAGTGTCTTAAAATGGCGGAAGCGCCTCTAGCGGCTGTCAGTGAGACAGCCACTAGAGGCTGGATTAACCCTCAGTGAAACATAACAGTTTCTCTGAAACTGCTATGCTTTCAGCTGCAGGGTTAAAACTAGAGGGACCTGACACCCAGACCACTTCATTGAGCTGATGTGATCTGGGTGTCTGTAGTGGTCCTTTAAGTGTGTGTGCATCTGCATGCAGTGGCGTACATACCGCGGTCGCAACCCCTGCGACCAGGTGCCCGCCGCCATGTGTTGCTGCCCCGGCCCGCGCAGAGTAAGCGCGAGGGGGGGGGGGGCCCACGGATCAATTTTCGCACCGGGGCCCCATGGGTCATGTGTACGCCACTGATTCGACGTCTTCTTTTTTCTAAAATCTTCATTTTTCAGCCCCAAAAAAGGCCAAATAAAAAAACCATCATACCCGTCGAACTAAAAATAAAATAAAAAACTCGAGCGCAAAAAAAAACCTGACGAAAAAGAAAAAACCCGGGAGCCAAAAAAAAAATCCATCTTCACCCATGGAGGGCTCCGCGCAGACTGAGCTCCGCAGGGCGGGGGAAGGTTTATAAAGCCTTGCCCCGCCCTGCAATTAGGCTAAGGGGTGGGGGAGGACAGTAGGTCCCCCCCCTCATTACCATTATGGCCCCCACCCGCCGCCCAGGGGTGAGGGCCGGGGGGGGAGGACAGTAAGTCCCCCCCCTTATTACCATTATGGCCCCCACCCCGCCGCCCAGGGGTGGGGGCTGGGGGGGAGGACAGTAGTTCCCCCCCCCCCCATTACCATTATGGCCCCCACCCGCCGCCCTGGGGTGGGGGCCGGGGGGGGGGAGGACAGTAGGTCCCTCCCCCTCCCCTTATTACCATTTTTTTTTTACAGTGAGCAGCCAGAGGCTTCTCACTGTTTAGTGGACATGCCCCTACTCGCGATATAGCGAGTAGGGGCATTGGGGAGATTTTAATCTCCCTTATGCATATTGACCCCCATAGAGGGAGGGGGGGGACCTGGGGGGCTTATGAAGTGGTGGGGAGCACAGCTCCCTACCGCTTCTGTCTTTACATATTACAAGGAGGGAGCTGCACGCCGGTAGCTCCCTCCTTGTAATAAATCGAACAAACAAACGAACACTGATATTCGGTGTTTGTTTGATTTTTTTCTATTCATTCATTCGTCTGTCTGATGAATCAATGGGTGAAATTCCCGTTCGCATGTCCAGGTGTTTCACTGGGCATGTGCGGGAATCTCAGTCTGTCTAGTGTGGGCAGATGAGGTGTCCCACAGGGACTTCATCTACCCACACAAAGATGGCGGCGCCCTGAATAAAGATCGGGGCAGAAAATAAAGAATAAAAAATAGGTAATGTGGGGGGCTTAGGGGCATTTGGGGGTGACTAGGGGGTCAATTGGATGTAGTGGAGGCGGGTTAAAAAAAAAAACGGGATTCGGCATGACAGTGCCGCTTTAATGCCCTTTACCATATTTTAAACACAGAGCATGCTCGTAAAAAAAAATAAAAATACAGTCTTGTGCAAATTAAAATATATCTATTATTTACAGGACATAATTCACCTTTATCTCCTACAATACTAGCAGCCCACTTGGCAGCAGAGCTTACACTCTGACTATCAGTTACATCCAGGATTACAGTCTGCAGTCGCCTGGAAGCCTCCTCCTTTAGATCTTCGGCCCCTTTCTCTGTCAGACAAGCTGCCAACACTATCATCCCTCGCTTATCCAACTGCTTTGCCAGCAGGTTCCCAAATCCTGAATCACATCCAGTGATCAGCACATATTTATCTGTGAGATTCTGTAGGATCTGGCTCTGTCTGTGCCATCTGAAGAGCAGGATTAGCAACAACACAACCACCAGCAGAGGGAGCCACATGTTGGAAACCTGTAACTAAAATATAAATATAGAACCATGGGTCATATTTACTAGTACAGATTATTACATTCAGTTCTTGGCTCTCTCTACTACCTTTTTAACAGGTGTTCTTTCAAAATTAGGTTTCTGTCAGATTTCCATACCCCACATGACATCCGGTGATGGAGACGGGTATGGAAATCTAACGGAGACTGGAAACATGCAGCTGACAAACCATCAGCTGGACTGAAAACTCCTTCTCAGCAAAGCCCTGGATGCTAAGTTAGCTAGTTTTACACTTACATTATAGTTAGAGTAAATACATTCTAACTGTATTTTAATATTACTATATATTTAGTTAATAAGCGAGTGCGCTGGATTTTTGTATGTTATATATCAATATATTAATATATATATATATATATATATATATATATATCGAAATACACTTAGAATGAAATGAAATGATCTCTCTCTTTCTCTCTCTCTCCCCAAGTATTTGTGTAAAAAATACAAAAAACAAATATGAAGATTAACTTCAAAGTGACTACTACAAAACACTGGACATACCTCATTGTGAATAACCTGGGTTGCCTACTTTTGTAAATGGCATGCTATGATAGGGTTACTTTTCATTCCTGGGCTGCTATACGGTCTCAAAAGCAACAAAAACAATCCTCCAAATTTCAATGTGTTAAAATGGAAAAGAGGAAAGCCCAAACAGTATTATGACATTCACAGTTAAAATCCCACGAGGAACTTGAAAAATACTTAGATTTTATTCATAATAAGTTATGTTTGATATAAATATTTCATATGTAATGAAAGAGCTCTATTTCTCCTGAACGAAATAACATATTAATGTGAGTGCCCATAATATGAAAGAGGTAAATTATAGTTGAACAGACATAAAACTCAAATTGCATATTTTGTTTTGATCAGAACTTAAAAAACTTAATTGGCTTGTAAATACCAGGGACCTATTTGAAATGCCTCACCCTCATGTATATATCCTTCTACAACCTTTCTAATTCATGTTACTCCTCTCTCATGTCCTGCTATATGCATACCTGTCCTCCCCATTCCCTCTCCTCCACATCCCTTAACCCATCTCCATACCCATGTGTTTCTGTTCAATTCTTACTTCTAAACACGCAGTACTGGAACAACCTTCCCCTCTCACCTTTAATCTGCCACCTATATCCTTTTGTGAACTTCTGAAAACCCACCTCTCCATTAAAACATTCCCTTATTCCCAGATACAAAATATATGAACATTCTAGCCTCCTTAACCCCTTAAGGACACAGCTTCAGAAGCTTGTCTTACACTTAAAGGAACACTATAGTCACCTAAATTACTTTAGCTAAATAAAGCAGGTTTAGTGTATAGATCATTCCCCTGCAATTTCACTGCTCAATTCACTGTCATTTAGGAGTTAAATCACTTTGTTTCTGTTTATGCAGCCCTAGCCACACCTCCCCTGGCTGTGATTGACACAGCCTGCATGAATAAAACAAACTGGTCAATCAGATGTAATTTACCTTAAATAATTGTATCTCAATTTTCTAAATTGAACTTTAATCACATACAGGAGGCTCTTGCAGGGCCTAGCGAGCTATTAACATAGCAGGCGATAAGGAAATCTTAATTAAACAGAACTTGCAATAGAGAAAGCCTAAATAGGGCTCTCTTTACAGGAAGTGTTTATGGAAGGCTGTGCAAATCACATGCAGGGAGGTGTGACTAGGGTTCATAAAGAAAGGGATTTAACTCCTAAATGGCAGAAGATTGAGCAGTGAGGCTGCAGGGGCATGTTCTATACACCAAAACTGCTTCATTAAGCTAAAGTTGTTCAGGAGACTATAGTGTCCCTTTAAGGACAAAAAACATTTTTGCTTTTTTTTTTGCATCTCTGTCATTTATTGCAAAAATGGCTTTAATTTGATGTCACATATACATAGATACATTCTCATTAATTATAAAAAAAAATTACAAAACATTGGGGGAAAACAAAAAAATATGTATTTTTTCACAATGTTGGCAATAATAGCATGTGCATAATATGGCCAGCTTAGAAAAAGTAATTAAAATCACATTCATTTATGTGTCTTGATTTATAGAGTACATCATATGTATAGGATTTCAGCTTATTTTAAAAGTTACAGGTCACAAAATACAAGGACTAAAATAAAATTTCAATTTGCAACAATTTTAGAAGTTGGTATGTTTGTCTTGTGGGTTTAGTAGCTATCACAGAAAAAAAATTGCCACACAAATGTATTTATTTATATAAAGTAGGCATCACATGCTATTTAACTAAGGTTAGTTTGACACTTTTTACATATCCATTTCATCACCAATCTCTGCCAAATATTTTTTTGGGCATATACACATATAACAAGGTTTTTGTAATGTGTATTTTGTAAAGCTGGTGTGTGCTATTCCTGCACAGAACCTCAATATTGTGTTCCGCTACATCTGCTGAGTATAACGATACCCCATTGTATGCCTTTGACACTTTTCTGTAAAGCCACAATGCCATAAAATAGACAAGGCTATTTCAGTTTCTATAGTTAGAATTTTCGTAGATGGATTTGACGGGCCCATGTGTCATTTTAGGGTATTATAGCAGTGTGAATGTTCAAATAACCCCACAAAGGGCTTTCATTTGATAAAGCAGACACCCCAGTGTCTAGTTTGTTCCAGGTGTAGTGGTAATGAGCAATTTTAAATGTATTTTTTTTACTTTTTAAAACTAGTTTTTAAACTTTTTTTTGCATATTAATTTTTTTAAACTTTATTTTTCCAGTGAACCCCTAACTAGCAGTAAGCAGCACTAACCGTAAATTCCCCAATTTCCCATAACTCCCACCCACTCCAGCTAGCAAAATATATCATTTTAAAATATTTAAATTAATTAATTAAATTAATGGAACCCCTGGGGGTTAAAAAAAACTGTTAAACCTAAGGGGTTAAAAAAAATACTGTGATCTGTATTTTGATCACTGTAGACAGTGATCAACTAGCAGGGAAGGGGCTAATTTTTATTAGGACTGGGTAAATTAGGGTAGGATTTTTTAAACTTTTAAAAAAAACTTTATTAAAACATTTTTTTAAAACTTTTAACCCCTTAAGGACACATGACGTGTGTGACATGTCATGTTTCCCTTTTATTCCAGAAGTTTGGTCCTTAAGGGGTTAAAAAACTTTTTTAACGTTAACCCTAACAGCCTAAAACCAAATTCCCCAATTCCCCACTAACTTCCACCCACCCCAGCTAGCTAAATATATACGTTTAATATATTATAATTAATTAATAAAATAAATTTAACCCCTGAGGGTTACAAAAAATAAAAGTTGACCCTCAGGGGTTAAAAATAAAAGTCAGTGATCAATTGGCAGGTAGGGGTTAATTTTATTAAAGCAGGGGAAAGGGGGTGGGATTTCACTTTAACGTTATTTATTTTTTTAACAGGGAGAAGATCAGCACTGATCCGTCTCCCTGCACTTCACACAGAACGCGGAAGCGCAGGTAGGTGGATCCTGAGTCCCTGCAGCACATGTGCTCGCTCTGACTGCTTGTCAGCGATCACTGCTGCAGGGGCAGCCCGGTCGGGTGCTCCCGGTTTGCCTCAAATACAGATCTGGGGTTAACTTTACCGCATGACGGACCTGGTCCGTCATTCGGCGTTAACTGCTTCCCGGCCATGACGGACCAGGTCCGTCATTCGTCATGAAGGGGTCAAAGGGACATTATAGTCACCAAAACCACTTTAGCTTAATGAAGCAGTTTTTGTGTGCAGATCATGCCCCTAAGGTCTCACTGCTCAATTCTCTGACTTTTAGGAGTCAAATCAGTTTTGTTTCTGTCTGTGCAGCTCTAGCCACACCTCTCCATGCTGTGACTCACACAGCCTGTATGAAAAAAATGGTTGCATTTTCAATCAGATGTTGACTTACTTTTTCACTCCTGCTTGGTACATTAAACTTTAATCACTGACAAGACTCTATGAGACTATTACCGGAACAGAAGGTAAACATTTAAATTCTAAATTAAACAATATTTGCAATTAAGTGTAAACATTAGATCTTACTTCACAGGAAGTGTTTAGCAATGGATGCATAAACAAAGTCATTTAACTCCTAAATTGCAGAGAATTGAACAATGAGTCTGCAGGGGCATGATCTATACACCAAAACTGCTTCATTAAGCTAAAGTTATTTTTACGATGTTAGTGTCCCTTTGAGCACTTTAGCTTGCTGAATGCTTTATGTGTAAAGGGGGTGTCTTCTATTAGTTTAACAAAAAGGAAAGATTTCTACGTTAACCTTGTTACAACCCCTCCCTCTTGCTTCTTGGTTGGTTAGCTCAGTGGAGCTAAACTCATGAGGCAAGTTATTGCTCAAAACAATGTCCTTGCAAAGACTTCTCATGGAGCAGCAGTGGGAAGTATGTGATTGGAAAGCCAGTTAGACTTTTGCAAGCTGTTTTTAGATATACCCTCCAATGAAAATATGTTTAATTAAATATATTCAAGTTTTCCTTGGATGTATACCTACTAAACAGGGATTCATAGTTTTTTTTTTTTCGTTTAAGAACTGGAGTATCCCTTTAAAGGAAACCACCAGGCATCATAATAATTTTATTGCAATTAAGTAGTTAGGGTGCCAGGAGGTCCCTGGCACTGGTACCTTTAAAGGTTCATGAATGGTTTAACCCTAAAGTCTTGAATTCATAGTTGTTTAGCTCTGCCCCTGCACATCCGCTGCTCTCCGATTCTTGAAATAGGAAGCCTCGGATGATGATGGTGGCTTTAGAAAGGCTCCTAAGAGATGACAATTTGCAGTTTCAATCCTGATTAAAGTCTACATCAATTGGACTAATTGTATGTGCCCAGGCAATTTCTTCCTCTATCTACTGTCCCTTTAACACAAACCTTCAGCTTACTCCATCCAAGGTTAACTGATGCCTTTCCAAAATCCCTTGCTCCCCACTAGTCTAACCATCAAACTGATAACATCGCCTTTGGCTGTAAATCCATACGTTCCTATAAGGATAAATATATACTATTCTTGTGCATGTTCTGATCAAAACCTGGAATTTGATTGTATGTCTGTTCAATCATAATTTACCTCTTTCATATTACGTGCACCCACTCTTATTATATATAATTTTGTTCAGGAGACACAGGGCTTTCAGTTCACATCACATATTTATTTATGGAATACAATTTAATATGACCCAAAATTAAAAAAGTGTTTGAAATTAAGAAATATTGTTATTCATTTAGTTCTCCATGGGATTTGAACTGTAAATGTCATAATACTGTTTATTTGATCTGCAATCAAATACACATATTTGTACACAGCAATGTTTTATGAGTACAATAGTACCTCCCATGTACAAGTGTGTGGGGTTTTGGAAAGTTACAGGGTCAAGCATAGCATGTTCCCTTTTTTCAGTTTATGCACATTGAAATTTTGCCAGATTGGTTTATGTTGCCTTTGATAGAGTATAGTAGCCCAGGAATGAAAATTAAACCCATCATGGCATACCATATGCAAAAGTAGACAACCCAGGCTATTGCAAGTGGGGTATGTCCAGTCTTTTTATTAGCCACTTAGTCACAAACACTGGCCAAAGTTAGCATTCTTATTTATTTTTTGCATTTTTCGCAAACAAAATGATGATGATATCATCAGTATTATGCCTTTTACTGTTTTGAAGCACTAATATTTGTGTAAAGCAAAGTCTTTATTGTACAAAAGTACCCCCCATGCAGTGCTCCTCAACCCTCTTCCCAAGCCAGGAATTAGGGATTACCTGGGTGTGTCCAAGGAGTTTATAAAAAGAGGAAAAAAACAAATTAGAGTCCAAGGTGTTAATATTTTTTAATTTATTTATTTTTTACACACTTGAGTAATCCCTATATCCTGGACTGTTAGGTGTGCCTTGAGGAGAGGGTTGATGAGCACTGCCACCATGTACAGGTTTTATGGTGTCTTTGAAAGTTACAGGGTTAAATATAGGGTTTGCAAATTAAAATTTCTGGTCTTTCTGTCTGGGTTGTCAGGTAGGTCCTTCAAATTGTAATTAATAAAATTTACTTAATAAGGTAAAATTATTAGAAAAATATACACATAGAATTTATGTCGCGACCACCATTCCTACATGGGGAACGGCAGGGACCCGGTAAGTTTAAAGGACGACGAATATGTTCTATGCTGCCCACCAGCATTGAGGGCAGCCCCTTTAAGGATGGCAGAACACTCACCGTCCTTAAGAGGTTCATTTACAATCACCTATCTTAAGTAACTGGTGACTTGTTCACACAATATGGCCATATTTGATAAGTCCACTACTAAATCAAGTACCCCAGTTTTGGTGGGTCCTAATCTAATTATATCATGGAAGAATAACATGTGAGCTATATATATTACTTACAGCTTAAACCCCTCAAAAAAGTCTCTTCTTCAATTTATACTCTGCTCAGGCAACGTTATCAAAAGGAAACAAACCAAAAACAAGCATTTTTTCACAGAAATCTCCTCAGTTTATACAAAATGCCTTAACAAAGATCAGGGATAACATAAAATACACTTTTCTTAATCTTTATAAATGTGCAGCTCACTGTTCTCACATTTCCGTAGTTAGTCATTATTACTGTAACCAATTGTCTCTTTTAAAATCACCATAAGAGAACACTGGAAATGTAATTTTTCTCAAATAAAGGGCAATAAAAAACAATTCCAGAAGTTTTATTTTTAACTGAAATTCCCAAGTTAGTGCTAGGATTGATGTTAGCAAATAAATGTTTATTTGGTACATACATTGATCTTGATTTTAAAAAGCTAAAATGAACTCTTATTCATAATTAATAAATTAATAATAATTAATAATAATTAAGCTATATGCAATAACTGAGAAGTTTGTTACTAATAGTACTTGCAGGTAGCGACTTGACTAGAGTTCGCTGAATGCACAAAATATACGGCATTTTTTCTGCAATGTTGAACCAAAATAAAAGTCGGAGCTTTAACTTTTATTGTAAAGATTTCGTTGCTAAATACCTTAAATGAACCTCAAGATGTCTCAATGTTTTGTCTTAAATGTTAAACCTATTGTAAAGCAAAAGTAAACTGATGTTAGTCTTCTGTGCCACAAGACGTAAAAATTGTAAACTGTGCCAGTTATGCGTGTCAATGTTACAAATAAATACCTTTAAAAGCAACATTTGTGATTCATCAATAGAACGTCCCTGCAAATGGCACCAAGTTAGGGGATCAATCTATAAATTAAATAGTTGCAATCTAAATTCTTTGGACAGTGTCAAATACTTGTGACATCTGTCATGAAGTGTGCTGCAATCTTATAATAAGGAACTCTGTTAAGTAAATCTTATTAACTCTGTTAATGCAATAAGGAAAACTTACCCTTCAAAGATTCCAGCAAAGAGTCTTGTGGAACAGAGACTGGCACTGTGTTATGATTTGATGGGGTGTGGTTATTATGACGTTAGATAACTAAATAAGGTCATAATCATCAATCAGACATGAAACTAGCTTTACATGAGTACTGGCACCTAAGGCAATCTAACAAACAATGACTTCAATTTAATAAGCTCTCCACATTTTATCTTTAAAAATTAAATATTTTACCAGCGCGTTCTGCATATCAATTGCTTGGAAAGTGTTTATAAAGGGACACTCCGGGCACCCAGACCACTTCTGCCCATTGGAGTGGTCTGGGTGCCAACTCCCATCACCCTTAACCCTGCAAATGTAATTATTGGAGTTTTTATAGATTTCAATAATTACCTTGCAGGGTTAAGTCCTCCTCTTCTGGCACGAAAAAACACGAAAAGTGTTTTTAATGACACTGGACGTCCTCACACAATGCATGAAGACCTCTAGCGTCAATGCATCTCTATGAGGAAAATTCAGCGTCTCCATGCAGAGTGTGGGGACGCTGAACGTCAGGGCTGCTTTTTTGGCAGCACTGACTCAGGAAGCACCTCCAGTGGCCACTTGGAGGTGTTCCTAGAGGCAATGTAAACACTGTCTTTTCTCTGAAAAGGCAGTGTTTGCATGAAAAAAGCCTGTAGGGAACTATTATACTAACCAGAACAACTACATTAAGCTGTAGTTGTTTTAGTGACTATAGTGTCCCTTTAATTATGGGAGAGGTGGGTGGGATATATGAAGCTGATCTCAATACGGTTGGGGGTCAGAGGAGGTGAGCAGCATAAGTAGCTGCAACTAGCCCTTCCCATAATTTCAGGCTTCCCCCTTTTAATATGTGGTCAGGACACAAAATGGCCGTATGTTGTAGGTATTTTGCATAACATAATAAAATGTAACATAAGGAAATACGTAATTTAGTTGAGATATGCTGAAACCGATGTACGGGTAGGCCTGAAAAATAGGGCAAAAATGAATACAAAGTTCATAATTTTATTGAATAAATCAATATACAATAATCATTATTCATTTAAACCTTGAAACGCTTGTCTGAGTTTCAAATACATAATGACAGTATGCTGAAGATTCCCAGCACTCCAATTTCTTAATGATATGGACAGGTACATTTTTAATAGCGGCAGTGGATGCTTCCCAAATTCGAATCGAATGTCCTGAATAAAGTGATGGATTCAGGCCAAATCTACCAAGTAAAATACATACATACAGCATGAATATTGTAGAAGTGAGAAGCAAGCCATGAACAGTAAACAGTGGTTATATAGGAGTGACTACGGACGATAAGTAGTGATCTAATACCTTCACGGTGCACCATTTATGGCTTGGAGAATAAATTGGTATTACAACATTTTGTCCTATTTGGCTAGTTTTGGTATGGGGTAGGCAAACCGTGTAGTTATCTGATTGTTTAGATAAATGGTTAACTTTTAAATAATGGTTTGTAATGGAGGAGCTTTCACTAGTGAACTCTCATGGTCTTAGGAATCCATAAAAAAGTCAAAGATATAGCTGCCTTTATAAATAGGTTGGTATGATGTTTAAAAGAAGATAATCCAATAAATCTGATTGTGACAGAGCTCCTGTACTCTGACTAAATACTTCCACCCAGTCCACTTCCAAGCTGCTTGATGGGACCCATCCTCTCTGGCTATTCCTCTGCAGTCCTTCTTCCAGGCAGGTATGCACCTCTGCCTGCAATGTTATTGCTCATGTCTTTATTAAGACACATGCAGCTTTTTGGCCCAGCTCTCTTTTTGCCCCGGGCTAGAGAGATCGTGCAGCCAGCCAACAGGTCCACACAGGACACAGAGTTCTAAAAGGAACTAACATTAAGCATGTGGTTGCAAACATTTAAAATACAAACATATAGAACACTAGCAAATGAGAAATTAAAATTAATATATGAACTATATAATACAAATAAGATTTTCAAACACAATTAAAAGCAACAATATGTGCATTTAAAGGGATTCTCCAGTGCCAGGTAAACATATTAGTTTTCCTGGCACTGCAGGACCCTGTAGTGCCCCTCTCCCTCTCACACCCCCATGCCAAGTTGTTAAAACCCATTCAGTGACTTACCGGAGTCCAGCGCCGATGTCCCTCGGCACTGGGTCAGGCTCCGCCCACGCTCCTCCCCCGCCGACGTCAGCCGGCGGGTGAGAACTAATGCGCATGCGCGCCAATGGCCTGCGCATGCGCATTAGACCTCCCAGTAGGAAAGCATTATGCAATGCTTTCCTATGGGGATTTTGGCGATGCTGGAGATCCTCACATAGAGGAGGACTTAACCCTGCAATATAAATATTTCAGTTTATGAAAACTGCAATAATTACACTTGCAGGGTTAAGGGTAGTGGGAGTTGGCACCCAGACCACTCCAATGGGCAGAAGTGGTCTGGGTGCCTGGAGTATCCCTTTAAGCACATATTTGATTGTCCTCATTTGCATACCTGCATTATGTAAATACACATGCTTTTATTCAGCCAGCAGAGGGCACTGCATAGTTCTCAAGTAACAATTAATAGTTTGTACATTGATTGCTGTGTGTCACACACCTCTTTCAGGGGCTTTTGGGACCAGGCCCAAGCCTGACAACCTCTGCTCCTGGTAGCTCCAACTGCTGCTGGGGAGGGAGGCCGAGACTCTCCTCGACCTGCATAAATAACTGCAGTTGGGGAGGGCCCAGGGGACTTACCATCTCTATTCCAGATAGCTCCAACTGCCGCTAGGGAGGGAGGCTAAGACTCTCCTTTGCCTGCATAAAGAACTGCAGTTGGGGAGGGCCAGGAGACTGACCATCTCTATTCCAGATAGCTGCAACTGCCGCTGGGGAGGGAGGCTAAGACTCTCCTCTCCCTGCATAATAAACTGCTACTGGGGAGGGGGACCCAATTTTATTATAACATAATGGTATACCTGATTCTCAAATAATATGTATAAAGCAGTTGCGATTGACAAACTGTGAGGGATTAATGTAACTCCGAGATTATTAGAACATCAATGGAATGAATAATATATATATTGCAACTAAAGTATTCCGTCAAAGGGATATGATCACAAAAGGTTATGTCCACAGAATTATATATAGGCATGTAATAACATAGGTAATTGCAGCACTTGCATACCCCTAATTACTGGAACTGGAATACCAAGAGGCTAATTTATGGTTACTATTCACACTGGACTTTAATTCATATGATGTAGGAGTTGTATATGACTTAACCTAAATGAATAAATTCAATTGGGATTGATTCCGTAAGTTGTATTACCAATTATTGTAAGTTAGACACCTAAGTAGTATGATGTTGTACATATGGAAAATTAGACACAGCGAACCTTGAAATGTAGCGAGCTGAGATTAACAAGATTCCCCTTTCAAAATACAGCGCTAACTCTAAAGGCAGCAGAATAAGGTCTGTTAGTTGGATACCTTAATAACCCAAGAGGAACAAGGATAAAATACAGAAAAAAAACAGACTGTGCCTGTGACAAACTGCCATTTGCCACTGGGCATTGTAGAAAACTTATGGCTAGCCTCCTGCCCTACGACTATGGCCCCGTGACATATTGCACTTTAAAAACTATATCTGGGCTTAATGGATCTTCATTATGCTGTCTCTGGCTCTTTAACTGGGCTGTACAGAGACTGTGGACACCTGGAGAATGTGTAACTGCTTTGCTGGGATTCGGTATTAAAAAACGTTCGTGCCTTTTTATCATTCCCTTTGTCTCAGTGTCTGGGTGGCCACCATTTCGGGACTTACACGTGTTCGCGGCCATCTCGCGCACGAACAGCGGTGTTTGCCTGTGAACGCATGGAACTAAAAACAGATACGCAAACAGGCGAACACCGCTGAGACCTCCATGCGCCTAGAACTTCGTGCTGGAACTACCGAACAACCGGCCGTTCGGTAGTTATATTTAACTTGATATGGGGATTCTAGCGACACAAATTTCATTCCTTTTCATCGTACGAACGAGGACCGACCGCAAGGCCAAAACTTATGGAACTATTTTTGGCTAGTTGGTCTGTGCGGTCGGTCAAAACTTTGGAACCCCATAACTCCCGAACCATTCATCCGAATGGGCTGATTGAATGGGCGGATATGTTACTCCCCTGAACAAGGGCGATTTAAAGGTGTACCCCCTGTTTTTGGGGTACATCCAGAACTTGGCTAAAAATGTGTACCGTATAATTGGGTTAACTGTTTATCTGAGGGGAGGGGATGTTTGGGTTGAACCATGTATGTGATTGGCTATTTTATACCTCCCCCTGGGTGTGTCCTGTTTGTACTTTACTGTAATAAAAAGCAGACTGGGTGTCCCAGTCCTGAGTTCTTCTTGACCCTTCAAAACGTAGCCTCGTCTCGTTCTTGAAAGGGGATTATTTGGGAATATTATTCTGCTCCTGTTACAGCTGAACCTGACTCTCGCTCTAGATATCGTGAATGGGATTACACCAGCTTTACTTCTCCACAGCAGCTTGCAGGGAAAAGGACGTCTCCAACGGCTGATACCCTCTCTCTACCTGGGTAGCCGTTACAGTGCCAAATCAGAAATCCTAGATAATCTTATATAGATATATGTATACACAATATTATATATACAAATATTGAGATACAACAATATTAAAGAGTCCCAGCAGAAAAAAGTATTTTTTGGAGATAAGAACCTTTTAAAGGTAGTGATTTTTTGGAGTTCAGTCTGTTATCCTCCTTAGTGTTCAAGTAGACAAAGGTTTAGCGCAGATGAGGAATTCTGTTGTTCGTGTTTCATATGAAATAGAATACAAAATAAACCACCAATAGTGTAATCCTGTATATACAATGTATTAGGTAACATTAAGATAAAATACACTCACAACGAGAGAGCTTCTAATCAGCTCTTAGATAGGGCTCTGAGCGGTACAATTAGTGAGAGGGTACTGGATGCATGGAATAGTCTTCCAGCTGAAATGGTAGAGGTTAACACAGTGAAGGAGTTTAAGCATGCAAGGGATAGGCATAAGGCTATCCTAGATATAAGATAAGGCCAGGGACTAATGAAAGTATTTAGAAAATTTGGCAGACTAGATGGGCCGAATGGTTCTTCTTTGCCGTCACATTCTATGTTTCTATGTAATTCCTGCCCAAGGATAAATCTGGAGCTGTCCTCTTTTGATGTTTACAATGCAAACAGCATATGAAAGGAACACAATGAGATATAATGCTGACTGTTTCAAACAATAGTACTCTTTAAAAAAAATGTATACAATCTACTCACAATTTCAAGAGCACCTTTTGCTCAATAACATCTGCTTGGGTGGTATGATCCCCACCAAGGATATATGTAGGTAGATGTGGAGGTTCTTTCAGATTAAAAAATTAAATGCAGGATAAAAAAATACATAAAAAATAAACATAAATGTTTGAAGGTAAATACAATGTTTACTGTAATATACCTAAAAACAGATTTTAAAAAGCCCTTCTATATAATCACAACGCGTTTCACCCATAGGCTTTTTCAAGTGATACAAAATCAGTCAATTAATTTTGAGGGTAAAACAACATGTCAAACATGCAGCCCATGGACACAAAATGAAATAAAAGCAAATTTAAAAGTCCTTATGAATACTCACAACTGATTTCGCCCTTGGGCTTTCTCAAATGATCAAAATTGTATGTTTTTACCCTCAAACTTTTATCGTCTTTATTTTTTATCTTGCATTTATTTTAGCATCTTATAGGAGCCTCTCCAGGGACCATCACAATAACTACCTCTACTCATATATATCCTCGATGGGGATCATTCTACTCAAGCTGATATCATTGAGCATAAGGTGCTCTTAAAATTGTGAGTAATTTTCATACTTTTCCCACATATTTTGATTGGTTTGAAACAGTGAGCACTAAATCCTGGTTTTATTCTTTCATATGCCACTTCCACTGTGAACACTCAAAGAGAAAAAATCCAGTTTCATCCCTGAGTGGGCATTATACCTTTCAGAGCCTTATCTAAGAGCTGATTGGAGGCTCTATCCTTGTGAGTGTATTATTTTTCTTCACATAATTGAGATATTTAACATACGGGGTTGCACTATTGGTCTTTCTTTTCTGCTTATATTTTACATGAGATGACAATAACAGAACTCTCTACCTCAATCAAAACTTAATTTATTTTAACGCTAAGGAGAACTGCTTTTAGCAGCTGCTCTCTTCATCCGATGCATGGATCTGGCAGAAATCTTCCTCAACGTGCCTTTATCTGCACAAACCCGTCTGTGCTCTGAATCAGCCACAAATCTCTTAATAGTGCGATGATCACGCTTATGTTTTCGTGAAATATCTAATGTTTTCATACCTCACCCAAGGCCTTGAACCATTTCACTCTTTTCGGCAGCAGAGAGATCCTTTTTCTTCCCCATATTGCATGAAAATGGTGCTCTGCTTAATAATATGGAACACCCTCCTTTAGTAGTTTTTCCTTAAATTGGGCTCACCTGGCAATCTAATTATCACAGGTGTCCGAGATTTTTTTCAGTGATCAAAAGAGCCCTGAGACACAATGCCACCCATGAGTTAAACTGAAAAACTAAATATTTAATCTGTGTGACACTTAAATAGAATTTGCATAATAATTTGGAACAGGGTATATATATATATGGATAAGTATATCCATACTTATTTCAATTTATACTTGGAACAAACCTGTTTTTTCTTGTTTTTTATATATAGCGTTCTGTCTGATCTATATATATAAAAGGACTTTCCATGTTGGGTTCTCTTTGTTTATATGCTGGGCTCAAGTCTCATGGATTGGGTCAGGAATGGTTAACTTTGTTAAGTAATTAATGTAGAGTCTCTTCTGGACATTTGAGACCCAGTATATTAACTAAAACAATTCTTAACTTTCTATTTTTGGTCTTGGGAATAAAAATATGACTTTATTTGCTTTTTGATCTCATTACATGGTATAAAGTTGGAATGAAAACCTATCACCTATGTGTCTCCACTGGGGGGAGGGATTTATTATTTTAAAAGGAGACGTAATACCAATGAGTATCAAAAGATAAAGGTTTGCAAGTGTTCAATGAGAGATAAGTGTGTGTGTAAGATACTCTAACGTCTGGGTGTGGTCCCCTCAGCCTTCACCAATAGTACATAACATAAACAAAGATTAGACGGAATATCTTACATATAAATAACAGTAGAAATTCAGGTGGTGTGAGTATCGTTCCTATAACAGGATAAAAAACAAAGGGAACAAATAATGGTGCAGTATCGTTGGTACTGACAGGGGCAATTGTATTATTCCCAATATGATCCCAATAAATTTGCACTCACAAACAAGGAGCCAATCAATATCCGGCTCAGATCATCAGCTTTGTGGGGTATCAGAGGTCCCACTCCCTCCTTTGTGTGTTCAGAGTCTTCCTTTGGTTGCAATCACAGGCATGCAGTAGTAGTAATTAAAGTGCTTTATTCCATAAAGTGCACAAATATGATAAAAATAAATAAAAACCTTACAGTCTGTACTGGTTAGTCTTGGATAAAATAGCAATACGCGTTTCGCCTCTCTGGGAGGCTTCCTCAGTTGCTGGTTTAGTGTCCTAGGGGTTGTCGTTCTTTTAAATCCGTTTCTTAACTCGTGAGGTGTATCACTTCCGGGTCGCGTCTATTCCTTACGCATTTCCGGTTTGCGTTCCACCGTTGGAACGCATAGAGGAGATGGTCGCAGACTTCCAATGTGTCTGTCTGCTGGAACGCATCCTTGCGTTCCACTCCGCCATCGATTTCCATTCTGGATAGTACTTACAATGTTCGTTTAAGTTCTTTTTTTTTTATATATACACCTTTTTTATATACACCTTTTTTATATGGTTACATTCTGTGCATAGCATGACATTGATACACCTTCTTTTTATTGTAAATTATTGGTGAAATACTGTTTGCTAACTATGAGTATCTACATATCACCATATTTATCCTTGTCCGGAGAAAGTATCCTACTGCAAGTTTATGCACTTAATATTGTACATATGGGATGTCCTAGCGATTTTATGATGATTGACACTCCCACACAGCACGCATTGTATGCATTTTTAACATTGCCATTTTATACCTTTTTGATTTCAATTGTCTATTAAAACTGAGATATACAAATATCCGGTTACTAGCTTACCCACTTCGTATTTATAATCATGTTTATACTACCATTTATTTTTACCAATTGGAGTATCCTTGGCAATATCTAAGAAATACCGGTAAGCCCTTTTTACATTGGTACATAAAGGGAAAAAATATATAGGTATGAAATGGTACACATTTGGAAGCACTTTAAGATACTTTATATATTCACTGGACACATAAATATAAAATTATGGTATCAGGTAATGGTGAATATAACTGCAAAAAAGTAATGCATTTCGATCCCTGACTACCCCTACCTATTCTTTGTCTCCCCTCTTCTTCTATTTTTCATTCGAGAAATATTTGGAGTTCAATAATATTGGGACTATATAAAGAACTTAAACGAACATTGTAAGTACTATCCAGAATGGAAATCGATGGCGGAGTGGAACGCAAGGATGCGTTCCAGCAGACAGACACATTGGAAGTCTGCGACCATCTCCTCTATGCGTTCCAACGGTGGAACGCAAACCGGAAATGCGTAAGGAATAGACGCGACCCGGAAGTGATACACCTCACGAGTTAAGAAACGGATTTAAAAGAACGACAACCCCTAGGACACTAAACCAGCAACTGAGGAAGCCTCCCAGAGAGGCGAAACGCGTATTGCTATTTTATCCAAGACTAACCAGTACAGACTGTAAGGTTTTTATTTATTTTTATCATATTTGTGCACTTTATGGAATAAAGCACTTTAATTACTACTACTGCATGCCTGTGATTGCAACCAAAGGAAGACTCTGCACACACAAAGGAGGGAGTGGAACCTCTGATACCCCACAAAGCTGATGATCTGAGCCGGATATTGATTGGCTCCTTGTTTGTGAGTGCAAATTTATTGGGATCATATTGGGAATAATACAATTGCCCCTGTCAGTACCAACGATACTGCACCATTATTTGTTCCCTTTGTTTTTTATCCTGTTATAGGAACGATACTCACACCACCTGAATTTCTACTGTTATTTATATGTAAGATATTCCGTCTAATCTTTGTTTATGTAATACCAATGAGCACTGCTCTTGACAAATGCATGTGAAAAAGTCTGACACTGACTTGTTTATTTTAATTTTCACATCTTGGATGGGGTTTATGTTAGTATCAGATGATGTATAGTATACATACTAGTGAGCTTTTGGTTTGATTTAATCAACAAAGGGACTGCCTTGAAGCAGTGGGTTGGGTATAGTACAGTCTGTTAGGATCCTCTTTAAAGGGAAATTATAGTGCTAGGAAACCAAACTTGTTCTCCTAGCACTATAGCTTCCCCCTTTATCAAGGCACGACCCCGTTAATAACCCCATCTGTCACTTAGCTGGGTCCAGCACTGATGTCCATGGGAGTTGGCTCAGCTCTGCCCACGTTCCTCCCCCACCAACGTCCACTGGCGGGGGAGACCTAATGCGCATAGTGCATTCCTATGATTATTTCTGTGATGCTGGAAGTTGTCATGCATAGCGTGAGGATGTCCAGTGTCGTTAAGGCGACCGAAAGGTGCCTTCAAGGCCGGAAGTCCCTCTAGTGACTGTCTGGTAGACAGCCACTAGAGGATGAGTTAACCCTGGCAGGTAATTATTGCAGATTATGAAAACCGATTGGTAAATTGGTAACAACTATATCCTTTCACTGGGAAATGAAACAAAAATCTGCCACAATTATAACAATCTCACTTTTGATGATGTTTACCTCACTGCCACAGATGCATGCATCTTTCTTGATACAAATTCCCTTTTCTTTTAGTTTGGGCTTTTCTTTGATTTTGGTTTAGTCCTGGGGAAGCTCTGGGAATCAACAACCCTATTAATTGTATGAAATCGCATTATCCCTTGATATTGGGGTCTTCCTATATAGAGACCTATATTTTTTGAGCCAATCTTCTGAAAGAACATGTTTTATTTATGAGAGGTTTATTTCTCTATAGGTATTTTGCCTCTCTTCTATTACGTGCTATCTCCACTGAGTAATAGCTCTTATCAGTCATCTAATTGAACAATATTTTTAATCTTGTTATCCAATTTGCTATAATGTATCTTTGTCTCTACTTTTGGTATTTGACACATTGTTGCAATATAGCGGTTTAGATCCAGTATTATAAGGTGATCTTTTCAGAAAATTGAATACCTATGTATATTTATAACTTCAATTAAAGGGACACAATAGTCACCAGAACAACTACAGCTTAATGTAGTATTTCTGGTGAGTATAATAGCTCCCTTTAGGCATTTTCATGTAAACACTACCTTTTCAAAGAAAAGGCAGTGATTACATTGCCTCTAGGGACACCTCCAAGTGGCCACTCCTTAGATGGCCACTGGAGGGGCTTCCTGACTCAGGGCTGCACAGTAAGTATCCCTGCCATTCAGCATCCCCACGCTCTGCATGGGGTTGCTGAATTTTCCTCATAGCGATGCATTGATTCAATGCATCTCTATGAGGAGGTCCTGATTGGCCAAAAACTGCATTTGGCCATCCCCCGTGCCGATTTTAGCCAATCGAAATGGATTGGCTAAAAATCTGCCTTTTCGATGATGTCACAAAGGGGGCGGAGCCAGCGTCAGCTGATACATGTGGCACTCAAAATAAGGTGAGTTTTAACCCCTTAAGTCCGGAGGACGTAATATTACGTCCTGCAGGAACCGGCTCTAAACGCCGGCGGGCGTAATATTACGTCCTCGCCATAATGGCCGCCCACGTGGCCGGCGCTAATCGCCCGCTGCAGATCGCGGTCGGGGGGGATGCCTGGCCCCCCAGGCAACCCCCCCTGTGGCCGGTGACCGCGATCTGCAGTCTCTGATCGCAGTGACAGGCTGTCACTGCGACCAGTATTAAGCATGTGTCAGCCGATTTCAAATCGGCTGACACATGCGGCCGGCGGCTTTCCCCTTCTGCAGATCGCGGTCGGGGGACTTACCTGGCCCCCCAAGCAGTCCCCCTGGGGTCAGTGACCGCGATCTGCGAAGTCTGATCGCAGTGACAGGCTGTCACTGCGATCTCAAAGCACTCTGATCGCAGTGACAGCCTGTCACTGCGATCAGTGTTACATGTGTCAGCCTATTGGCTGACACATGTAACTGGCACAGTGATCCCCCTGCAGATTGGAAGGGGGGAGTGCTTGTACCACCCAGGCACTCCCCCCTGTGGTCAATTACCCAATCTGCAGGAGGTGATCACAGTGACAGGCAGTCACTGTGATCACTGATCCTGTGTGTCAGCCAGTGATGTGAAATCACTGGCTGACACTGTCTCTGCCCCCTGTCCTGTAAAAAAATAAAATATTAGTTCAAAAAATAAATGTAAAAAATTACAGTTACAAATAAAATATACTTAGATCATATATATTATATATATATATATATATGATCTAAGTATATATATACATACACATACACACACACACACACATTTACACATACACGACGTGTATTTAAATATTAATAAATATATATATATATATATATATTAATATCAAATTACACGTAGACTGATACTGATTAAATATATATATAATTATTGTTATATATATATTTATATATAATATAAAAAAATATATATGTAAATACGTAAAAAAATAAAATTAAAAAAATATTTAAAAATAAATAATTAAAAAATATATAGATGTGTTATTTCGTTCTAACTGTATTGTGATATTAATATATATATTTATATCAAAATACACGTAGAACAAAATAATATATATATCATAATATATATATATCTATATACATAAATATATACGTATATATCACTATATATATACCTATATATAAATAAAAATATACAAAAAAATTATATATATATATATACGTATATATACACATATGTATATATATACATATATTAATTCTACACATATATTTATGTAATAATTTTACATAATTAGGTATCCTAATTAATTACAATTAGCGGGACCTGCCTGACAACCCATGCCGAAAGTATAGGGAATTTAATTTGCTAGCACTATATTTAACCCTATAACTTTCCAAGACACCATAAAACCTGTACATGGGGGGTACTGTTTTACTCGGGAGACTTTGCTGAACACAGATATTAGTGTTTCAAAACAGTAAAATGTATTACAACGATGATATCGCCAGTAAAAGTGACGTTTTCTGCATTTTTCACGCACAAACAGCACTTACACGGACGATATTATTGCTGCAATACTTTTTACTGTTTTGAAATACAAATATTTGTGTTGAGCGAAGTCTCCCGAGTACAACAGTACCCCACATGTACAGGTTTTATGGTGTTTTCAAAAGTTACAGCGTCAAATATAAGGCTTGTGTTTCATTTTTTTCACATTAAAATTCGCCAGATTGCTTACGTTGCCTTTGTGACCCTATGGTAGCCCAAGAATGAAAATTACCCCTATGATGGCATACCATTTGCAATAGTAGACAACCCAAGGTATTGCAAATGGGGTTTGTCCAGACTTTTTTAGTAGCCACTTAGTCACAAACACTGGCCAAAATTGGCGTTTTTTGCATTTTTCACACACAAACAAATACTAACGCTAACTTTGGCCAGTGTTTGTGACCAAATGGCTACTAAAAAAGACTGGACATACCCCATTTGCAATACCTTGGGTTGTCTACTATTGCAAATGGTATGCCATTATGGGTGTAAATTTAATTCCTGGGCTACTATACAGTCTCAAAGGCAACGTAACCAATCTGGCGAATTTCAATTTCAAATGTAACGTGCTATATTTGACCCTGTAACTTCCCAAAACACCATAAAACCTGTACATAGGAGGTACTGTTTTACACGTGAGACATCGCTGAATACAAATATGTGTATTGTATTGCAGTAAAAGCAAACAGTATTTTGACATCCACAGTTAAAATGTCACATAGAACAAAAAAAAATTAAAAAATTATTTTTTTCTCCCATTTTTTTATATTAAATTATGTTCAATACCTAAATATTTGATGTTAAATGAAAGCCCTGTTTCCCCTGAATAAAATGATATATAATAAGGGGGGGTGCATTTAATATGAAAGAGGTGAATTACGGTTGGACAGACATATAGCGTAAATGCCAGGTTTTGTTTACGTTTTGTTCTGTTCACAACTTGTACATTTGGCTGCGGTGTTAAGGGGTTAAACTTTTATAGGGGGGCTAAGGTGGGGCAAGCCACCTAAATGGTGGGTTTAGCACTATAGGTTCAGGAATACATGTTTGTGTTCCTGACCCTATAGTGATCCTTTAAGAACTAACTATCCTCCTGCTTTACTACATTTCCCCCTATTTTTCTTTTAATTTGCTCCTCAGTTTTTGCAAAATATATGGTTTTCTTTATTTATTATAATTACAATTGTTAATAAAGTTTATATAAACTTTTTTTTGTTAACAACCAGAATGATTTTTAAACTGGTAGTAATTTCTGTGGAGTTATGCTCCCCCCCTCCCACCTCCTTTGTGTGGGGCTTACCTTCATTAGTTTTCTTTTGTGATGTTTCTTACTTTTTTGTAGTACAAACTGCCAAACAACTCATCCAAAATGACTCCATGTTCAGTGCTCATTCGTTAGTTCTGCTCACTCTCATATAGGTATTATTACAGGTATGTTGGTGTTGTGGTTCGTGGTTTTGGATGAATTAGTGTGTGCAATACAAAGGGTTTCACAATAACTGCTGTGTTAAACTTCCAAGAGCACCAAGATGGCTGCAAACCATGTGTTTCAAAGAGTATCAAGATGGCCACCATCCATGTGTCCTTGTGTAACCTAGTTACACTAACAACAGACATCACCTATTTACAATAACAATAGACAGCAACATAGTTACTGCATATATTTGCAAGCATTCACAACCAACCCTTAAATGCTGTACAGCAAGCATGTCAAACATGCGGCCCATGGACCGCATGCGGTCCACAATTAATATTTTTGCGGCCCGCCTGCCCTGGGGCCAGTTTCAGCTGTGGCTGCAACTAGCCACAAGACGGGTAAAAAAAAAATATTTCCTGATTCTTGCCCTCCTGGCCAGAGCAGACCAGAGAAGCCACTCACCCTTCCCTCCTGCTCGCAGTGTTGGATTTTTTGATTCCAAACTCTATTCCCGAAAGGATTGAATGATGAGTTTAATTTCACCCCATTCATCCATTCCTGATAACTTCATATAATAATCGTTTACGGAAAGTATCCAAGCTATCACTCCTTCCATGCATGGATGTATTGTCCTCTGTACTTTGTACTTTGGGGTTATAGTTTGATTTACCATTTTATTAGCTTTTTGGGTTCTTCTAATACCATAACCACTTCGTTATTATTCACTTTTCTATTAGCAGGTCCAACCATATGAGTTTATACTGGAATCCCTTGTCTTTTTCGCTATCGCTTTAATGTTCTACAATAGACTAATTACCATGTGGACGAAATAGATATCGTCATGTATATTTAATGATTTCTATTACTGATACTATCATAAGGGGAGTAATTACTGGCTCTCAAGGATTAAGGAACAATTTATTATAATTTCACAGCTAACATGCCTCAATATGGCATTTTAGGTATTCCCTTCAGAGGTAATCATATTTGAACATGTATAGCATTAGTGTGCAATCTCGGCACACTAATACCAATACCCCTCCTTTGGTATTTCACCAATGATTATCCTTATCATAAATTGATGTTTTGTTTCCATGCCTATTATTATTATTATTTTTTGCATATAACAAAAATAGCTCTTATTTATACCACTATCACTTTGCAGTTTGTAATCTTTGAGCGAACAGTAGACCTAACTATTCAGCTACATTTGTGTGATATAAACAATCGGTCATAATACGACTTTATAAATAGATCATCATTCTTGATTGATGAAGTCACTGTTACTTGTTGTGACGGACCCGCTGGCACTCTGACCGAGTACCTCCGCCAATCGATGCTCCTAGTGCTTGCCGAGGACTCCAAACACTCCAACCGACACCATCAGCACTGCAGACTTATCCCATCGCCCAAGCATGAGCCAAGGCTTCAAGAAAGGGTCAAGCAGGTCTGTTTAATGAGCACACAAAAGCAATAGCACTCATGCAGCAAAACAACTCCTCCTCAGAGGAAAACAAAATGACTATTAAAAGGGTCAGACAGTGTTTGAATATATGACAGTTATTGGGTCAGACTGAGTTTGAATGTAACAAGGTATTAAGGGTTTAACTGGTATTCTAGGTGGGGGAGTGGGGGGGATAAAAAAGGGTTTTCTTCACAATTTAAAGCTGCAGGCTGCTCCAATATAATTTAAAGGGGCAGACAGAGTACAATAAAATCCAATATGCCAAAATAACGTTTTTAAAGGGCACAATCTTCCAGGGGCCATAGTCATATGGCAGGAGGCTGGCAATTAGTCCTCTCCAGGCACAAGTGGTGAAGGGCACTTCGTCACACTTGTCATTTAACATTATCTCCTGTTATTCACTAGGAGTGTTAGGTCAAGTATTCTAGCATTATACTTGTTCTAACAACTAAATACGTGCCTTTATATTTGTGTATATGCAACTTTTTCCTCCACAATAAAGATTCCATCAGGCACACATAGGGGTAATATAACCTACCTTTTAGGCCACCTACAGGTTTTCACCCATGTTCAGATTGGTTAGTGGGTATCCTATCAATGACAGAGGTGGTATTTTTAAACCTCTGTTCGGTTAAACTCTGTTCCCGTGGAAGAGCCTTTTTGGCAAAACGCGCATTGGGACGTTTTGTGTATGGGGTTGGGATGACAAGCGATATAGGATGAAACCACCCATATTATACTTTTACTCATTTATTTATTAAACTAGGATTTATTATTCTTTTTTGTTTGTTTTATATTTTACCCCCCCCCCCCCCCCCCTTACTATAGAGTAACCTGACACCCTCTCTCTAGAAGGTTTCTTTCATTTGGAAGAAGATAGCTTCCATTGATTTCTACCAGAAGGTGTTAGTGCATCATCAATCAAGGATTTTAATGCATCTTATATCATTGAGAAACTGGTCTTGATTTAATGTTTTTGAATAAACTTTAAATAAACTAAGATCATGAAAATTTTTTTTTTTTAAATATTTTGATATTGTGACAATGATATTTAGTATTTTAAAATGTAGAAAACATCTAAAAGTGTATCCAAAAATATAAACAATTTGAAAAGATTTACCAACAATATTAAATTGAGGCCTAAAGTTGCAAAGTAAGAATTGTAATATATTTAAAGTTTTACTCATCATTTTTTATATCCACGCAGTGTTACAAATCTAAGTGAATGGTTACATTATCCCACGAGCTGGTTTGGGTGCAGAGCGGCATAATAAATAGTCAGAGAGGACTGTGGGAAGGTAAGATACAGGAATGTAGTAGAACTTGCAATCCCAGCCAGGGGAGTATCGTGTCCAGGGGTAAACGGCAGTGAGAGCATGTTCCATGCAGTCTGTGACTCCAGTCAATTTAGGATTGGCACAGCCCATTAGTAATTCTAAATTCTCAGCATCTGTGTACATAAAAAATAAAATAATAAAACAAAAAGGTTATTTCTTTGGCCAACTTAAAAAAACAACAACAAAAAACACAACTTAAAGGAACACTCTGGTCACCATAACAACTTAATCTAAATAAAGTTCTTATGGTGCCAGAAGGCCCCCAGGCACTTTACCTTAAGGGGTTAAACGGTTCAATTTTTTTAACCCCAAAGGTGGCCTAAAGGTGCCAGATCGCCAGGTTCCCAGCAGCATCCCACAAGTACCATTTTTATGTATGGAGAGCTAATTATTGGCTTAGAGCGTTAATTTCAGAAGCAGGATGCCACTGGGGAAACTGGAGATCCAGCACTGTAGGCAACTTTAAGGGTTAAAAAACATTTGAGAACACTTTAACCCCTTAAGGTAAGAAAGCGTTCTGGGACCTCCTGGCACGTTAACAAACTTTAGTTAGATTAAATTGCTATGGTAACTGGAGTGCTCCTTTAACTAAAATAAATAACCATTTTCCATATTTTCCATGTTATCTTCCTTAGGTCTTGATTTAATAAGCTTTCTAAGTTACTTATCTGCAGATGTTACTGTTAAAGTCCATGGAAATGTTTGTAGATAAATCATTTGGAAAGTTTTTCTAACCATATTGAATTACTTAGAAATCTGATTAAATTGAGGCTTTAGCCTGGTAAAAGAAAACTAAATCTAGTGATCATTCATTAAAATGTAAAATTACACTTCTGATGAAACCTCCAAGGTGGATTTTTTTGCCTATTGGGATTTGTTTTTTTATATATTGATGATTTATAAATTGTAATAAAGTTAATCTTTTTTAGATCTAATTTATTTTGAATTTGAATTTTACTTTGCTTCTTACCTGCCTCCCTGTTTTGGGAACCATTGTTCAAGAGTACATTATTACAAACTGAGATAACTGAGATTTGCTTTACAAACATTGATACATTATCATGAGATGTTGATCACACACACCTTTTGGTTATACATTTTTAAAACACTATATTTAATCCAAAGGGTAACATCCTAGTAAACATTGTTCCATTTGTATTTTAACAATTGACAGACAAAAAGATTTCACTTATACTTCGGTAAATGGCCCTTTATAATGTAAAATAGTGTAAATATTACAGAACCGATAATTAATCTATCCTAAACAATGGCTGAAGGACAAAGTAGTTGGCTAATTGTGTCTGTTGGCCACTTTAATACATCTTCCTTGTTTTTGTATGCAGATGTAGCAGTCTATTATTTAGAAATGTGAGACAACTTTAACCATAACTTTTAAATGAACACTATTATAAAAGAAAAAATATACAATTATTATTATTATTATTATTATTATTATTATTATTTATAAAGCGCCAGCAAGCTCCGTAGCGCTGTACAATGGGTGGACTAGCAGACAAGTATCTGTAACCAGACGGGTTGGACACAAAGGAACAGAGGGCACTGCTCAATGAGCTTACATGCTAGAGGGAGTGGGGTAATGTGACAAAAAAGGTAAGAGTAGGGTAAAAAAAGTAGGTTGCTAGGATAGTGTTAATTGAGGGCTTAGTGTTTTGTTTTGTTGACAGTTTCAGGAGAGGAATCGGAGTGTGGGAAAGTTGTTCACAGTTTAATTGATATGTCTTCCTAAAGAAGTAAGTTTTCAAAGATATTTTGAAGGATTGGAGATTGGGTGAAAGTCTAACAGAGAGGGGAAGGGCGTTCCATAGGAACGGTGCAGTCCTAGAGAAGTCTTGAAGGTGAGCATCAGAGGTAGAAGTACAAACAGAGGTTAGACATAGTTCTCCGGCAGTCCGTAGGGGCCTAGATGGGACATATTTGTGTAATAGTGATAAGTAGGTAGGAGCAGAATTGTGTAGAGATTTTTAAGCAAGTGTCAGGATCTTAAATTGAGTCCTATATCTTATGGGAAGCCAACGTAGGGACTGACAAGGGGGTGAAGGGAGAGGCGTGGGAGGTACTGGCAGACAGGAAGATGAGCAACGCCGCCGCATTCATTATACACTGTAAGAGGGCAAATTGGGAGCCCGTAAGACCAATAAGAAGCGGATTACGGTAGTCAAGGCAAGAGAGGACATCGTCATGGACATGCACCTTTGCCGTATCAGGTGCTAAATAGGGTCAGTTGCGCGCAATATTTTTGAGATGGAAGCAGCAGGACTTGGCAATTGATTGGACATGAGGGGTGAAGGAGAGGTCGGAGTCAAAGAGAACACTTAGGCAGCGAGCCTTACAGGAAAAGGTGGCGCCATTTATGTGGAGGGACACAGACAAGGGAGTGGCAACACTTGAGGGAGGAAAGACCAGAAGTTATGTTTTGGACAGGTTTAGTTTAAGGAAATGAGCAGCCATCCAATTAAAAATAGCAGAGAGGCAGTCAGAGACACGAGTCAAGAGGGGTGGTGACAAATCAGGGAAGGACAGATAAATTTGCTTGTCATCCATATAAAAATTATACTGGAAACACAAGGAGCTGATGAGTTTACCAAGGAAGGCAGTGGGGATTGAGAACAGGGGACCGGGTAGACCCTTGGGGAACACCAACAGAGAGGGAATGGGGAGAAGAGGCAGAGCCAGAGAAAGAAACACTGAATGAGCACTGGGAGAGGTAGTAAGAGCGGTATCTCGTAGACAGAGATTACAGAGGATGAGAAGAAGCTACTGATGTCAAAAGCAGCAGAAAGGTCGAGGAGAATTAGGAGACAGTAGTGGCCATGGGATTTTGCAGTGATAAGATCATTGGATACTTTGGTCACAGATGTTTCAACAGAGTGACGAGCGCAGAATCCAGATTGAAGCAGGTCAAGCAGAGAGTAGGATTCGAGGAAGTCTGTCAATCTCACATACACAACTCTCTCAAGGATCTTTGAGACAAATGGCAGTAGCGAGATAGGGTGGTAGTTGGGCGGGGAATTTGGGTCAAGGTTGGGCTTTTTCAGAAAAGGGTTACGGTTGCATGTTTAAAGGGTAAACAATACACCATGATTTGTGAAGCTAATGCTAAACACAGGAATTCAAATTAAAACAGTGTGAATTTTCAATAGTTTTTAGTCATGTAAATGTTCTATATAGAACAATACAACTCTTCCCTTCTGATAGTGCAGTTATTGTAGACTTGGGCATTCATATTCAGACACATGTATTTTCGGTCGAAAATTGCCATTTTTTTCCAGTCATCTGAATACCGAATAACAAATGGGGAGCCAAACAATAAAACTCTTCCCTTCTGATATGTGCAGTAATAGTACTGCATATGAACCATTGAAAAGGAACCAAAAATTTGAATCCACAGAGGTCATTATGTAAATACAAAAACATGATCCAATATTGCCATCTTGTGGCCAAAAATTACTATTGAATGAGGGTAAAGCCTACCAAAGAAAAATCACTCCCAATATAGGAGGAACACAAGTTATTTTATCCACTATTATGTTTTTATGGTGTAGGTTGCAGATATTAGAAATAAGAACAATGTATGAACCAATGTGACATGCTGCACTATTAATGTTATTACATGTATTGTGAAACTTTTTGCTTAAGACTGCACGAACTCTAACACAATGTGGCATACCAGGGGCGGCACCCAGGGCGGATCCTATATTTGGCACTTTTCCCCTCCCTCCCGCTTAAAAAATGTAAAAAAACAGCCACCATTTTTTTAATGTATTTAGCACCGAGCAGTGTTTTTGTATGGAGTATGTGTTTGCACGTATTGGATCTTTGAGACAAATGGCAGTAGCGAGATAGGGTGGTAGTTGGGCGGGGAATTTGGGTCAAGGTTGGGCTTTTTCAGAAAAGGGTTACGGTTGCATGTTTAAAGGGTAAACAATACACCATGATTTGTGAAGCTAATGCTAAACACAGGAATTCAAATTAAAACAGTGTGAATTTTCAATAGTTTTTAGTCATGTAAATGTTCTATATAGAACAATACAACTCTTCCCTTCTGATAGTGCAGTTATTGTAGACTTGGGCATTCATATTCAGACACATGTATTTTCGGTCGAAAATTGCCATTTTTTTCCAGTCATCTGAATACCGAATAACAAATGGGGAGCCAAACAATAAAACTCTTCCCTTCTGATATGTGCAGTAATAGTACTGCATATGAACCATTGAAAAGGAACCAAAAATTTGAATCCACAGAGGTCATTATGTAAATACAAAAACATGATCCAATATTGCCATCTTGTGGCCAAAAATTACTATTGAATGAGGGTAAAGCCTACCAAAGAAAAATCACTCCCAATATAGGAGGAACACAAGTTATTTTATCCACTATTATGTTTTTATGGTGTAGGTTGCAGATATTAGAAATAAGAACAATGTATGAACCAATGTGACATGCTGCACTATTAATGTTATTACATGTATTGTGAAACTTTTTGCTTAAGACTGCACGAACTCTAACACAATGTGGCATACCAGGGGCGGCACCCAGGGCGGATCCTATATTTGGCACTTTTCCCCTCCCTCCCGCTTAAAAAATGTAAAAAAACAGCCACCATTTTTTTAATGTATTTAGCACCGAGCAGTGTTTTTGTATGGAGTATGTGTTTGCACGTATTGGCATTTGAATGCAGGCATGCATTTTTCTTTAGTGTGGTTTTTGAATATGGTGGTGTGCTTTTATGTAGTGTTGACATTTGGATGCAGGGTTGTATTTGTGTGTAGTGTAGGCGAAATACTGAGATTTATGCCCATATACACATATACTCACATATACACACACACAGACACATAGGTACACACATGCAGTTACATAGAAACACAGTCATACACAGATACAGACAAACACTGACACACACACATACAGACACAATGATACAAACACAGACACACACTGTCCAATGAAGAGATGGAAACAAATATTATTTATGGTTATAGAAAAGACACTTAATACAGATTTTATTCACAGACAAAGAGCATTAAAAAAAGACTTCTTACACACACTTGGAAGTCAGCTGTTAAGGGAGACAGAGCAGCAATGATTGTATGTTTAACCATTGCTTTGCTTGTCTGAAACTGTGAGTAGCTTGTGTTATTGATCCTAGTGGGAGACTAGTGAGGTGATTAGGTTGTTCATTTGTGATATTTTTAAAATTTATTGTGAGATTTGCGGTGTGTTTGAGTGCTATATCTTGTACTTTGCAAATTGAAATACTGTATGTGGCAATTTACTGCAGAAGTGAACCCTGGCTGACTGAGAATGGCAGGTCTTTAAGATCTTACAATGAAAATCCAGTTTTTCTGAGCAGCAATAGTATTGTTGCAGGCAGGTAGCATCATTAAAGATAAAAGCCTTTTTTTGGTTGGTGACAGTGGGTAGGAGGGGCTGACAGTGGGTCAGAGGGGGTGACAGTGGCGCTGAAAGTGGATCAGTGGAGATGACAGTGGGAATGACAGTAGGTCAGAGGAGGTGACAGTTGTGGTGACAGTGGGTCAGTGGATGTGGCAGTGGGGCTGACAGTGGGTTACAGTTGGGCAGATAATGGGTCAGAGAATGGAACAGTGGGGCTTACAGTGTGTCAGAGAAGGTGACAGTGGGTCAGAAGAGGAGACATTAGGGCAGACAGTTGGTCAGAGGAGGTGACAGTAGAACAGTGGAGCTGACAATGAGGGTGACAGTAGGTATGACAGTTGGTCACGGGGGAGGACAGTGGGTCAGATGGGGAGACAGTGGGTCAGAGGTGGTGACAGTGGGTCAGAGGATGGGGCAGTGGGGATGACAGTGGGTCAGAGGGTGTGACAGTGGGACTGACAGTGGGGCTGACAGTTTGTGTGGGGAAGCCGTGTTTCAGTGAACAGCCTCTCCACACTGAATAGTTTCAAATACATGTTTTTCCAAGTATTAAATTCCCTCATGATCTGGTGTGCTCTATCCTTGGTGGTCTGATGCTATAGCCATCTTGTCTTCAGCTCCACCGGGTGCTGAGCAGCAGACCATGTGATATGAGTCTCAAAAACTGGAGGCATTGAGACTGCTTGGAGTGGCCTTACACCCAGTGGCACACAGAGCAAGCCACCAGGCCCGCTCCTGGTGTCGGGTCCTCGGTCATGGACCAAACACCCAACATATCAGACTGCTCTATGGAGATTTAGACGGCTGCGAGGCCCCAGTCAGCGCGACGTTAAAGCGCGTGTGTATGGGGAGGGCTCACAGTGTGTGGGGATGTCAGTGTGTGGGGAGGTGACAGAGTGTGTGTTGGTGAATGACAGTGTGTGGGGGGGGGGTGACAGTGTGTGTGAGGGTGACAGTTTGTGGGAAGGCTATTTTTACTGACCAGCCTCCCCACACCAAATTACCTTTTTTTTTTTTAATGTCGTAATTGATTCCCTGGTGGTCCAGTGGTCTCCCCCCCCCTGATGGTCTGGTGGGATAGCTATCTGGTGTGAAGCTCTGCCTGGTGCAGAGCTGCAGACCATGTGGTAGAGCTCTTGTGAGCTCCAGCATTTGAAGTGTCAGAGATTGCAGAGGTAACCCTTGGCAACGCTCTGATTGGCAGAGTTTACAAGATCTCTACCCCATGGTTTGCAGGTCTGCACCCAGAGGAGCTGCAGACCAGAGGCTGTTCTGGGCTCTCTGTACCTGGGCAGGCTGAGTGGAGGGGAATGCTCCTTGCAGCATACAAGGCAAGTCGCTGGGACCCATCCTGTGTTGGGCCATCGATCATGGCCCGAGAACCTGACGGATCAGTCTGCTTGAAGGAAAGTTAGGCTGCCGTGAGGCCCTATTTAAACTTACCTCTAGGGAGGCCCTAGTTAGACGTACAGGAGTGGTAGAATACTGCTCCTATCAAAGTGTTTCCCGGGGCCATAGCCCTATTGGGACCCTTGCAAGGGTACAGTCAGACTCTTTATCATTCATTAAATTGAAAAAAGGAAAAAACAAAAAAAAATTATCTCTTGTCTAGATAGCTATAATGATAATGCTAATACGCCAACTTTAATTCACTGATTTAGAATTGTTTTATTATAATTTTTTTCTGAGAATGATTATTTTATTTGCACTGTGCTTCACTGCCATTATTTGTGCTTTGCAAATTGCAAGCATATCCCTCAGTAATATGCAGAGTCTGGCAGTTTACTACACAAGTGAATTTTTTTGCTCTTTGTAGAAAACAAGTATTCTAGAATGTGATGTGTTAGTGATTGATAATGTTTTCAAATGCCTTTCACTGTACTGGGTTTGCCTTTATTGGCTTAATTTTTGGTGGAAGTGATGAGTGGATGGTCATTTGCCCACTCACATTTACATTTACATCTTTTTTTTATCCGCTTTTTTAAAAACTAAATTCCATATTTACTAAACTATATTCCAATGGAAAAACGTCTCACCTGAAAAAAAAATTCAAACTCACGTATAGTTACAACTTTCTTTTGCCATTCAAATTGAATTTGTGAAAATGAATAATTTAGTGAAAGTGTCCCTCTAATGCTAGGTATAGAAATAAGCATTACTGCATATATCTAATTACTACTGCATATTACCGGTAATAACTAAGCTAAATCTTCACTATATAACCTTTTAAAAATATGTTGAATGTTTCTTTCATTCCTTTCAATTAAACATAAGTGTGCATATAGTCTTACATTGCTGGAAATACTGTTCTCCATATGACTCCTTTATCTCTGCACTGGTATTCTCCCATAATTGATGCAGGGCCTTTAAATGTGGCCCAACTGCAACAATTCTAGTTTTGAAACAACCAGGTTCTATGATGGAAACTTTGACCCCAAAATCACGCATTTCCCTTCTGTAATGAGAAGATAATTAAATAAATTAATACAAAAAAAAACAAACATTTGAACTCTAGGCAAATCACACTAGGTAGGTTACAAACCTGCATGTGAAATGGAAAAATCCATGCTGTGTTGATGGTTAAAACAGTGGTAATCTCATAGAAACTACTCACCAGTAAATGACCCTAGGCAAGACACCCATTTATATATATGAAAGCCCTGAACTAGGGCTGAAACGTTGACATTGGATTAACAGAAAATAAACGCCATTGCTTGGAAGACCTATTTTTTCTATTTTATTCTATTTTATATATATATATATATATATATAGTACTTGCAAGCGAGTGAAAGACAGGGCACGTCACAAACAAGAAGATGTTTTTATTTATATATTTTATATTTCTTTTTTATTATATTACAATGACACATTATTATAAATTATTTTATAAAGTCTTGTTTGCAATAATGCCTGCCTGAAACTGGTTGCAAGTACCGGTTGTTGCTATTGTTATTATATTTATTAGGATGATTATTATTAGCATTTATATAATGCCAACATATGCTGCAGCACTTTATAATTATAGACTGGGGATATTTTACAACAATTAATTAACATACAGAATACTGGCCTTGATTTTATCTTTTTGGATAAAATGTTAAAATTATTTTATATTTTTGGATTTTTACACAATAGGTGTGGAATATGTGGCGCTAAGTAGTAGGTATAAACAGTAGGTTTTAGCTGCTGAAAAACACTCTGTGGGTACTCCTCAAAAGCCCACCATACAAAGATAATCACCAAGATACAAAAAAGGTTTCAGGCCCAATTGGTGTTGCCACCCCTTGGGTCCTCTACCTTTAAGAGTGCAGCGCTGTGTTTGGTGAAGGATTACAGTAAATTACCTGTGGTTCAAAGACAGGTACCCTTTGCGTTCTCCAATATAGTGAATATACAAAAGAAAACAAGAATATATACAAATGATTGTGCAGTATATTAAACACTGTGGTTGGAAATTGAGTGAGTTCACAATTATGTCTACACTCACATTTTTTAGAGCCTTTTCAAGTGAATTAGGCTCTAAACTTGTGCACGTCTGTGTCTATAAAGGTAGATCACACGACCCCTCTCTCCAAGTTGGATGGTGTATTCTCCTCTCCACTCGGTATATGAAAGACACAGAATTAACGAGCTAAGTGTAGCATCCTTTGTAGTTTTTGTGAGTTTTTAAGAAATGAGATTAAAATGCTCACAAAAGGCTCTAAACAAGGTGAGCATTTTAATCTCATTTCTTAAAAACTCACAAAAACTACAAAGGATGCTACACTTAGCTCGTTAATTCTGTGTCTTTCATATACCGAGTGGAGAGGAGAATACACCATCCAACTTGGAGAGAGGGGTCGTGTGATCTACCTTTAAAGACACAGACGTGCACAAGTTTAGAGCCTAATTCACTTGAAAAGGCTCTAAAAAATGTGAGTGTAGACATAATTGTGAACTCACTCAATTTCCAACCACAGTGTTTAATATACTGCACAATCATTTGTATATATTCTTGTTTTCTTTTGTATATTCACTATATTGGAGAACGCAAAGGGTACCTGTCTTTGAACCACAGGTAATTTACTGTAATCCTTCACCAAACACAGCGCTGCACTCTTAAAGGTAGAGGACCCAAGGGGTGGCAACACCAATTGGGCCTGAAACCTTTTTTGTATCTTGGTGATTATTTTATATTTTTGGATAAACTTTTAAAATGTTATTTTAATATTTTGAAAATTACTTTAATATTTGGATATATTTGATATATATATATTTAAATATTTTCATAATTTGAAAAAAATATATATTTTTAAAGCTTATAGAAAAATATTAAATAATTTTAAAACGATTATCCAAAAACATTAAATCAAGGATGTTAATAGAGACAAGAGGTGAAGAAGGCCCTGCTCAAACAAGCTCACAATCCCGTTAAGCAGGGGCGTACCTAGAGCATATGGCACCCGGGGCGGGTCCTAGTTTTGGCACCCCCCTTCCCCCTGCACTTTAAAATGTACAAAACACCCACAATTGTTTTAATGTATGTAGCATTGAGCAGTGCTTGCATGTTTCAATGTAAGCATGCTTTTGTATGGAGTAAGTGTGAGTGAATGAATGGGTGTGTTTGTATGTAGTGTTGGCATTTTAATGCAGGCATGCTTTTGTGTGTAGTGTTGGCGAGATGCAGTGGTGTGGTTATATATAATGGTGATGTTTTAATACAGAGGTGTGTTTGTATGTAGTGTTTGCACTGGAATGCAGGGATGTGTTTGTGTGTAGTGTTGGCAAGATGCTGAGATGTTGGATTGCCATATTTAAGGAAACCAAATAAGGGAGCTATCTGCTAAACAGCACCCTAATTTGGTATCTTTACATATGGAATCTCACATAAGGGCACCAATTTAGGGAATTCTCTACTAAACAGCTAAAAGATCAAAATTTAAAAAGCCTTTTTCTTAATTTTAATCTTTAGGTTGTTTAGTAGATAACTCCCTAATTTGGTGTCCTTAATTATGTCAATCCCACATCCTAACATCCTAACAAATAAGTGAGTTATCTACTAAACAACCTAACAACCTGGTGACAGGGAGGGTGACTGGGGCGGGGGGTGACTGGTGACGGGGTGACAGGATGACTGAGGGAGGGGGTGACTGGTGACAGGGTGACTGGGGAGGGGGTGACTGGTGACAGAGTGACTGAGGGGGGTGACAGGGTGACTGAGGGGGTGACAGGGTGACTGAGTGGCTAAGGGGGGATGATAGAGTGACTGGGGGGTGACTGGTGACAGAGTGACTGAGGGGGGGTGACAGGGTGACTGAGGGGGGTGACAGGGTGACTGGGGGGGTGACAGGGTGACTGGTGACAGGGTGACTGGGGGTGACTGGTGACAGGGTGACTGAGGGGGGTGACAGGGTGACTGGGGGGGGTGACAGGGTGACTGAGGGGGGTGACAGGGTGACTGAGGGGGGTGACAGGGTGAGGGGGGGTGACAGGGTGACTGAGGGGGTGACAGGGTGACTGAGTGGCTAAGGGGGGATGACAGAGTGACTGGGGGGTGACTGGTGACAGGGTGACTGAGGGGGGTGACAGGGTGACTGAGGGGGGTGACTGAGGGGGGGTGACAGGGTGACTGGTGACAGGGTGACTGGGGGGTGACTGGTGACAGGGTGACTGAGGGGGGTGAAAGGGTGACTGGTGACAGGGTGACTGAGGGGGGTGACAGGGGGGGTGACAGGGTGACTGAGGGGGGTGACAGGGTGACTGAGGGAGGGGGTGACAGGGTGACTGAGGGGGGTGACTGATGACAGGGTGACTGAGGGGGGTGACAGGGTGACTGAGGGAGGGGGTGAGAGGGTGACTGAGGGAGGGGGTGACAGGGTGATTGAGGTGGGTGATAGGGTGACTGAGGGAGGGTGTGACAGGGTGAGGGGGTGACAGGGTGAGGGGGGTGACAGGGTGACTGAGGGGGGGTGACAGGGTGACTGAGGGAGGGGGTGAGAGGGTGACTGAGGGAGGGGGTGACAGGGTGATTGAGGGGGGTGATAGGGTGACTGAGGGAGGGTGTGACAGGGTGAGGGGGTGACAGGGTGAGGGGGGGTGACAGGGTGACTGAGGGGGGGTGACTGGTGACAGGGTGACTGAGTGGGGGGGTGTCAGGGTGACTGAGGGAGGGGGTGAGAGGGTGACTGAGGGGGTGAAAGGGTGACAGGTGACAGGGTGACTGAGGGGGTGACAGGGTGACTGGGGGGCTGACAGGGTGACAGGGTGACTGAGGGGGGTGACAGGGTGAGGGGGGTGACAGGGTGACTGAGGGGGGTGACAGAGTGACTGAGGGAGGGGGTGACAGGGTGACTGAGGAAGGGGGTGACAGGGTGATTGAGGGGGGTGACAGGGTGACTGAGTGGGGTGACTGATGACAGGGTGACTGAGGGGGGGGTGACAGGGTGACTGAGGGAGGGGGTGAGAGGGTGACTGAGGGAGGGGGTGACAGGGTGATTGAGGGGGGTGACAGGGTGAGGGGGGTGACTGGTGACAGGGTGACTGAGGGAGGGGGTGAGAGGGGGATGACAGGGTGAATGAGGGAGGGGGTGAGGGTGCATTTACAATTATATTAACTTACCATGATTCAGGGGCTGTCTCACTCCAGCCCAGGCAGTGCAGGAGGTGCAGGCAGAGTGGCCGCAGGGGAGAAACCTGGCAGAATACACACTCTGCGCCCCCTGCTGGCACACTCCATAACAGCATCCCTGGTGCTCAGTGATGACTCAGAACACAGGCTGGGAATCCCCTCCCTGTGCTCTGACTCACTCACTGAGCGCCGGAGCCGCGAGGGAGAGGACGACCAGCAGGAGGTACAGAGTGTGGCACCCCCCTACTGGATGGCACCCGGGGCGGACCGCCCTCCCCGCCCCCCCCTTAGTACGCCACTGCCGTTAAGATGTTCTAAAATACTATTGTTTTTTGTACCTTATTGCCACGAACAAAGCACTAAATCCTATGTTAGGAATCTACTGACTATATTGTATTTGCAGGTCCAATCAGTTTCTAGATTGCTTACCGTATGCTATCGGAGAATGCTTCTACAGCAGATTTTGAGATGCAGTATGCTCCACCAACTACCACTATTCTTCCAATAGCGCTAGAAACATTAACAATGCGTCCTTGAGCTTTTCTGATCATTGGCAGGAAATTCAGTGTTACATCGATTAAACCCATCAAGTTTATATCCAGCATTTTAGCAAAGTCTTCCTTTTTTTGCCATTCATTGGGAGACATTGGAGATCCGATCCCTGCATTATTCACTAGGCCCCATAGTCCTGCAAAATATAAAATAATAAAACTGTAAAAAGTATGATAAATGCTTGCTGGAGTAGTATTACTGTGATAGGGACCAGAAGAACCTGTCAATCAATTATCTGCTTAGACCTCCCAGTATGCAGCTGGCAAAGGGAGGTCTACGCTGAGGATTGATTGACAGGTTGAGGAAAGATCAACTTTTTAAAGAATATTAAATTAAAAACACAATATTTGTTAGCATTCTTATAGTGTGTAGATTAAATAATTTGCCTACGTTGTGCACTGTGACCATGGCAATTACACTCTAAAACTGTCACGTAGTCATCCGCACATGGAAATGTGGTTAATGGCATTTACTGTCCTGACAGGAATAGTTTTGCCGAGCAACTTTACCATCCTGACAGGAAAAGTTGTGCCGAGCAGCAATCATGCAAACCTGGTAATTACTTTTGGGGTCAAAGGTATTGTGCATGGCCAATCAAATCCACAGGAGGGTTTGTGCTGAGCAGCAATCATGCTCACCTGGTAATTGCCTTTGGGGTCAAAGGCCGATTACAGCCAATCGGATCCCAAGGAGGGGTACTTAAACAGAATTCTCCTCGTGCTCATTGCCCTGTCGTGGTTTCATGCCTATGGTTAACCAAAAGTGCGTTCCTGATCTTGATTTTCTGGTATTTGACTTTGGCTTTGTTTTGACTTCCTTGATATCTAGTATCCTTGATCTTTGTGTCTGATTCTGTGTCCCTGACCTCGGCTAGTATTTTGACTATTCTTGGAGACGTTAAATCCGGCCATTTTAAGGTCCGGTTATACATTATCCTTAGTCCTAGGTGTGACACAGTACTGCGTGCTGGTTCAATTTGTAATCCTGACAAAAACAACCTCAGATAATTCTGAGAAGAATTCCACATCTTATTGTTCTTACTGATAAGAATCTTTACTTCTACTATAGGCAAAGTCTTCTTTATTCAAGTCTACATGGGTGTCCTCTTGTTCTCTGTACATCTAATTCATCTTGTTGCAAATACTTGCCTGTTAGTCCACATATTGTACAGCGCTGAGTATTGTGTTTGTGCTTTATAAATAATAACAATAATGAATAGGTTACCAGAGAGTTGACTATACTGCTTGAGTTTTTTAATGATCTGCTAGATCGTTAATAAACACATTGAAGTTGGATTAGAACAGACTACAGAGGGACTCCAGTTACAAGAACTCTGTTAGCACAGCTTGAGATAAACCCTGCAATGCAACTATGAAAAACAGAACATATTAAATACATTGTCTCTGAAATGGGTTGAATACAATCAAGTATAACTTTTAATTATATTTTCTTCATGGTATGTTGTTATACTATGAACTTCCTGTTAATGGATGAAAGGATCTCTCCAGTCATATATAAAGCTATATAGTAAAATGTAATGATTAAATGATCAATAATTAGCATTGTTCTAAACTACACTGACACAATATTACCTTCAATATTCAAAAGTATATATTTATCTTAAATAAAGTTTGGAAAACGTACTGAATTTCCCTACGAAATGTTCTTGAGTTTTCTACTGGAGTACTATAAGTTGATAATTTAAAGGGTTTCCCTTTTGTGCAAAAATAGTCATTTAATTTTAAAGGCATATATAGGGAATGTACACTGTTGCTATGGTCAAATACAGCTCATGGGCTTCCAGTAGTGCATTATTAATACTCTTTATCATATTTAACACATAGAGTATGCTCTTAAAAAAATACTGTCTTGTGCAAATTAAAATATATCTATAATTTACAGGACATAATTCACCTTTATCTTCTACAATACTAGCAGCCCACTTGGCAGCAGAGCTTACACTCTGAATATCAGTTACATCCAGGATGACCGTCTGCAGTCTGCTGGAAGCCTCCTCCTTTAGATCTTCGGCCCCTTTCTCTGTCAGACAAGCTGCCAACACTATCATCCCTCGCCGATCCAACTGCTTCGCCAGCAGGTTCCCAAATCCTGTATCACATCCAGTGATCAGAACATATTTATCTGTGAGATTCTGTAGGATCTGACTCTGTCTGTGCCATCTGAAGAGGAGGATCAGCAATGACACAACCACCAGCAGAGGGAGCCACATGTTAGAAACGTGTAACTAAAATACAAATATAGAACCATGGGTCATATTTACTAGTACAGATGATTATATTCAGTTATTAAGTGTTCTTGCATAGCAAGACCACTTAATGTTATCTCACATATATATTATTATAGCCAAATTTGCCACCCTAACTCCTCCCACAGTTTTTACACTACATAGACAAAAATATACCAAAACGTGCAGATTGTTCCCGATCGGATTGCTATTACTTTGTGGAACGTTTCGGCGAATGGTTCTCGGAATATCGTCGTTCTTGTGGCGAAATTTGTCCCATAGGAATGAATGGCAAAGCTAGAGTGGGAGCTGGCAAAAGCTGAAAAATCAGGACATGATTTCTAAACTGCCACCACTCCCTCATTTTCAGGCCCACCTACACAAATCTTATATCAAAACGTTCAGCTATCCCTGCTGACACTAAAAATGTCCACAGCTAAGCCATAGTCCTTATAGTTTTCACAATATGGCCATTTGTTTGCAACTCACGCAGTCCATTGACATTCATTGAAACTCCACTCTGCAAAGCTCACATTTGAAGGGCAATTTCTAAACTGCGACTGTGCCTTCATTGTTAATATTTCAGAGACATACTATGCATCAAAATGTAGGTCTTGGTCTTGTGATTCTCACAATATAAAGCTCTTCACTGTAGGATTTATAGTTTTTAAAATACGACCATTTGAAGATGGCAACCGCAAAAATACTCTGACCTGTGCCAGGCTGCAGCAGCAAGTGATGTCATAGACAGGGCCTTTTGCACCTGCTAATGTTTTTATAACTGTATGTTTTAATGTAACTGTGAAGCACTTTGGGCAACATCGTTGCAATTAAATGTGCTATATAAATAAATAATAACAGTTACTCCGCCCACTCCAGTTGTAGACTACTGGTGGAGGCAAGAACACTTCACACAATTTCCCCAGAAATTGTAGCTTTTCTAGTTATTCTTATTCTTATTATAGCCAAATTTGCCACCCTAACTCCTCCCACAGTTTTTACACTACATAGACAAAAATTTACCAAAACGTGCAGATTGTTCTCGATCGGATTGCTATTACTTTGTGGAATGTTTCGCCGAATGGTTCACGGAATATCGTCGTTCTTGTGGCGAAATTTGTCCCATAGGAATGAATGGCAAAGCTAGAGTGGGAGCTGGCAAAAGCTGAAAAATCAGGACATGATTTCTAAACTGCCACCACTCCCTCATTTTCAGGCCCACCTACACAAATCTGATATCAAAACATTAAGCTATCCCTGCTGCCACTAGAAATGTCCATGGCTAAGCCATAGTCCTGATAGTTTACACAATATGACCATTTGTTTGCAACTCACGCCTTCCATTGACATTCATTGAAACTCCACTCTGCAAAGGTCACATTTGAAGGTCAATTTCTAAACTGTGACTGTGCCTTCATTGTTAATATTGCAGAGACATACTATGCATCAAAATGTAGGTCTGGGTCTTATGATTCTCACAATATAAAGCTCCTCACTGTAGGATTTATAGTTTTTAAAATACGACCGGTTGAAGATGGCAACCGCCAAAATACTCTGACCTGTGCCAGGCTGCAGCAGCAAGTGATGTCATAGACAGAGCCTTTTGTACACCTGCTAATGTTTTTATAAACGTATGTTTTAATATAACTGTGAAGCACTTTGGGCAACAACGTTGCAATTAAATGTGCTATATAAATAAATAATAACAGTTACTCCGCCCACTCCAGTTGTAGACTACTGATGGAGGCAAGAACACTTCACACAATTTCCCCAGAAATTGTAGCTTTTCTAGTTTGCTCTGTAATACAGGGGTGCCAAAAAGTTAGAGTTTATGGAGAGCATTATGTATGTTTATTTGTTTTCCAGATGTGATATGTACTGTGCATATCTTCAATAGGTAGAATATAGATATATTTTATATACCTTGTGTGTATGTGTTTTACCTATTTTTATTACTTAAGGTGATTACACAACTGTTTGCATTGTATGTAACCGTATGTAACAAGATGCAAAAATGGATTCAACTAAATGTAACAAGGGTGTGGGGAAACAAACAGGAGAGAATTACAAAAGAATACAAGTTATACAATTACATAAATTCAATACATCTGTGATTTCCCCCATTTGAAGAAGCCACATATGGTGCAACGTGTTATGGTTCTAATTTATGTGTTTTAGCAATAAAAGTATTTTGGTCACCTAAGCTGTATTTTCTTTTTATCGTATATTACATACATCCTTACTTATTTTTATCCTTCCTGGCAATTTTATCTGTTCCTGCACTCAAAGAAATCATAGGTGGAGATCATTCCACCAATGCCTTATCAATAGAGCAGTATTGTCTGCTCTATATTTGTGAGTATAATTTAAATTATTTATATCTCATTATTTACCATATTGAGAGCACTATTGTTGTTTTCTTACTATTATTCGGAGCCGTGGATACCCAGACTGTACTGATGACCACACCCTTCCTGTATATCCTTTACGTGGGGATCATACCACTGCACACCCTCCACTTTCCATTTGTCTCTTCACATATACGGATATTTTAACCATCCAGACTTTTTTCTCATTGGCGCAGCCTTTTCTGCCTTTGTACTCTTGTTGTAGAATTATTGACCCCCTCTAACTTATATCCATTATTAGGCCCCTTATAAACTATATAATCCTTACTGGGGCCCTTTTAATACTATATTCTCATATTCAGCTGTCATGCCTCGTAGTTTAAACTTTACAAGATTCCTTTGTTCGTAGAAACAGCATGTCAGCAGAAAATGCTAGAATCTTCTGATTCAAAGAACACACTGTAGCAGATAGTATTGATAGAGTGTATAATTGCCAAAGAGGCCTTGAGAATACTGAGGATACTAACCTTGAAAGACTAAAGGTACCAGCTACTCTTTATGGATAGCTGCCAAAATGCCCCCTCCCATCGAAAGAACTCCTCGTGCTAGCAAGATGGCGCTGAAATCTGGAGGAGAACTTTATGACGTCAGTTATGATGTAAGACGTAACACCCAACAGGGAGGGCATTTAACTAACCACTTCTTCTCTTAGCCAATTGACAATGTTTCCTCACTTTTTTATCTTGATTTTACAATGATGTAATTTTATCTTTAAAAAGGACTTGCAAGCCTGCTTTGTTCAGATGCTAATAAATTTCCTGAAGTGCTTTTAACCTGAACTCCGTGTGTCAGTGTGAATTTACTTCTGCGTATACGCAATTTAAACATCTCTAATTTGGACAGGAACAGATAGTCATTCAAACTTCTTTGTTTGCTTAAAAGATTCCCTTATCAGCTGGCGTCCAACTGTGCGGCCTGGGTTATGCCCTGCTAGAGCAGCCGTCCGAGAAAGACGTGGAGCGGATGAATCCTGGGGGACGGAAGGAGATTGATCACCTCTGATTACACGGTTGAGTCTGCAGCACCCCGGTATGTTCCAGCCCCTGGGATTGACCTGCCCCAGTCTGTGATCGGCTCCCTAGAGGTCATCAAAGTCAGGTAATATCTTGCCCAGAGACCCCACACCTTACTTGTTGATATTTACTTTTACCTGCACATACTGACTATCTGTTGCCTGGGTGTGCTCTTACTGATTTGTCCTTATTTTTTGTGCCCGGGTAGTTTTATTTGTGTATTTGCCTGTTTACCCCTTTTAGGTACCACAAGGCTGTGGTAGTAAGGAAAAAGGGGGGTGGATCTGTGGAAGTTTTCCTGGGGATCTTCTGTCTGCCTGTTTTCCTCTTTTAGGTGCCGAGTAGCTACGGCAGTAAGGAAAAAGAGGGGGGGGAACCTGTGGAGGGGTGTAGACTCACTGCCTCCTGGGGGTTTCCCATAAGTGTCACTTTGACTGCTAGCCTCATTGGACATCACTTTACTCTGCTTGTTGTGTGCAGAGAGGTGGAACACTGCAGCCTCGAGCGCTGACGCTGAGTGTTCCAGTTTAACTTTTGTGGCAGGTGGATTCAGGCTGGTATTGCTGTCTCCATCACCACGTGGTAGTGGTACTTGCGGGAGGGTCTGCAGGTGTACTACGGGATTGAGTTAGGTGGCTTTTGCCACACGTGTAAGATTTTTGTTAACCCTGTTTGAACTGTTGAACTTATTTGAACTGTGATGCATGCACTGTATTTTACTTGAAATGTCTTAAATTGTCTGTCACACAGATTCCTGTGTTTACTTTTGTCTTACTCTCTGTGCTATTTACACTTTCCCCTCCTGTCTCTCTCTCTCTGTCTCTCTCTATATCTGGGATGCCTCATATAGAGGATCTGGGACAGAAATTAGGAAAGCCCAGTAAGGGGTGGCTTGCGTGTGATTTGGTAGAGGATAGAGAAGGGGAAGAGATGGTTAAAAAGGTTGATAAGATTGCTAAAGTGTGTGGAATTGCTGTACCTTCATGTGGTAGATTACAGCCAGAGAGCTGGCGCAGACTACTGACAGAGAAGAGTAGCAAGAGTTATTCAGCAGGAAGGTTGGGTTGAGGAAGAGATTGATTTTTGTGTCTCTTTGCTTGCAATAATTGTAACGTAACTGTCCTTCCAGCACTGACATGGTTAAAGAGATTCGTGCTTACAGTCTCTCTCTCTCTCTCCCCCGCCCCTCCCTCCTTGCCTTCTGTGAGACGCGAGGGGGAGAGAGGGGGGGGGAGGCATGATTTGTTTCTTAAGACAGTGAGGATCATGTGGGAGACTAGCTCACAAGAATACATTCCACCTTTCTGAGGCTGTATTTCCTTTCGCGGTGCAAAGTATTTTCTCCAAGACTGGTGTATAAGATAGGGAGTCGGGGATGTAGCTCAGTGTTGATTACAAAGGTTAGGAAAGTGAATCTGATGCAGGAATAGAGAATTATTTGGACGAGTTAAAAATGTAAAGGCAAGTGTGATTTGTTGCAATACTATGCAATGTGGATAGAGGGAATATGCAAAGTTGTTAAGTTAGATTGTGAAGAGGAAAAGTGATTAATGGCTGTAGGTAAATTGTTTGAATTCCGTGAGTCTATTTTTTTCATCAAGCTATCTTAAAGTACATGTTTCTAGAGAGTCTGTCCATAGTTTAGTATTTCATTTTGCCGGACAGAATGTTGCTTCTCTGATTTTAAAGTTGAAACACCCTAAAAGAAAGTACGTCAGCCTAGCACAAAAGGAGGTTGGCACAGCCAGTCCCGTGACCTCCACCTAATTACCATAATCTACAGTCACGTACGCTCCCAAACTGACGTCACTTCTGCCCTATTCATCCATCTCCCCTGTGCCTCCCGTAGTCACGCAGCCAGCCCCTTTTACACCTGCCCACACTATGCCCACATCCAACATGGCCGCCATTTCCTCACTGAACCCAAACCAGTAAGCTTACAGATTTAGCAGCAGGCCTTAACGACATTATTCAGGAGAAAGGTGGAACTGTAGAAAGATTTCATGCTAGACTTTTTCAAGTGTTCACTGACCTAGGGTTTGAGCTCAGTAATAAAATACACGCTCAGATGCTTTCCGGTGCCTTTGTCCAATGCATCAAGGACTCTATACGTAAGGGTATTATTGCTGCCCGCCCAGAGTATAGAGTGGTTCCCCTTGATAAGCTGCTCCTAGTTGCCAGAGGCTTAGAAGCCGCACAGGTTCCAAGGAGACCCCATCCCACTCCCCTTATGGTTTCACGTCCACCCATCCCCAAAGGTATTAAGCCGCAGATGTGGAGAAAAGGGCCATTTTAGGAGTGACTGTCCTGCACCCCTTAAGCCCCAAAGATCAAACAGGCCTAAATCTGTCATAAAGGCCCCAGCACCTCCTTCACCTGATTCAGCCCAGGAAGACTAGGATATTGGCAAGCCTGTATCATTAACCCCTGTTATGGCAGTATCTGCAGGGGAACAAGGGGGGCCATTAACCACTGTTACTTTACCCATTGAAGGCCACCCCACCACATTCCTTGCTGATACAGGTGCAGCCCGAAGTCTTCTGCGAGAACAAGACCTGCCTGATTCTTCCTTTTTGTCCAATATTGATGTCTCCTGTGTGGGCGTGGATGGTCTTCCAAGACAAAGCCCATTAACTACTCCTTTGCGGGTTGGCAGCTGCCCTAGTCTGCTTGCCCGTTTTGTGGTGTCATCCACATGTCCCATTAACCTGTTAGGTGCTGATGTACTTTCCCGCCTACAGGCATCAATCACTTTCACACCTGATGGCCAAGTGGAATTATCTTCAGCCCTCTCTGATTCAGATACCTCAGCCTTGTGTTCCTTACCTCTGATGCTTCACCTAGAGACTCCACAGGGCTATGCAGAAGGCATGAGAGATAATTTCCCTGCATCTCTAATGAACACTGTCCCTAAGACCTTGTGGTCATCAGGCCCAGAAGATATAGGCCATCTGAAAGTCCCACCAGTGGTGGTCAAACTTATCCCAGGGGCAAGGCTACCAAGAAAGTCTCAATATCCATTGAAACCTGCCCAAGCAGCAGCCATTACCAAGCAAGTCCAAGCACTGCTGGAGAAAGGGGCTCTTGTTAAATGTGAATCTCCATGTAATACTCCTTTATTTCCTGTGAAAAAGAAGACACCCAAGGGTGAACCAGAGAAATACCGAATGGTCCAGGACCTCAGAGCAGTAAATGAGGCAACAGTCCTGGACACCCCAAATTGTGACAAATCCGCACACACTCCTCTCTGGCGTTCCATCTTCTGCCAAATACTTCACGGTGATTGACCTAGCCAATGCATTCTTCAGTGTTCCCCTGGGACAAAGCTGTCAAATCACTAAACCTCTCCTCACCTGAATTTATTTAACACACTGCATCCTTACATTGGTTTAATCACTCATTGATATTTGTGTTTGTATATATGATCTACATATCTATATAATACACTTTTTCTAATGTTCTCCCTTCTATTTTTCACTTTAACACTAACTTCTCTCATCACTAAAATATCCCTATCCTTTCACTCACCTGTCCCTAGCAACACCATAATTATTACTTCCACCTTACTCCCCTCCCCTCTCTATTCATCCCATGCACTCTACACATACCTTTCCAGCCTATCTCCACCAACTCCTCCCAAATCCTCTACATACATACCCTCCTACAAAACTTTCAAATCCTACTCCCACCTTCACTTCCTTTCTATCCTTCTGCTCCTAGCTGCTGGTGATGTCTCTCCTAACCCCGGCCCCCTCGCAACAAACTCAGCACATACTAACCCAAGGATCCACACTAATCTCATACCCATCTCATGTTCCTCTAAATCCTCCTTCAATACTGCCCTCTGGAACGCACGCTCTGTTTGCAATATAACTAAATCCACTGCTGTCCATGACTTCTTCATCTCTCGTTCTATAGATTTACTAGCCATAACAGAAACCTGGCTCTCCCCCTCTGACACTGCCACCCCTGCATCTTTGTCCTTCGGTGGTCTCCAACTTACCCACAACCCAAGAAACTCTGAATGTAAAGGTGGTGGTGTTGGGTTTCTCCTCTCCCCTCACTGCTCTTTTAAACCTCTTCCCACCCCCCCTTCTCTCTCTTTCCCATCATTTGAAATACACTCAATTCGCCTTTTCAAACCCTTCTCTGCTAACATTGCTGTTATTTACCGCCCCCTGGTTCCCCTCTTCTCTTCCTTGACCACTTTGCTGCCTGGCTACCCTATTTCCTCTCTTCTAACATTCCATCCCTAATTCTCGGGGACTTCAATATTCCTATAAACCCACCTTTGACCTCTGCAGCCACCAAACTACTTTCCATGACTTCCTCCCTCGGGCTATCGCAGTGGGCAGATTCTCCCACCCATGTAGCTGGCAATACCCTTGACCTAATCTTCACTTATGCATGTACAGTATCTAATATCTGCAACACTCCATATCCACTCTCTGATCACCACCTCTTATCATTTGCTCTCACATACCCCCTCACCCAAAAACCTCAGCCTAACCCCCCTCAACTCAGGAGGGACCTTAATTCTCTTGATCTCCAACAGTTGTCAGCTGACATTGATTCACAACTGCTGTCCATCCCTTCCCTCTCCTGTCCTTCACAGGCCATCTCCATATATAACTCTACTCTTACATCTGCCTTGAACACTGCAGCGCCACTCCAAACAAGCACCTCGAGGAGGACCCGCCCCCAACCATGGCATACTAAATCAACGTGCTACCTGCAAAGATGCTCCCGTTGTGCTGAACGCTCCTGGAGGAAGTCTCGTACACAATCAGACTTTCTCCATTATAGATTCATATTGTGTTCATACAGTGCAGCCCTTGCCCTTGCCAAACAGTCCTATTTTTCCACTCTCATTAGTTCATGTTCCCGCAACCCCAGGCGTCTCTTTCACACCTTTAATTCTCTTCTTCGCCCTGCTGTGGCCACCCCCAAAACTAACCTTACTGCTGATAACTTCGCATGTTACTTCACTGACAAGATTGAACAGCTAAGGAAAGAATTCTCCCCTCCTTGCCTTTCTGTTTCTCAATCACACATAGATCATGCCTTTCCTACCCTTCAGACATTCTCCCCAGCTACTGACCAAGAGGTGGCTGCTCTTCTTTGCTCCTCTCGCCCCACCACTTGCCCGCTCGATCCTGTCCCATCTCACCTTATTAGATCTCTCTCCACTTGTCTCGTGCCTTCTCTAACACACATCTTCAACTGCTCGCTCTCCTCTGGCATCGTCCCTGCTGACCTTAAACATGCCACTGTAGTACCTATACTAAAAAAAACATCCCTCGACCCATCCACCCCCTCTAACTACCGTCCCATATCCCTGCTCCCTTTTTCCTCAAAGCTTCTGGAAAGACTTGTCTTTACCCGTGTGTCTCATTTCCTCAATTCCAACTCTCTCCTTGACCCTCTTCAATCTGGCTTCCGCCCTCTCCACTCTACAGAGACTGCCCTTATCAAAGTTACTAACGACCTAATCGCAGCTAAATCCAAAGGCCACTACTCCATACTAATTCTTCTTGACCTCTCAGCGGCCTTTGACACCGTTGATCATGCTCTCCTTCTTCAAACTCTTCAATCGCTTGGTCTCTGTGACTCTGTCCTCTCATGGTTTTCCTCTTATCTCTCCCAACGCTCATTCAGTGTCTCCTTTTCTAATGATACCTCCTCCCCTTGCCCTGTCTCAGTTGGAGTTCCCCAAGGCTCCGTCCTTGGTCCCCTTCTATTTTCTCTTTATACTGCCTCTCTTGGCAAACTTATTACCTCTTTTGGATTTCACTACCACCTGTACGCTGATGACACCCAGCTATATCTCTCCTCCCCGGACCTCTCCCCTGCCGTCCTGCAACGTGTCACTGCTTGCCTTTCTTCCATCTCTGACTGGATGTCCTCCCGCTTTCTGAAACTCAATCTCTCAAAAACTGAGCTCCTTGTCTTTCCTCCTCCTAATACTGATCCTCCTCTTTCGCTCTCCCTCCAAGTTTGTGGTACCAACATCAGTCCATCCTTGCAAGCGCGCTGTCTTGGCGTCATACTTGACTCTGGTCTCACCTTTGAGCCTCACATCCAGCATGTTGCCAAATCCTGTAGATTCCATCTTAAAAACATAGCCCGCATCCGCCCCTTTCTTGCACCAGATACTACCAAGGAGCTTGTCCATGCTCTAGTAATTTCCCGCATGGATTATTGTAACCCTCTCCTGATTGGTCTCCCCAATAGCCGTATTGCACCCTTACAGTCCGTAATGAATGCTGCTGCTAGATTGATTTTCCTCTCTAGTCGTTTCTCTCACACCTCACCCCTCTGCCAGTCCTTACATTGGCTTCCTGTATGCTATAGGAGTCAATTCAAGGTACTAACTCACACCTATAAAGCACTGAACAACTCTAGCCCCTCTTATATCTCCTCACAGATCCATAGGTATGTCCCTTCTCGGTCTCTCCGTTCTGCCTGTGACCACCTCCTGTCCGTTGTCCGCACTCGTAAGGCCAACTCGCGCTTGCAGGACTTCTCACGGGCGGCTCCCTTCCTATGGAATAGCCTGCCTACCGCCATCAGACTCTCCCCTAGTCTTGCATCTTTTAAGAAGTGCCTTAAAACCCATCTCTTTAGGAAAGCTTATGGCCTCCAAGACTAACCCTTACCTCACATACCTGTCTCTTGCCCTCTCCTAAAGGGCAGCCCACCTTATTTGATTGTAAATTCCTGTCCTAATGTGTTTTACACCCCACCTCCTATAGAATGTAAGCTCGTTTGAGCAGGGTCCTCTTCAACCTATTGTTCCTGTAAGTTTATTTGTAATTGTCCTATTTATAGTTAAATCCCCCTCTCATAATATTGTAAAGCGCTACGGAATCTGTTGGCGCTATATAAATGGCAATAATAAATAAATAAATAAATAATACCTCTTTGCCTTCACACGAGAAAAAACAACAATATACATGGACTGTTATGCCCCAAGGGGCACAGAATTCCCCAAGCCAGTTTGCAAAAGCAATGAGTATCATCCTTGACCCCTGGCAATCTGACCATCCAGAGGTTGTCCTACTCCAATATGTAGCTGACTTGCTCCTTTGTGGAGATGATGTTCCCACAATAGAAAAATGCTCTCTGGATCTCCTCTGTTATCTTGCAGATCAAGGATGCAAGGCGTCTCTCATCAAACTTCAATTCTGTCAGCCTACTGTGATCTTCCTAGGCCACTGCCTGTCACATGGCACCAGACACCTCACACGTGACCGTGTCAGGGCAGTGTTGGCCATTCCACCTCCAAAGAGCACAAAATCCCTACATGCTTTTCTAGGCCTCATCTCATAATGCAGAGCCTGGATCCCTGAGGCCTCTCTGCTCATGCAACCCTTGTATGATGCTCTCAAATCGGACCCCTTCTGCCTGTCACCAGAGGCACTTGACAACTTTTATACTCTTCAGCGAGCAATTGCCTCTGCCCCTGCTCTTGGCCTACCGAAATTATGACAAACCTTTCAAGTTGTTTGTGTCTGAAAGACAAGGCCATGCTACAGGCGTCCTCACTCAACCACATGGTCCTGGCGGACGTCAGAGGCCTATTGGGTTCTTCTCCTGTCAACTGGATATCGTAGCCAGAGGCACCCCTTCCTGCCTTCGTGCTGTCTTCGCAGCTCAAGAACTTATTGACTGTACTGGGGACCTAGTTCTTGGTCACCCTCTTACTGTTTCGGCACCTCATGACATTTCTGCGATAATCAACCAAGTCCAAATCAAACATGTCACAGCTGCCAGACACCTTCGACTCCAGTGTCATCTTCTACTGCATGGCAACAGTCACCCTCCAATGATGCCAAATCCCGTCCACTCTTCTGCCACTCCCTGAGGGGGGTGCCTATTATGGATTCATCATGGACAAAGGATATGTCCTACTTCTTACACACACCCTGGCAAAACTGCTACCCAACTTGCCTCCCTGTGACGGGCCTGAATATGCTTTTTGCACCATGTGGTACAAGCCAACCATCAACCCTGAACCTCGCTATGAGGATGAACTTTTCCAGTTGGTTGAGATAACACTCACCTTACAGGACTTCTACTATGATACTAAAGGTAACAGCATGGCTTTAGTTCAACTGCCACATGAACTTGAACATCTGTACCATCATTGGGACACAGCCATTTCACATGTCCCTGTAACCAAGTCAAAGACTAAGTCATGGGGTGATCTTGGGCCCATGGCAAAATTATGGGCCACCATGAATGATTCACAACTTCAAGAAATAGGCGTTGCCAAGTATCCATCAACTGAACGTGAACATATAAGAGCATGGCCACGTTACTTTCTGGAAGAAGAATTTGAAGACCTGGTCATACAGCATGACTATGACCCAGAAGCCCCCCATGACTGCTTTGAACAGATGAAAGTGGAAACCACACATCTACCAACTGTGCATGAGGATCCACTAACAGACCCTGACATCACCCTGTTTGTGGACAGCTCCAGATATGCTGATGAAGAAGGAAAATATCATACAGGATATGCCGTCACCACAACAGATGAAATTATTGAATCATCATCACTACCATCAACAAAGTCTGCACAAGAAGCTGAATTACAAGCTCTAACTTCAGCATGCAAAATTTCAGAAGGAAAGCGCGCCAATATCTATACAGACTCAAGATATGCACTGGGCGTGGCTCATGACTTCGGAGTGATTTGGAAAACAAGAGGATTTCTTACTACTGCCGGTACACCAGTCAAGCACAGTTTTGCGATCAAGGAGCTGATGGATGCCCTCCTACTTCCAGAAGAAGTGGCTGTTTTGAAGATAAAAGCACATGGGAAGTTGGACTCAGATGAAGCAAAGGGCAACCATCTAGCTGATCAAGCTGCAAAGCAAGCTGCAAGAGGACCACAGGAAGTGGAAAGAAGAGTGTCCGGAAATGAAGAAATTCCAAGAAAAGAAGAAATTCCAAGTTCTCCTGATCACCGCTACCTCTGTCAAGCTGGCTGGTAGGCCACACTGGATTCACGCCTCTCACTGCAAAAAGACACCTGCTCCAGAAGAAGCTGATTCCGCACAACCATGTACTTCTGGTACCTAATCCCCTTGATTGGCCTTCTTAAAGCCCAGCAGGTGGCCATAACTAAAGATGCTAGTGGGTACACCTTCTGGTATAATTCATCATGTACCCGTGTGGCCACCTTTACCTTTGATTACTGTGATATTGTAGATTGCCCATTCCCTAAATCACAGATTCAAGCCATTTATAAAGACATACCGCAAGCAAAAGGCCCCTACATTTGTGTAGTTGATAACCAATGGGGGCATAATTGTGATCATTGGGGGGCGGCGGGATGGAATACCGGGCCTGCCTGGGGTTACAAACCAAAAAGTGCTTTATCAAAAGTAGATGATCATGGTAGATCCCTCCTCCAAAGAATGACTTTAAGAAAGCCTGGAGGAAGTACACCTATGAAATTAGTATTAAATATTGAACATCCTGGCCCAGAGGATGCTGGCCAATATGTAATGGGAATGTACTGGAGAAGGGGTTCCTACAATAAACTAGGACATTTCTACCTCAATGATATGTGTCACTCTCCAGAGTGGCAAGGGGCTGTACATATGGTCCCAAATCCGCTGAAACCAGACATCCAGTCCTTTAGAGACATGATGGCCATTGCTAACCCTACCTTTGAAGACACCATGGCCGCTGAAACTGGATTTAATGATATTAATTTGTGGTTAGAGTGGATGAGATATAATGCCAATAAGCATAATCGAACCGCATGTTATGTATGTGGTGGTGCCCGACCCCACCTTGGCACCGTTCCCCTAATCCTCCCTTTAGAAATAGAAGAGTGTTTCTTGAGTCTTTTCGCCTACCGCTATGATTTTAACAGATCCCTCTGTGAAACATGGACAGCAGAGTACCCTATCCTAGTAGGAGGTGTTAAACCCCCAGATGGAATTACAATCTATAAAGGTAATTACACTTGCTACACCATGTATGATGGGATCGGTAAATTTATGGGTAACTTTTCCAAAGGTTATTGTGCTACCTACAGAACTGTTCCTGTGCACCTGTTACAACACCATACTAGGTCACTAGGAGATATTTACTGGTTGTGTGGGGATTTACAATTAAGGTCTAGACTGGAGTCTGAGTGGTGGGGAGAGTGTACCTTAGTCAAAGTCATCATGCCCATCCACATTATTTCTGATAATCATCCTGACACTCATAGTCCGGCACACACATCAGCCAGAGCCAAAAAGGGAAACCCCAGTAAAAGGCAGTTTTGACCCACATGTTTACATAGATGCCATTGGGGTACCTAGGGGGGTACCTAATGAATTTAAAGCTAGAGATGAAGTTGCAGTGGGGTTTGAATCACTGTTCACTATAGTCACTGCCAATAAGAACCTTAACTGGATAAATTATATCTATTACAACCAACAGCGCTTTGTTAATTATACCAGGGATGCCCTCCAGGGTTTAGCCGAACAATTACAAGCCACATCCCAAATGACCTTCCAGAACAGACTGGCCTTAGACATGATTTTGGCTGAGAAGGGGGGTGTATGTAAAATACTACCCGACACCATGACTTGTTGCACTTACATTCCAGAAAACACAGGCCCTAATGGTAAGGTCACTTTGGCCATAGAAAAATTAAATAAACTCTCAGAAGAGTTAAAAAAGAATTCTGGGGTGACAGATCCCTGGGAAAAATGGTTTGGTTGGATGACTGGTTGGCAAAAAGCTTTAGTTCATATTGGTATGGCTCTACTAATTTTTCTTTTTGTTCTCGCTCTTCTCGTTTGTTGTGTCCTCCCATGCCTCAGAAAATTTCTACAGAAGACTGTAGACCAAACGACACCAACCTTTACTCATCTGGAAATTGGTGATCAAGATCTCACATCGCCCTGCATTCCGCTACAAACTCTTCCCTATGACGATGAAGTGCAGAAATTATAGGGAGGGACCAGCTTAGGGACAGCATCTGTCAGTGAATGGTAAAGACCCCGTGTGGAGAAGTGGTGGACAAGCCACCATGGGCCACCCATGGGAGTGAAGTGTTCGAGAGCCATGCTGACGATGAGTTAGCCTACTAGGGTCAGATTAGGGACAGAATTGCACTTTGCACTAACACCAAAGTAGCGGACATGGGGTTTTTATGTGTCTTTGGGCTAACAAATTTTCTGATACTAACAAATAAAGTTTATCCTTTTTGGCAATTAACACTCTATAGGGGGGACTGTTGTAGAATTATTAACCCCCTCTAACTTATATCCATTATTAGGCCCCTTATAAACTATATAATCCTTACTGGGCCCCTTTTAATATTCTCATATTCAGCTCTCATGCCTCGTAGTTTAAACTTTACAAGATTCCTTTGTTCGTAGAAACAGCATGTCAGCAGAAAATGCTAGAATCTTCTGATTCAAAGAACACACTGTAGCAGATAGTATTGATAGAGTGTATAATTGCCAAAGAGGCCTTGAGAATACTGAGGATACTAACCTTGAAAGACTAAAGGTACCAGCTACTCTTTATGGATAGCTGCCAAAATGCCCCCTCCCATCGAAAGAACTCCTCGTGCTAGCAAGATGGCGCTGAAATCTGGAGGAGAACTTTATGACGTCAGTTATGATGTAAGACGTAACACCCAACAGGGAGGGTATTTAACTAACCACTTCTTCTCTTAGCCAATTGACAATGTTTCCTCACTTTTTATCTTGATTTTACAATGATGTAATTTTATCTTTAAAAAGGACTTGCAAGCCTGCTTTGTTCAGATGCTAATAAATTTCCTGAAGTGCTTTTAACCTGAACTCCGTGTGTCAGTGTGAATTTACTTCTGCGTATACGCAATTTAAACATCTCTAATTTGGACAGGAACAGATAGTCATTCAAACTTCTTTGTTTGCTTAAAAGATTCCCTTATCACTCTTCCATGTTTCTTTGAAGGGTTGGAGGAATTCCATTCTTTAACCCCTTCAGGACCGCTGACGGTTCAGGACCGTCAGCGGTAAAACGTGCGTTTGGACCGCTGACGGTCCTGAACCGTCATAACGGTCTGGGGCTACTTACCTGATCGCCGTCGGTCCCACGGCGGCGATCAGTGCTCCACCCGGTCCAGGGGGACTGCCTGTCTGCCCGGGCAGTCCCCCCTCGGCAGATCAGGACCCCACGGCCATGTGATCACTCGATCACATGACCGCAATAGGGGTCTTTGTATCTGCCTGCAGGGGGACTGTCTGTGCTGACAGGCAGTCTCCCTGCAAGTAAAAAATCCAAAAAATAAAGTAAAAAAAAAACCAGTGTAAAATCAGTGTAAAAATAAATAAATAATATGTGTATATATATATGATATATATACATGTATTATATCTATATATAATATATGTATATGTATCATATATATATATAATGTCATATTAAGTGTATTTTTATATTTATATATACGTATATTAATATAAAAATACACTTATATTTAAATTACACACGAATATATACAATATATATATAATTGCTATATATATGGTATATATATATTATTATAAAATACAAATAATATGTTAATAAAAATAAATAACAAAAAATAAAAATAATTTTTAATAATTATAAAAAAATATTTATATATGCAATTTTATTCTAACAGTATTTTGATATATATATATATATATTTATATCAAAATATACTTAGAATGTAATGATATATATATCTATGTATAAATAAATAAATAAAAACAATACGAAATATACATATGTCCATATACATAATTACATAAATAATTTCATAAATATACACGTAGACGTCAAATATATAAATATGTATATATATTAAAATTCTACATGTGTATTTATGTAATATTTTTACCTAATTAAGTAATTTTAATGACTGCAATTTGAGGGACCTGCCTGCCAACCCAGGCCGAAAGTCCAGATAATTTAATTTGCTAGCACTGTGTTTAACCCTGTAACTTTCTATGACACCCTAAAACCTGTACATGGGGGTACTGTTTTACTCGGGAGACTTCGCTGAACACAAATATTAGTGTTTCAAAACAGTAAAACATATCACAGCGATGATATTGTCAGTGAAAGTGAATTTTTTTGCATTTTTCACACACAAACAGCACTTTCACTGAGGATATTATTGCTGTGATACATTTTACTGTTCTGATACACTAATATTTGTGTTCAGCGAAGTCTCCTGAGTATAACAGTACCCCACATGTAGAGGTTTTATAGTGTTTGTGAAAGTTACAGGGTCAAATATAAGGCTTGATTTTACTTTTTTTTTTTATTGAAATTTGTCGGATTGGTTAGGTTGCCTTTGAGAGCGTATGGTAGCCAAGGAATGAGAATTAGCCCCATGATGGCATACCATTTGCAAAAGAAGACAACCCAAGGTATTGCAAATGGGGTATGTTCAGCCTTTTTTAGTAGCCACTTAGTCACAAACACCGGCCAAAGTTAGCGTTTCTTGCATTTTTAACACACAAACAAATATAAATGCTAACTTTGGCCAGTGTTTGTGACTAAGTGGCTACTAAAAAAAACTGGACATACCCAATTTTGAATACCCTGGGTTGTCTACTTTAAAAAAAATATGTACATGTTAGGTGTGTTTCGGGGATTTATGACAGATAACGGTGTTACAAGGTCACTATTGATACATTTAAAATATATATATATTGAAACAGCAATTTCCTACTTGTATTTATAGGCCTATAACTTGCAAAAAAAAGCAATAAAGCATGTAAACACTGGGTGTTTTTAAACTCGGGACAAAATTTTGAATCTATTTAGCTGTTTTTTTCATTAGCTTTTGTAGATAAGTAAAAGATTTTTCAAGTAAAAGTCCAAAAACATGTTTTTTTTTTAAATTTTTCACCATATTTTATTATTTTTTTTAAATACAATATTGGACATAATACAAATAATGGTATGTAAAGAAAGCCCCTTTTGTCCTGAAAAAAACAATATATAACTTGTATGGGAACCGTAAATGAGAGAGCGGAAAATTACAGCTAAACACAAACACCACAAAAGTGTTAAAACTGCTCTGGTCCTTAACGTACAAACATCGCAAAAACAGGCCGGTCCTGAAGGGGTTAAGGTTGCTGCCTACCAACATAGTGTTTATAAATTAGCGCTTACCTTCTGTTTCTTTTTATGCATAAAGCCTCCACGACTCCACCTTTCTGAGTGCAATCTATATATTTTATTTCTTGGATTTCATATTTTATGGAGAGCAATATGTATGTTTTATTTGTTTTCCAGATGTGATATGTACTGTGCATATCTTCAATCGGTAGGATATAGATATATTATATACACTATGTGTGTGTGATTTACTTTTGATTTTTATTACTTGATTTAAGGTGGTAAGGCATGATCTTTACACTCACTATCCAATATACTTTTAACATATAATTTTTGAAGTGCCTACACAACTATTTGCATTGTATGTAACCGTATGTAACAAGATGTAAAATAGATTCAAACAAATGTAACAATGGTGTGGGGGAACAAACAGGATACTTAAAGAGAGAATTACAAAAGAATACAAGGCTGCATTTACTACAGTTATACAATTACATAAATTCAATACATCTGTGATTTCCTGGAGCCTCACCTCTTGGAAACGTGAACAGCAACAAATTATGCAAATCATCTAAAAATATTACAATGTTCTGTCTTGACTGGGAGAATCTGGGTTGTAAATAGAAGCAGTTCTCTCTTTAAACCAGATGTGCCCAAAATTTAGATACTTAGATGTTGAAAATTTAAGTTGCTCAGTGTGTAGCTATGGTGTCTATGTCCTGTCCCTGTATGCTTTTCAATGTAAACACAGTCTTTTCAGAGAAAAGGCAGTATTTACTTTTCTTCCTAGCAACACCTTTAGTGGCAGTCACTCAGATGGCCACTAGAAGTGATTCCTAGTGCAGCACTGCACAGTGTGCAGCACCTACGTTCATCGCCTGCATGGAAGAGCTGAATGTTTAATCAGGAGTCAAGTCCTGGGAAAAAAAGTGTAGAAACTCGCCTGAGATTAGTTTGTAGTGAGTGCAGCATGTGTATAGTGAATGTAATGTGTTTGTAGTAAGTGCAGAGTGTGTATAGTGAATGTAGTGTGTTTGTAGTGAGTGCAGAGTGTGTATAGTGAATGTAGTGTGTTTGTAGTGAGGGCAGAGTGTGTATAGTGAATGTATTGTGTTTGTAGTGAGTGCAGAGTGTGTATAGTGAATGTACTGTGTTTGTAGTGAGTGCAGTGTGTATAATAAATATAGTGTGTTTGTAGTGAGTGCAGAGTGTGTATAATTAATGTAGTGTGTTTGTAGTAAGGGCAGATTGTGTATAATGAATGTAGTGTGTTTGTAGTGAGTGCAGAGTGTGTATAGTGAATGTAGTGTGTTTGTAGTGAGTGCAGAGTGTGTATAATGAATGCAGTGTGTGTAGTGAGTGCAGTGTGTATAATGAATGTAGTGTGATTGTAGTGAATGCAGAGTGTGTATAGTGAATGTAGTGTGTTTGTAGTGAGTGCAGAGTGTGTATAATGAATGCAGTGTGTGTAGTGAGTGCAGTGTGTATAATGAATGTAGTGTGATTGCAGTGAGTGCAGAGTGGGTATAGTGAATGTAGTGTGTTTGTAGTGAGGGCAGAGTGTGTATAATGAATGCAGTGTGTGTAGTGAATGTAGTGTGTTTGTAGTGAGTGCAGAGGGTGTATAATTAATGCAGAGTGTGTATAGTGAATATAGTGTGTGTAGTGAGTGCAGAGTGTGTATAGTGAATGTAGTGTGTTTGTAATGAGTGCAGTGTGTGTAATGAATGTAGTGTGTTTGTAGTAAGTGCAGATTGTGTATAATTAATGCAGTGTGCTTGTGTTGGATGAAGTAAGTGTGTGTGCTCTGTGATGATGTGTGAGTGCTGGAAGATGTGTGTGTGCTGTGTGATGATGTGTGTGTGCAGGAAGATGTGTGAGTGCTGGATGATGATGTGTGTGTGCTGGATGATGATGTGTGTGTGCTGGATGATGATGTGTGTGTGCTGGATGATGATGTGTGTGTGCTGGATGATGATGTGTGTGTGCGCTGGATGATGATGTGTGTGTGCGCTGGATGATGATGTGTGTGCACTGGATGATGTATGTGTGCACTGGATGATGTGTGTGTGCGCTGGATGATGTGTGTGTGCTGGATGGTGTGTGTGTGCTGGATGGTGTGTGTGTGTATGTGTTGGATGATGTGTGTGTATGATGTGTGTATGTGTGCTGGATGATAGGAGGGGAAGCATTTTTTTTTTAAATTTATGTGTGTATATTTTTTTGTTTTATTCCCCCCTCCCTGCTTCTTACCTTGTCAGGGAGGGGGGAGATCGCCTGGTGGTCCGGTGGAGGAAGCCAGCCGCTGCACACGGGGGGCCTAGCACACTCTGTGTTCCCTCTCCAGCTCTACCTCTCGCGAGACTTACCTGCGTGCTGTGCGGAGCGTTGCCATGGTAACCCATGGCAACGCTCTGACAGCCGCGGGTCTCGTGAATGTGAGCTGCAGCTGGAGAGGGAACACAGAGTGTGCTGGGCCCCTGTGTGCAGGTAGCAGGGCAGGTCCTGCAGGAATAATAGCGGGAACTGTGTTCCTGCTTTGGAAAAAGTGCAGGAACGCCATTCCCATGCGTTCCTGCAGGACTCGAGCCCTGTGTTTAATGCATCTCTATTATGAGATACTGCTTGGTGCAGCACAGCGTTTTGTTGCACATGCATAATAGCTTCCCATTGCTTTCCTATGAGAAAAGCAGTGGCTTGGCTGAGATCATCAAGATTGCCAAGATTGATTATCTCAGTCATGTAGGTGGGTAAAAACACTTTTTCCATGCGGTCAGACGATGGCCAGTTACCTTAACAAACACTCACTGAAAAACACACACACTGAAAGACAGACATACAGATATATTCATAGACACACACACTAACTGACAGACAAACACACTCACTGACAGACACATACTGATAGACACACACACACACACACACACTGATACTGACAGACACCCACACAATGGCTTGTGGCATCACAACAGGTTGTGAGGGAGCAGAGCAAAGACTGCAGAAGATTTCTGCAACCCTCGGCACTCTGCTCCACTCTCCACTGGCAGGCTGCCTCCACGCTTCCTCGACCGGCTGCCTCCAGGCTCACTCAGGCTAACAAATTGCTTGAGATTTGCCGAGCCCTGTTTTATATGAAGTAGAAATTACTAAGAAGTCAATGTTTTTTTTTTTTTTTGTACATTATCATTTTCAGTTGGTGCTTTCAAATGCTACTTGGAAAACTTGAAAAGATTTCCCAATGTGGCTAGTATAAAGGCTATAAAAATCTAAAAAAACAAGTGAATAAAAAGGCACTTATAACAATAGTCCTCTATCTTTTTACCTTTAAAAGGTGACAATATACATATATCTGTCTAAAAAGCAGCGTCTTAATCCGGGTAATAGCTCATAAAACACACAATTAACACAAAAAATCTAAATAGGTGTGCTGTGTCTTTAAGACAAAAACTATTAATAAAGTGCATCAAGTGTTATAAGGTGAAAAGTGCAATCTGCATTAAAGTGCATAAAACTGAGTTTCACTTATATATTGTGCAAAAATGTGCAAAATGTGGAAGAAAGACACAATACACTCACTCTAAATTTCATATGCTGGTATTGTATAAACTCACAAAAACAGAGCAGATAAGCCTGCTCTAACTGTGGAAGCTCCAGCTTATATTGCCTTCTCGGGCAAAAAATAACAGAGGCAGTCGATCCACTTTTCACAATTTATTGAACAGATACCATACAGCAGCTCTGTCCAACACCCTCCCTTGTGGAAGCAGTATAACAGTTCAGTTTACAAGTATAAAACCGGCTTCTATTTCTGGAGTAACTTGGTGTACCGTGGTGAAATCTTCTGGGAGGCGGAGTTACGATCCTGCAGGCATGCGTACGTTCGTGAATGGTCGAGCGTGATGATGCGTTTCGTCGTATTCACAGCTTCTTCAGCTCTGCCCACTCTTGCCTGTCCTTGTCTTTTATATACGCCAATGTGAGCGTGTTCATCCATCAATCAACAGTCTCGTAATTGCATATATAAGAAAAATGTCCATATGGAATACTATTGAAACCTTGCAAAGAATGCAAATCTACTAATATCTAATTTATTAGACATTTATACACACATTACAATATAAATCTTTTAAACCTTAAAAATGCAAAAAATATATCACGTAATAACTTTATTTATATATCTGAAAACTTACATAATTCTAAAAAAATTACCTGATAGGGCATATAAAAATATACCTTATCGGGGGGCGGGGCCTGACCGCCATGCTGACCGGTCGCATGTCACCGAGGCTCCTGCTACATCTAACCTAACTAGCAGAAATCAATAGCCCTAAGGACACTAATGGAACGGAATTGTACACCCAAGTGCATGGGAGAAAGTTGGCGCCACCGTAGACCCTGAGATCGGGAGTTTTGGGGCCCCTGCGGTACGAAACTTCGGAGCCTGCGGCCTAATCGGGAGAAGAGTGGGGCAGACGGCCGCTGCCCTGCCCGTGACCCTGGCAGCTACACTACAACCCCGTGCAACACCTCACAGGCCCCGGCCCCCCCCCCCACAGGCCGGGGGGGTTATCCCGGCCCCCGCCGGAGGGGACAGAAGATCAGCCACTCACCCTCTCACCTAAGGGGCACGCTTGACGCCCGAGCACATGTGCTCCACTATCATCATGGCGGCTCCAAGACCCACATCAGCCACGAACACAGGCTACACGCAAACGGCAGTCCATCTAGAGGCACCTCACCTCGACTACTGAAACTCCTGCAGGAGCTTCTTTAACACCCGCCTGCATCACCCAGCCTCCGCAACTAAAGCTTGGGCCTGGTCGCCACAACAGCCTTCCCGGGCCTTGAGCCCCTAGAGGACACCCCTCGAACCGCAGCCCAACACCTGGAGGGAACATACCTACCGGGAATCCCGTTGCCGGCCATATCAGGTACCGGAACCGAGGGCACAAGCGGTCAGCTCATGCAGAGCCCGGGGCTGGCGGTGTGATACGCTCCAGACTCCCCCTCCCATCTTACCACAACCAGGACGGAGGCACAAGCAAGTGAGATCCAGATATCCAGCAGGACAGACAGCACGCCGCAACCAGCAGCTCACTGAAGCTGGACCCGTAGGACAGCGTGACTCCCCCCAAAGGAACTCCGGTGGTGATCATTACCCTGCTCTAATGTTGACCAGTGGGACATTAAGCCTGTTATATTCAAAGCATAGCCCCACATTTGATCAGTTCTTCTTTTCCCTAAGATATGTCTCCCATAATTTAATATGTCGGTGTGCACACCCTGTTTTATGGCAAAAGCTCTTATTCCTTCACTGACATCCTGACCGCAAGCAAGTCTAATTAACTCTTGGCATTCTTAGATATACAAGCATCTGTTTATTAGTATTTTCTTTAATTTTATTCTGCAGTGAACCTAAAAAGCATAATGTTTCACTTTGTTATGTTCCACTGCACTCAGCAGCCATGAGAGTAATACCCATGGCGTCCAAGCACAGTTACTGTTTCTCACATGTTATTTACACTATGCAAATCATGCCTGCTAGCTAGCAGGACCTAGAAACCAACACTACGACTCAAGCATCCTCAGGCACTCTAGACACTATCTTGTCAACCTATAAAAATGCTCAGTATAACTCAATTGTTAAAACAATAGCTGTGCCTAACTGTAGTAACACACGCACTCAAGCATGTTGTTTTCCAATTTCTATTGTATTTTACTGTTACTCTCGTTGCAAATGAATACCAGGCTAGATGATAAACCCTAAGGAAAAATACATGACAAGTCCAGCATAGACCTGTACCCCTAGCCTATTGATTAATCCTGTACCAGATAAAAAAGAAAATGTGCACAGTATAACAAGCCACACTGTCATTTAACACTGTTTATTGCTCTGATAGCACCAGCTATTGTGGCGGTGCAAATCTGTTCTGTTAACCCATGCACAACCTAAATAAAGAATTAAAAAAAAAATATATACCTTATCTATTACTAAAAATTATATAGAAAAAAATCTATAAAAATTCCATTTAAAAACCTACTATAGGGTGAGAAAGAGGAAATTGTAAATACACAGCATTCATAAAAGTACAAATACCAATAAACGATTGAAAAAAAAACCTAAAAAAATCACAAAAATTAAATAATTTAAATTCAATATTCAATCCTTTGGTTCTAAAGTTTTCAACCTGTAATCCCACTTCATTTCTTCCTTACCAATATCTATGGTATGGTTACCCCTACGCCATGATTTCTTCAATATTTCAATTCCTCTTGGGTATTTATTATGGCATTTCTTAAAATGTGCAGAGACACTGTGTTGTTCATATCCTTTAATATTGTTCACATTTTCATATATTCTCTTATGTAGGGGACAAATTTTCCACCCTACATATTGAAGTCCACATGGACATCATAAAAGATAAACAAAATTTTTAATAAAACATGTGATAAAAGCTTTGATAACAAATTCTTTATCAGTATATTTAGTTTTACATTTATTTATACCTTTGAGAGTTATGTTTTTACTACATTTGCACCCTGCACATTTATTACAGGAATAAAACCTTTCTTGTAATCTAAAAATGTTCTCGGAACTTCTTTTTTAGGGTGGTTAAAAGTTAAAATACGTTGGGGGCGTGGCCAACCGCCGAGCTGCCTGGAAGCATAGGAAACTGCTCTGGCATCCACTATCAGAACACTAGAAAAACAGCAATCTGCACCATGTCTCACCCCAAAGGCAAGAAATCTAACCCCAAAAAACGAAAAAATGATTTTTTTCAGCCAAAAATCGGCAACAGGCTCCGAAGCAGAACGGGCCCAAATCCAAGATGGCGCCGATGATCAGGACGCGGGAACGCTCCAAACGGATGAAAACCCTCACGGGGCGTCAGGGGAACTCACCAAAGCACACCTAACTGAAGCCCTAGAAGCAATGTCAGACAAACTGGTGAAAACATGGCAGACAGCCATTGAACAACTCAGAAAGGAGGTGCTGGATATCGGCAACAGGACGGCACACGTTGAAAACAAACTAAGTGAATATGCCACAGCACACAATGACATGGCCGACCATATAACAGCCTTGGAACAAAAGGTAACACTGATAGAGACGCGCATGGCTGATGCAGAGGACAGATCACGGAGGAATAACCTCCGATTAAGAGGTGTTCCTGAAACGGTCCTCCCCTGCGACCTACCGGCGTATGTCAGAGGCCTGATGAGAGCATATGTACCTGAAATACCAACAGACATGATGCTAGTAGACAGAGTTCATAGAGTACAAAACCGAGGAACCTACCTGATACAACCCCAAGAGACATCCTGATGAGAGAGCATTACTTCCACATTAAAGAAGCAGTGCTCCGCGCCAGCAGGAATCGAGCAACTCCGCATGAGGACTACCCATCAGTGAGAATCATGGCAGACCTATCGGCAGCTACCCTCAAGCGGAGGAAAGAATTCCAAGAGATCACGGAACAGCTGAGAAATAAAGGAATCCGGTACCGATGGGGCTACCCCACCAAATTGCTGATCACCAAAAATGGCGGACTGAAAATCATACACACACCAGAAGATGGACTTAAACAACTCAGAGAATGGGGCCTTTTAACGCGATCCCCGAAAAAAGCGGGCCCAGCAGAGCGCCTAACACCCGAATGCCGCCAAATATCCAACAAATCTACATAACTGACAACATCACCATATTTCGGATACGTGAGATATGGAGTTATATGTTTTATGTGCTAATGTTGCAAATGTTTCTTTAGTAACTTGTTTTTTTTTTTAATGTTTATCTATGGGATAACTAATGACGGTTATGCAAAAGCCTATGGAAAGGCAAAGATAGGGGAGGCAGCGCTGACGAGGCAGGGTTTATCTGCAGGCTAATAGGGGACGGACTCGGGGGAAACTCACAGGGTCCGCGGGAATATGGGCTTACACAGGACCATATGCTAACTACCACTTGTGTTTAGGTTCACTGAAAGCTCGACTGCTGCAGCAGTCGCCAAACAAATTAAAGCAGACATCGTGTGCCTACAAGAGACACACTTCGTAACTGCTAGGGTACCGAACTTTGGCATGCGAGACTACCCCCACCAATACCACGCAACACACTCCTCAAAATCGAGAGGAGTCTCTATCCTATTACACTCTTCTCTCACAGTGGAGTTTCTCCACGTTAAAAAAGACAACCAGGGACGATACGTGATGCTTCAATGTTTAATAAATAACTCAAATTGTACCATATTTAGCTTCTATAGCCCAAACACAAACCAAAGAAAATTTCTCCACAGAGTGTTATCCACAACTCCCACCATACACACAACATCAACTGTACTCTGCGGGGACCTAAATCACCCGCTGGACCCATTTTTAGACACCACATTAAACCCTGCAGCACCCAGACACAGAGTGATAATATCACAAAGTAAAGCTTTAAACAAACTGATAGGAGAATTTGGGATGTTTGACTCCTGGAGACTAGGCCACCCAGGAGACAAACAGTTCTCATTTTACTCGGCAGTCCACAAATCATATTCAAGGATAGACTTCATACTTATATCAGGCCCACTAGTATCTCAAGTAACGAAAAGCGATATAGGGGACATAACATGGTCAGACCACGCCCCGACAATAATAGAACTTACAGGAAACTTCCAACATAGAGGCAAAACACCATGGCGCCTAAATGACTCCCTATTGCAGAATACTACATTTGCCCAAAAGATGACAAACACACTCAGAGACTACTTTACGACAAACAGTACAGTACACCAGACGTACAACCAACCACAGTGTGGCAGGCCCATAAAGCAGTCATGAGAGGCCACATGATTAGCCAGGCATCCTATATCAATAAAAAATCTAAAGAGGAACACCGAACCCTATTACGCACCCTGAGAGATGCAACCAATGCGAACACGGTACATCCCACCCCACAGAGAACGCAAACAATCGCAGACACTACGGCACGTCTAAATAATCTAGAGCTAGCTAAGACCGCATACATCCTACAAAAACTCAAACAAACAACATACACACAAGGGAACAGAGCGGGGAAACATCTAGCAACACAACTCAGGCAAAAACAATCTAACGCCAAGATCCCATACTTACTCACACAAGGGGGTGACAAAGTACACAACCCACAGGACATAAACGACAACATGGCAGCATACTATCACTCATTATACAACCTCAAGGACGACACAACACTACACCAACCCAACAACTTAGAAATTGAGGGTTTCCTCGCTCTTACCAAGCTACCAAAACTGACCGATACACAGTGATCACAACTACAAAAACCAATCACAGCGAATGAGATCCTGCTCACCATAAATTCTCTGCCACCCGGCAAATCACCTGGACCGGACGGCTTTACAAACGCATATTACAAAAAGTTTGCTGCCGTCTTGTCCCCACACTTAGAGATAGCATTTAACCATATTATACAAACAGGCCAGATTCCACCGGAAATGCTAATGGCACATGTGGCCACCCTGCCAAAACCGGGCAAACCCCCAAACAAGTGCCAAAATCTGAGGCCGATCTCACTCCTGAACACTGACATCAAATTACTAGCAAAAATGTTCACAAATAGACTAACGCCTATCATACCTACGATTATACATGCTGACCAAGTAGGATTTGTCAGTGGCAGGCAGGGAGCGGATGGCACGCGTAAGATCCTAAACCTACTAGAGGGGGGGCGCGAGAGGGGGGACCAGTGTCTGCTGCTCTCACTGGACACTGAAAAAGCTTTTGACAGGCTGCACTGACCCTTCCTCCATGCAGTCCTACGAAAATTCGGATTCCCCGACACATTCATGCGGCTAGTGGAGGCATTATACTCTGCACCGACGGCAAGGGTAACCAACGGGGGCTTTGCCTCCAAAATATTCGACATCACAAACGGTACTAGGCAGGGATGTCCTCTCTCACCTATTCTATACATCCTATCACTAGAACCACTTACACAACTCATAAGGGACAACCCCAACATTCACGGCATAAAAAGAAAAAGCAGAGAATACAAAATCACTTTATTCGCGGACGATATACTCCTCACCCTAGAACAACCTCACATCTCGCTGCCAAACTTCCACGATACCCTAGTAGGTTATAGCAAATCCTCCCACTATAAGCTCAACGTTGCCAAAACACAAGCCCTGGGAATAAACATCCCCACAGCAACACTGGACAATCTCCGAAAGTCCATTAACTATGACTGGAGAAAAGACCACCTCAAATTCTTAGGGATCAACATTACCCCCTCACTATCAAACCTATACATGTCAAACTATCAAAAAACCCTAAGGGAAATCCAAAATATACTAATAGGATGGAGAGGTAAATTCATTTCATGGTCGGGCAGAATAGCTGCCATAAAAATGATAATCCTACCGAAGCTACAATACCTCTTTAGAACACTCCCCATAAAATTGCCAAGTCACTTCCTTCAAGAAGCGCAAAAAGTCATAATGTCGTTTATATGGGACAGCAAGAAGCCAAGAATATCAAAAAATATTCTATATCTGCCACGAACACAGGGAGGGATGGGGGTACCAAACGTACACAACTACTACCAAGCAGCAATTCTCAGCCCACTCCTAGCGGAAAGTAACAGAAACCACACAACCCAATAGTCGGACATAGAGGCACACCATGCCAATGGGATACCCATCTATGTCTTAGCATGGCTCCCACGTCCACACAGACCCCCGCATAAAATTATGCTCCCAACAACAAAACTCACCCTACACGTGTGGGACCAGTACCGCCACAAAATGAACTGGAAGGGCAAACTCTCCCCCGCCACCCCAATAAAAGCTCTCCACCATATAATACCAAATTTCAACCACGCCATTTGGCAACGCCATGGCATCAAATTTCTGTACCAAATAATTCAGGGCCAAGAACTCAAAAAATTTGTAGGACTAACAACAGAGTTCCACCTCAACCCCACAGCTCTATTCTCGTATAGGCAAATCCAGTCATGGCTTACAAAACAAACCGTTATCTGCACAGACGATGTACAGGGACAACAGCTGACGGTGGTAGAAAAAATCTGCGCATGCCTCTCTCCCCCCAAAAAACTACTTTCTACAATTTACCAAACGCTACAGACTCCAGAAATCTACACACCATTCCCATTCATTACCGCCTGGGAGAAAGAGTTCACATACACACTAAGCTCGCAGCAATGGAAAAACATACTGCTAGCACATAGTCCACTCTCAAAATGCGCATCCCATATGGAACTCTCCCGCAAAATCTTATACAGGTGGTATCTCGTCCCCACACGGATTAAAGCAGCACACCCACAGGCCACAGACACATGCTGGAGATGCCAACAATCCAAGGGAACTATGCTCCACATCTGGTGGACATGTCCTGATCTCACCTCCTTCTGGGATGACATAGTAAAACTCATATACCTAAGCACACAAATAAAATGAGAACGCAAACCAGAAATTTTCCTTCTCCAGCTATTCCCCAAAAACCTAAAGAAAACACAGAAATACTTGCTATACCACATCATCATGGCAGCGTTAACAGTGATCAGCAGACACTGGCGATCAGCCTCTCCACCAAAGCTCCAGCAGTGTTTACAAACAATAGAAACCACTAAACAATATGAGCTGGCGGCCAGGCACATACACTCATCGAAAACAAATTGGACAGAGGCATGGGAAAGCTGGAACAGTTATTTACAGAACTCCACAATACCCACTTAGGGAACCGTGCGGGCGGATATCTACAAACCGACAGCTTTGAAATATGTAGACACTTGGCTACAGGATTTAGTTTAAAAAATACCTTCCTATTTGAAAGACACTTTAGATGCTACTAACATTTAAAAAAAATGGGATAAATCATATATTCTGATAATAAGTGATGTATCCTCATTATATACACCTGTCTCTCATGATCTAGGATGTCAAGTGGTAAAGGAATGTTTAATAAAGTCAGAACATTTTTCCAAAATACACATAATTAATTAATTTTTAATTAAGAGTATTACTTGGATTTTAAATAATAATTATTTTATATTTAATTCAAAATTCTATTTACAATGCCAAGGGATTGCGATGGGGACCAGGTTTTCCCCTAGTTTTACCAACCTGTTCATGTCAGGCTGGGAAAACATTTTTATATATGATAGTCCAGAATGGGGGGCAAACCTGGTCACATATCACAGATATATAGATGATTGAATTTGTATATTGTCATGGGTGGCAGTACGGACACCGGTACCCTTGTATGCCTGATGATGGTAGGAGTCACAGTGTAGAAAATGAACAATCAGGGTCTGGTGCAGGGTAACCACACGCCCCCTGGTGTTGAGCACCAGGGTTTGTGCGGCCACATACCAGGGTCCTGATGCAGTTTCTGCGGATCCTAGGAGCTAGATATATTGCAGATATGTATCCAGTACTAGAAACAAGGCAAGACTAGAATAGACACCTAACAAGATAACAAGACAAGACTAGAAGAACCCAGAACCGAAGCAGGACAAAAAGCAGAACCCAGAACATGTACACAATACATGAGGGAAACAAGAACAGGACATGGACAGGGCAGGACTGTGAATGATCTGGGAATACAAGACAAAATAAATCAATACAAGAGATACAAGGCAAAACAAGAGGAGAAATAACTAAGTACTATATATGTAAAAAACATTGGAGATTTAGATATCCATAAATGGCCAAGATGTATCCATAAATGGCCAAGATGTATGCAGCCCACCACTGAGCCAAAGTGAGCCAATTACGGTCGGTCTTAACTGCCTAGATGTGCATGACTAAAAGTACAACAATAAAACACACACAGTACTTACCTGCAAGGAAACGAGCAGAGGAATGAGACCACTGCTAGCAGGGAACACTCTGAAACAAAAAGGATAAATGGCAAAGGAACGGGTGTGGCAACAAAAAACAAACATTTAAAGGAAACCATGAGACTGGGCATTCCAAGAACAGCATAAAGAAATGAACCCAAAAAACCCAGAATAAAGAAAACCAGACATTGGATAGATAACAAGAAAAAACAAGGAAATCTAAACAAGAATTGTAAAACGAGTATTGGATATCAGAAGCCAAGACCAGAAATTTCAGCAGAATGGAACAGGACGTGACATATATGGAAGGGTTCAGAGGAGGATCTTAAATTATTTTTAGAATGATTAAATACAAATAGGCGGGGTAATACTTTAACTAGTGATTTTAGTAGGTCTGCTATTATTTTTTTAGATTTTAAAATTTATATAAAAAACAATATGGTGAAAACAAAAATTTGTACTCAACAAAATTATTAGAAGAATCAAAATCTTTAACCGAAATTAAAGTAAATAAAGAAAAATCACTACCTGTAGTCTTTGATTTTTTTTTGATTTTTTTTAAATTCTTTATTTTTGTAGTGCATAGCGTAAAATACAAGCTGCTCAGGTATGCCACAACAGCATAAACAGGCAATATTTGGTACAGGATGATACAGTGATGTAGCATTGTTAACTCTGCACATTTTTTTTGTTAGTAGATGATTTGTCGAACGCTAAAGGTTAGGTTTAGTAAGGTTATCACAGGCTAGGTACAATTCGCTAGTTGCTAAGGTATGTGTTATAGAGTATTACAAGATGAAGTCTATGAGAAGTGACACATATTGATTTATGGGTTGGGTATTTCCCCACACTACTGACGATTGACCACCAGGGGGAAGCGGGTCTCTGAGCTAGCCAGGTTTGGCTTTCTTGGAGGCTTGAGCAAGTTTAAATGCTAGCAAGTTTAAATGCATGTTAATAGTAAAACCACCGATTGTATTGTAATCAAGGTTAACGATAATAAGATGAGGGTGTGTTAGACTAGATAATATACTGTGCTCTGCAATAATGATAGGTACACACATATATATGTATATTTACAGCCGCATAGTTACTCCTTCAGCAGATGGGATTACACTTGTGAGTACACTTTTGATTGGCAATTAGTGGTCGCCCGCCAGGGGACCCCTCTAAATATATATCAAAGCTTTTTTTTTTTTTTTCAAGAAAAAAAAGGGGATATAAGGACTGCTGTGGTAGTTATAGTCCCGCTGTGTGTCATGGTCGTATGGTGGCAGTCCCTGTATGGGCGATCCAGGCGAGTGCCTGTCTTAGGCGGGAAAAGAGTCCCTGTTGCCGTGTCGGTCATCGTGTACAATATGGTGGCTGTAGTTGGTCAAACCGCGTTCGTCAGCCCGCAAGCGGTATGGTAGGTAAGGCTGAGTTGTTGTAGTGATGTCTCACTCTGTAGTTAGGCTGGTGGGGTATGAGGATGTGCTCGCCTGATCCCGCTTGGCGTGCTTCGGTAGCCCGTCCGTGAGAAGTTAGAAGGGAGGATGTACCAGTCAGCCCTCGAGCATGGATGGCTAGGCATGCAGTCTCCGCCATTTTAAAGATGGTCTCTGCATCCTGGGTTCCCTTGCGAAGGTGCCGCCCCTTGCCGGTGCTGCCCGCAAGTGCATTCCGTTCAGGGGGAGCGGTGTGGGCCGCTGCTGGGCCTCACTGCCGGTTTTGGCGCCTGCATCTTCGGTCTCCGCCATCTTGACTGCTGCGCCTTGGTGTTGTATCCGGGCGGCCTTGCTGCTGCTCCCGGGATTGTCGGGGTATGCGGGGGTGAGGACCGGGATCACCCCCCCGGTCCATAGGGGGGGGAATGGGGCCACGTCTCCACAGGTCTGGCTCCAGTCTGAGCACCGATGGGCAGGACAGCGGGGCAGCGGCCGTCTGCCCCACTCACCGCCAGTGAGGATTCATCCCCCAGGGGACTGAAACCGGTCGGGCCAGCCTCACCCTGGGTCCGGTACTCTCCACCCGGTGAGTTTCACCGATGTCAGTCAGCTTTTTATGCCAAGTTTCTTGTTTTCTCCGTTATAAGTTTCGGGAGCTGGTCTGACATGCGACCATCTCGCTCGGCGGCCTGGCCCCGTCCCCTAGTCTTTGATTTTTAACCAAGATTTTAGGAAAATTAAATCAATAGTGAATAAACATTGGCATGTTCTAAAAAAAGATAATGAGTTATCTAAGATAATTCCTGAAAAACCCTTCATCACGTTTAGAGGAGCACCACATTTTAAACGTATTTTAACTTTGAACCACCCTAATAAAGAAGTTCAGAAATTTTTTTTAGATGACAAAAAAGGTTTTTATTCCTGTAATAAATGTGCAAGTGTAGTAAAAACATAACTCTCAAAGGTATAAATAAATTTAAAACTAAATATACTGATAAATATTTTTTTTCAAAGATTTTATCACATGTTTTAGTAAAAAAATGAATTTATATTTTAATATGTCGATGTGGACTTCAATATGTATGGCGAACAATTCGTCCCCTACATAAGAGAATATATGAACATGTGAACAATATTATTAAAGGATATGAGAAACACAGTGTCTCTGCACATTTTAAGACATTCCATAATAAATACCCAAGAGATCTTACTTTCAAAATCATGGTGTGGGGGTAATCATATCATAGATATTGGTAAGTAAGAAATGAAGGTTTACAGGTTGAAAACTTTAGAACCAAAAGGATTGAATATTGAATTTGATTTATATATTTTTTTGTGATTTTTTTTTTAAAGGATTTGTAATGATAAATGTTAAATAAATTTGTAAAAACTAGTTTATTGGTATTACTACTTTTATGAATGCTGTGTATTTACAGTTTTCTCTTTCTCTCCCAATAGTAGGGGTTTTAATGGAATTTTTATAGATTTTTTAAAGATCATTTTTGGTATATTTTATATCCCCTATTAGGCAATGTTTTAGAATTCTGTAGTTTTTAGATATATAAATAAAGTTATTATGTGTAATATGTTTTGCATTTTTAAGATTTAGAAGGTGTAAATTGTAATGTGTGTATATATGTCTAATAAATTAGATATTAGTAGATTTGCATTCTTTGCAAGGTTTTAATTGTATTCCATATGGATATTCTTCCTATATATGCAATTATGTTTGTTTATTACATACTTTACTGTGAATAAACTAGTGTGTGGCACTAATAATCTAGCCTGTGTTGTGTGTAAATACTTTATAGATATTAAACAATAACAATTTCAATCGAATGGCAACCATTTCCTTAAACTACCCACTATCTCCCTGTCCACACCTGCGCTCTACCTATGTACATATATACAGAGAACCCAATAGATCCTAATGTTTACCACTAGATTTTACCTGAGTGTAGGGGAGGCTCCTGGAAAGAGCCTCTCTTTGAGAGTGTATTTCCTGGTAAGGGATCTTTTCAAAGACCACCTCTCCCAAACAATACCTTCCCTAACAGTCCCCTCAGGAAAAAGAACTTTTTTCAAAAAAAATATATATTTACAATGTTAAACTGGCTGATCGTGCATTACTTTGCCAACTCATCAACTATTGAGGCTATTATACCCCTAACATGAAACATTGTATAAGTATATCCATATAGGATCCTTAGATAACTCCCTGTGAAGTCAAAATGTGGTTTAAAAACAATTATATACATAGCGGAAGCTTTATGAACCTAATTTGCTGAGACTATTATAGAAAAGAATGATAAGTTAATAGTTCATTCAACCCCTTTGGGTAGACTGTGTCCAGTATGAAAATCCAATACGTTTCCTTGTTCAATAGTTGCTTGCCTCTGTCCCCTCCTCTGCGTGGTTCTGGGATGTGATCTATTGCTGTAAATTTGAGTGATGCTACAGGGTGTCCCCTTTCCAAATAATGTTTAGCAACAGGTTTGTCACTGTATCCATCTCTGTAAGCCGTACGTATGTTGGATCTATGTCCCCTGATACGTTCACACATATTTCATATATATATGAAACCAGGGGGCTGCACTCACCTGAACATGCATAAATGAAGATACACACACACACACTGTCACACACACACACAGATACGCACGTTGCAGTTTTTCATATTTTTAGCCACTCCCCCTCTTCCATACCTTTTAGATGCAGAATGGTGGCTTCCAAAACGAGCTGAAGATGATGGGAGTCTTGGGCTGTCTGCAGTGCTCTTCTACCCTCCCCTCCCTCCTCCCCTCTTTGTGCCTCATCTGTCCTCCCAGCTTCCATGCGGTCTGTAAGGTGGTAGGAAGTGACAGCAAATCACTTTATCCAAGCACTGGGTGCAGACATTAAAGACTACATGTATGATGCTAAAGGTCTGCAGCACCGAATTGGGCCCCTAATCAGACAAGCGCGCCTATTTTGTTTGCCGATGACACCGATGGGTGCCCCAAAACTGCGGGCTCTAGTGCAGCCAGTGCAGTAGTTCCACCACTGATCCTACCCTTCTCTCTATATATTGACAAACCTTGATTTCACTCTTTTTTTTGTTTGTTTGTTTTTTACCCCTATTTTACTCCCTCCCCCCCCCCCCCCCCCCCCCCCCCACCCTGCACCAACAGAACATATCTCCTGTTATGTCTTTAATGGCTTTATTTTGCAAATGCCTTGATCTTGATATTTTCTTTTTTTTTTTACTCCTTCATACTTGGTCTCTTCTGCATTTCTTCCTGCCTTTTTTGTCATTGCCTACTGGATGTTCTTACACGTTCTGTAAATGAACCAATCTGAAACATAAATATTCTTCTCCTCTTCTCCACCTCGTTCACCTACCCTCCCATCCTCTTCTATTCTTTTCCATCCTCTGACTATTTCCCATCACCCAAAGCTTGCAAACCTAAATATCATCTTTAAAGGGACACTATAGTCACCTGAACAACTTTAGCTTAATGAAGTGGTTTTGGTGTATAGAACATGCCCCTGCAGCCTCACTGCTCAATCCTCTGCCATTTAGAAGTTAAATCCCTTTGTTTATGAACTCTAGTCACACCTCCCTGCATGTGACTTGCACAGCCTTCCATAAACACTTCCTGTAACGAGAGCCCTATTTAGGCTTTCTTTATTGCAAGTTCTGTTTTAATTAAGATTTTCTTATCCCCTGCTATGTTAATAGCTTGCTAGACCCTGCAAGAGCCTCCTGTATGTGATTAAAGTTCAATTTAGAAAATTGAGATACAATTATTTAAGGTAAATTACATCTGTTTGGAAGTGAAACCAGTTTGTTTTCATGCATGTTCTGTCACTCATAACCAGGGGAGGTGTGGCTAGGGCTGCATAAACAGAAACAAAGTGATTTAACTCCTAAATGACAGTGAATTGAGCAGTGAAATTGCAGGGGAATGATCTATACACTAAAACTGCTTTATTTAGCTAAAGTAATTTAGGTGACTATAGTGTTCCTTTAACTCTTAACTCATCTTCATGAAACATATAAGCCAGTATTAATGCCATATGCCACTTTCACCCTTTAATTATTCCGATAATCCTTCCTCTTGTCACCTTCTCTGCTGCAAAACCTGTTATGCAATACTTCATGTTCATCAGGCTGGACTACTGCAATTCTGTTGCTCAGCCTCCATAACAATCTGTCAAATCCTGCATCTTCCTCAAAATGCCCCAGTCTGCCCACACCCTGCTGCTTTAACCCCTTAAGGACACATGACATGATTCCCTTTTATTCCAGAAGTTTGATCCTTAAGGGGTTAAAAAAAAATGAAAAAAATTATTGGCTTTTAATTGTCAGTGCCCTATTTCTTTTCTTTTCTTTTCTTTTTTTATTCTTTTTTTTTGCGTGCAACAAGGTTCACTCGATTTCTAAATGCCCCACCCTTGTATACAAATCCTACTGCAACCTTTCTCATCTATATCACTCTTCTCCCATAGCCTGCTGTATCCCTAAATGTCCTCTCCACTCCCTCCTCTACAGCCCATCTCCATACAAATGTGCTCCTATTTCATTCAGTTTATTCTTACTTCTAAACGCACAGTACTGGAACAACCTCCCACTTCACCTCTAATCTGCCACCTATATCCTTTTGTGAACTTCTGAAGATCCACCTCTTCAATGAAACATTCCCTTATTCCCAGATACAATGTATATTGACATTCCAACCTCCTTAAAGGGACACTATAGTAGATTAATTAAGCAGTTTTTGTGTGTAGATCATGCCCCTCAAGTTTCACTGATCAATTCTGACATTTAGATGTCAAATCAGTTTTGGATTGGATTACTTGTATATCCCCAGACAATTTCTTCCTTTAGCTACTGATCCTTTAGCTTGCTCCCTCCTAGTTTAACTAGTTTAACTTTCTGATATCCCTTTGCTCCCCACTAGTGTTACCATCAGGCCCGGACTGGCCATCGGGCACACCGGGCAAATGCCCAGTGGGCCGCGATGGCCGTGGGGCCGAGGCCGGCAGGGGAGATCACAGGATCTCCTTGGCTGGCCCCTGCTGTCTGCCTCCATGGGCCGGTGGGGAGATCAAAGATTTCCCTCACCGGCCCAGAGACACTGAGATGTGGCCGCCGGCAGGAGAGAGGACTGGCGGAGCTCTAGCCAGCAGCTCCGCCGGGTCCTCCCGCGAGGTCTGAGCGTTACCACGGCAACGCTCAGATCTCGTGAGAGTGAACTCTCACCACTGGACCACCAGGGAAGGCAGCATGGCTCTCCCCCCCCAGGCAGAATGCCCCCCCCCCCCCCAGGCAGAAGGGCTCCCCCCCTCCCAGGCTAAAGGTAAAAATATATATTTTAATTTAAATAAAAATACATTCCCAAACACACACATCACCCAAACACACAGTGCACCCTCAGACGCACACACAGCGCACCCTCAGACGCACACACCGCAATATATATATATATATCTATATCTATCCCTCAGTGAGTTAACAAAGAAAATTAGAAACCTAGAATGTGACGGCAGATAAAAACACCCTCACACACAGCACCCCTCCCGTATACACACACTCGCTACATCCCCTATAACACTATGCCCCCTATACACACACTCTCTACAGCCCCTAGCCACACATATTACACCACAAACACAAATGAAATAGACCTATTTACACAATACCACACCACACTCTACACACACGCAATCCCTCAATCAGGCTCCAAACACATGCACCATACACTTTCCTGGCCCTTTTGTCCTCTGGTATCCCACTTAAGGAGACACCAGAGACAATTTAAAAGCAAACACAGCGCAAGCATGTTATTAAATGTGCTTGCGCTGCGCAGAACACATACAGGGCCTTTTTCATATGCCAGAGCTCTTAAGCGTGGCTCTGCGCATTGAACCAAGATGCTCACTTTGAGAGGGGGTGTGCTTGTAATTAGTGATGACAAAACACACCCTCTCTGGCCCCGCCCCCTTCTTAGGGGGCCGCTCTGATTGAAAAATGCCAGGGCCTAATTTTTTTCCCAGTCCGGCCCTGGTTACCATCAAACTGATAACGATCACCTCTAGTTGTAAATACATAGGATCTTTATAAGGATAAATATGTTATTATTTTGTTCAGCGTAACTTTATTGCTCTATAATTTGTTTTATGCAGCTTTTGTTCTTCTATGTATACTTAAATTGCTATAACTGTTCTTTAATTCATAGTAAACAAAAATACAAGAAAGACTACTTAAAACCACCACATCTTTAGTAACTGCAGGGCCATCTTTAATATTGACTGGACCCTGGGTAAAGCATTTGCTTGGGGACCCTGTCCCCCCTTCCCCAGGCATACAATGACGTCCTCCACCATAACACAATGGAGGACCTAAAGTAGAGAGGTGCAAGAATTTTTTTGGGCCTCCCTATAGCACAGGTGATTAAAAGGTATATCCCCATCTGTCGTGCAGCTCCAAGAAATGCATTGACAGCTGGGGCTCTACCATTTACCCATGTTTGCAGGTTTGTATTTAGCACTAAGCAGTTTTTGTGTGTTTGAATGTAAACAGGTTTTTGTATGGAATATGTTTGTATGTGGTGTTGCCGTGACTGCAAGCATGTATTTATGTGTAGTGTTGGTTTGTGAATGCAGGGGTGAATTCAGGGGTGTATTTACATATAATTTTGGTGTATAACACAGACGTGTGTTTGTACGCAGTGTTGAAGTTTGAATGCAGGGGTGTATTTGTGTGTAGTGTTAGTGTGTGAATGCTGAGATGTATGCACCTTTCTCTTGCTCTCTCCTAAAGGACAGCACTCTACTCTCTCCTCCAGCTCTGCTTCACTCCCACCTAATTTGACTGCAATTTCCTGCCCTAATGTGTTTTATACCCCATCTCCTATAGACTGTAAGCTTGTTTGAGCAGGGCCCTCCTCAACCTATTGTTTCTGTAAGTTTTCTTGTAATTGTCCTATTTATAGTTAAATCTCCCCTCTAAAAATATTGTAAAGTGCTACGGAATCTGGGGCGCTATATAAATGGTAATAATAACAATGATATGCACACATACAAACAGATATATATACACACACTGAAGCACAAGCAGACACACATATACGATATACACACTGGCACACATGTAGATATATATACACACTGACACAAAGATGCACACATAGATACACCGAAACACACGAAGACAACATACAGATACACACACACACACACATATATATAAATATAATAAATACACAAGATCCAGCGCACTCTCCTATCTACTAAACAGCAACTTCAATGTCGACAGACTTTATTAGTCTGTAAAAGTTTTTTTTAAAAACACCTAATCTAGGCAAAAAAATGGGGATTTAGTTACATTATATGATCATACATTGCATAAGCCTGCCACAACGTCAATGTACCCCATCTTTGGCAGGTCCTACTCTCACAGTCTAATGTCTGCTCTTATGAGATTAACCACTTACTTGGGAAAAAATTCCATCTGAGGCTCTCTGCAGTACAAGGCTAAATAGGGACCTGAGATGAGGCACCTGTAACAGGGAGGGGTGCAGAACCAAGGAGTTGGCTAGACTCCCAAATATATAGGAAACATGGGGGGATGGTTGCACTCACCTAAACATGCTTAAATGGGGTGCTGCTGGGGGCCATATTATACAATAAATACACAAGATCCAGCGCACTCTCCTATCTACTAAACAGCAACTTCAATGTCGACAGACTTTATTAGTCTGTAAAAGTTTTTTTTAAAAACACCTAATCTAGGCAAAAAAATGGGGATTTAGTTACATTATATGATCATACATTGCATAAGCCTGCCACAACGTCAATGTACCCCATCTTTGGCAGGTCCTACTCTCACAGTCTAATGTCTGCTCTTATGAGATTAACCACTTACTTGGGAAAAAATTCCATCTGAGGCTCTCTGCAGTACAAGGCTAAATAGGGACCTGAGATGAGGCACCTGTAACAGGGAGGGGTGCAGAACCAAGGAGTTGGCTAGACTCCCAAATATATAGGAAACATGGGGGGATGGTTGCACTCACCTAAACATGCTTAAATGGGGTGCTGCTGGGGGCCATATTATACAATAAATACACAAGATCCAGCGCACTCTCCTATCTACTAAACAGCAACTTCAATGTCGACAGACTTTATTAGTCTGTAAAAGTTTTTTTTAAAAACACCTAATCTAGGCAAAAAAATGGGGATTTAGTTACATTATATGATCATACATTGCATAAGCCTGCCACAACGTCAATGTACCCCATCTTTGGCAGGTCCTACTCTCACAGTCTAATGTCTGCTCTTATGAGATTAACCACTTACTTGGGAAAAAATTCCATCTGAGGCTCTCTGCAGTACAAGGCTAAATAGGGACCTGAGATGAGGCACCTGTAACAGGGAGGGGTGCAGAACCAAGGAGTTGGCTAGACTCCCAAATATATAGGAAACATGGGGGGATGGTTGCACTCACCTAAACATGCTTAAATGGGGTGCTGCTGGGGGCCATATTGTTTAGGTGAGTGCAACCACCTAAGTGACACCTTAGCTGCACTCTGCACTCTGGGCCCCACTGGCCTCAATCATCTCTCCCTCCCCCCCCCCCCCCCGTCCGGTGACCCGCACACTAAGGATGCCCACCAGATGGCCCATGCCACCCAGTGGGCCATGTCAGTAGGGGCCCGGTCGCTTTAACAGCTAAGAACAATCAGGATGTGGAATTCTCTGCCTGAAGAAGGGGTTTTATCAGAGTCCATACAGATGTTCAAACAGCTACTAGATGCATACTTGCAAAGACAGAATATTCAAGGATATAATCTTTCAATGTAGGGTAATAACTGCTTGATTCAAGGATAAATCTGACTGCCATTCTGGGGTCAAGAAGGAATTTTTTGTCCTAGCTTGTTGCAAAATTGTGCTTCAAACTGGGTTTTTTTTTTTTTTTTTTGCCTTTTGGATCAACAGCAAAAAACAAATGTGAGGAAGGCTGAACTTGATGGTGCAGCTGCCCCGTTTGCCCTGCGTTAAGGAAAGCCCTGAGTAACTTATGACTTGCTCACATAATATGGCCATATCCCATATGCCATTTTCATACTAACTCAAGTACCCCAATATCGGTGGGTCCTAATCTAATCATATCATGGAAGAATAATGTGAGCTATATTACTTACAATTTAAACTCATCATAAACACTCTTCTTGAATTTATACTCCGCTCATGCAATTTTGGGTGTTTGTCAAAATGAGCCTGTTCAGGGCTCCAAATGTACATAGACTAAAAACAAGGACTTGGGAAACAAACCTAAAACATATATTTTTGACAGATATCACCTTAGTTTATGTAAAATATTTAAACCGTGATCAAAGCGAACAGAAAATGCACTTTTCTAAATCTTTACAAATGTGCAGCTCACTGTTCTCAAGTTCCAGACTGTATCTCTGTAGATAATCATTACCATGACTTTTTTTTTTTTAATTCACCATAAGAGAGCACTGGAAATCAAATGTGTCTTAAATAAAGTGCTACAGATCCCTGTTTAGAACACAGACCAATTCCAGGAGCTTTTTGGTTTGACAAAAAGTCCCAAGTTCACAACAATTGCTCTTTTCAGCAAGTACGTGTTAGTTGATTTGGGATAATCCTTAGTGCATAAATAGATCTTAATTTTAAAAAATCTAAAATTAACTCTTATTCATAGCAACGTCTCTGTAAGCTATATGCAATAGCTGAGAAGTTTGTTACCAATAGTATTTCCAGGTAACGACTTGACTCGAGTTCGCTGAATGCACAAAATACATAGCATTTCTTCCCAATATTGAACTGAAATAAAGGTGAGGGCTGTAGCATTTATTGTAAAGATTTGTTTCCAAAATACATTGAAGGAACTTCAAGATGTCTCAATGTTTTGTCTTAAATGTCAAACATATTTTAAAGCAAAGGCAAACTGATGTTTATCTTCTGTGCCACAAGACGTGAAACATTAAAATGTGCCAGTGATGCGTGTCAATGTTACAAATAATGAATACTTAAAAAAGCGTCATATATGATTAATCAATAGAATGTCACTGCTTAATGCACCAAATTAGGGGCTTTGCCTCTGGATCTATCTATAAATAAAGTTGTTGCAATCTAAATTCTTTGGACAGTGTAAAATAGTTTTGACATCTCTGTCATGAAGTGGGCTGCAATGTTACAAGTAATTTTGTTAATGCAATAAGGAAAACTTACCCTTCAAAGATTCCAGCAAAGAGTATATTCAAAAAGTCTTGTGGAACAGAGGCTGACACTGTGTTTTTGATTTGATGGGGTGTGGTTAGAATGGAGTTAGGTAAGTCAAAAATGTCATAATCATGAATCAGACAGGAAATTAGCTTTAAACGAGTACTGGCACCTAAGGCAACTTAACAAATAATAACTCCAATTTAATACGCTTTCCACATGATTCTATACTGTTAGAAAAACTTTGCAAATGATCTATCTACAAAAATTCTACAAAAAGTTTTTTTTGTTTTTTTACCAGTATTGAATAATTTACATTTTTTTTTACTAAATTGAGGGCTAAATATGGAAATTGATCATCAATAGTTAAAAGTTAAGTATTCATGCTATTTTGGTATAACCGAACACACATGCACTAGTAAATGTTGGCCATTTTGTCTCCCGAACACAGGCACTGGTACTTGGTCATCAAGTGTGTGGTTCTCTAAGTCGGACACCAGACCTCGCGAACCCCAGGAAAGGCGTGCCATTGCCTGCTCCTCTCACAGACAAGCCAGGAGAACACTGTTCGGGGAAAAGACACTCCAGAATGAGGGGAACATTAGCTCTCTATGTGCCAGGGGGAACATTTGTTTGTATTCACATAGGAACTCCTGAATGTTGAGCGGCCGTTACCTCTTTTCTTACGTAACGATTTTAGGCTGCAGCCACATGTGCAGTCGGTCAAAGCTTTACCCCAGTGGTGATTCAGCTGTACTACATGGATCTGAGCGCTATTTGGACAACTTGTGCACTCAGATACGCACTATCCGGAGATATGACTTGTGGGGTTCCTGTCAATATTGTATGTATTTTTGGGTGTTTTATATGTTATGTACTGTACCTCGAGTGTCTGGGAGATAATTAGTCTAAGCAAAATCAAACTCACTTATCTCACTTATCTCCCAGACACAGAAATGCCTCGGCTGGCTTAGCTATTTTTTTTTTTTTGCTGTAGACCCCATGATGGGGGTCCTTGTATAGAAACAGGAAACTTGGCCATAATAAACCAGTCCTTTTGTAACCTTCATAAAGTCTCGACTGATGTTTGGGTATGCGATAGAGATCGCTATATTCACACGAACCTTGCGGGAATTCGGATAGCTTCAGACAAACATACCACTCTGGGTACAGACGGTTTGTTACAAGCTACTTTTTACTTTCCGGGAAAGGCAACAGATGCATTAAAGACAATCAATATGCAAAAACATTATTTAGTTGGTTCTAAAAACGAGTTGTGACCAGAGAGCTTTCAGTATTTAAATGTGAGAAGAAAGTTACAAGCATTTCTGAGAATTCTTGGGAGTTTTGATAACTTAAAGTAACACTCCACCTACATAACCACTAGAGCTTGCTGATGTTCTCAGCCAAGGTTCTAGCTTAGCTCAATTGTAGTAACGGAATCTGCTGCTTAGGAGCTTCCAGTCCTTTTTTGTTAGTTGTTTTAAAACGGTTTGAGCACTTACAACAGTGGTGGGCACCTGGGTACTCCTGCCACCATTACCACTATAGTAAGCTGTAGGGACTATGGTGCTTGAAGTATTCTTTGAAATAATGGATTAATTACTTGACTTCCATTCTGGAGAACAATCTTACACATTGGTTTTTTATCTGTAGAGAGTAACGGAGACCATGAAATTGTTCCATATTTCAAATCAAAAGATTTTGTATAGGATTCTGCAGCTGTAAACCTGTTTTATTAACCACTTAAGGACTAAGGTTCAGTTTTTTTATTTAACGACCAAAGCATTTATAACATTTTTGCTACGTGTGTGTTCAACTGTAATGTACATCTTTCGTATTTATTGCACCAAAACAAATTATGTGTCTTTAAAAAAAAAAAGACAAACAGGACTTTAGTTTGATGTAACAGATAAAAATATAAATTCAATTTTTTTTATAAAAAAGTAGAAAAAAGATGCAAAAAAATAATAATTTTCAAATAAATGTTCACATAATTAGTGAAGCTTAAGAAACGTAATTCAAAATAAATGTATTTGTCCTGATTTACTGAGATTATCACATATCTAGAATTTCAGTTTATTTTGGTAGTTACGGGTCACAAACTCCACGGAGTAAAATACAATTCTAATGAGAAAAAGCAGAAAAGAACAGAAGTGTACCTAGGGTGTAAATGTCCCAACAAGTTAGGGATAAGATCTGTTGCGAGGGATCATACTTTTGGATGCAATATATTTAGACTGTAGTGACAGTACAGTCAAAATATAGCTTATGTATATCACCTGGTTGATGCTGATTTGATAGATCTATTTGAAGGAATCACAATTTATCGGGCAATGTAAATAGGACCTTACTAATTGTGTAGTCTTAATGAAAATTAAGTTACTTTCTATGTCAATGCTATTGGATTGAGTTAAGATCTAATGTAGAAAGACTAATTATACTGTAAGAAGAAAACATTTTTTATTTGTCTTAACGCCTGAAACAGGGGCATACCTAGAGCATGTGGCACCCGGGGCAGATCCTGTGTTTGACACCCTTCCTCCCCCTCCCCTCCCAAAAAAAACCTGCTACATTTTTTAAATGTTTTTTTTGTTTTGTTTTGTTTTTTATGTATTGCACAAATTTGTAAACTTTTTTTTTATTTTTTTTAATTCTTCATTTATTCCAAGGCAAGACACCACATGAAATCATACATTACAACAGGGTTATAAATAGAATTCTGAAGACATATCCAAGTTCGCACGAGGTGAACAAGCGTGCGTTTTTATAGAAACAAACTTCAACATAGTGCAGTAGACTGTTGAGTGTCAACTGCTGTAGTCTGACAAATTTGTAAACTTTGTAAAACCCCTGTCAACCCCTTTCTACGAGCCCCTGTACCGCCTCTTTCCTACAAAACCCCTGTACTGCCCCCTTCTACAAACCCCTGCACTCCCCTTCCACAAATACCCTGCTCAGCCCCCCTTATACAAAACCCCTGTCCCAATACAAAACCCCTTCCTCCTTCTGCAAAATCCCTGCACCCCCTCACACACAGTTACAGGCAGACAGTCACACGCACACAGTCACACATACAGTCACAGGCAGTCATACACACAGTTACAGGCAGAGAGTTACACACACAAACAGTCAGTTACAAGCAGTCACACACAGTTGTAGCAGTCACAGACAGTCACGTATACAGTCACACATACACGGCCACAGGCAGACAATCACATACATAGTTACAGTCACACACAGTTACAGGCAGACAGTCACACACACAGTCACAGACAGTCACACACACGGTTACAGGCAACATCACACAGTCACATGCAGAAAGTCCCACACACATAGTCACACGCAGTTATAGGCAGACAGTCACACACAGTTATAGGCAGACAGTTACACACACACACAGTCAGTTACAGGCAGTCACGCACACAGTTACAGGCAGACAGTCACATATACAGTCACACACAGTCACAAGCAGACAGTCACTCACAGTCACAGGCAGCATCACACAGTCACAGGCAGACAATCACACAGGCACAGGCAGACAGGTACACACAGTCCCAAACACACACACACACACACACACACACACAGTTACAGGCATGCAGTCACATACACACACACATGCACACAGTCACAGGCATGCAGTCAAACACACACATACACACAGTTACACACACACACATAAACAGAGTTACAGGCAGACAGTTACACACACACATACACACGGTTACAGGCAGACTGTCACACACACTTACAGGTAGACAATTACACACACATACACACACACACACACACACACACTTACAGGCAGACAGTTACACACACAGTTACAGGCAGGCAGACAGTCACACACACTCACTCTCTTACAGACAGGAGCTAGAGGAGGAGTGGATTCCCTGAAGTCATTCCTGGAGCCTGTTAAATGGAGAAGCAGGGATTCCTTCTTGCTTCACCTCCATGTGCAGCAGTATTAGACGGTTTGTCTCTGCCCCCACTTTTCTCCATGCGGCATGTTCAGCTGGTCTACTGTATAAAACCAAAACAACAAAAAACCTCATGTGTGTCATTGTAATAAAATTACCAAAATACAGCAATACCCAATATCTATACATTTGCTAACTGTAAATCCTAACCCTAATTATAAATCTAAGCCTAACCAGAATCCCAACCTGAATCCTAACCCTAATCCTAACCCTAGCAATAATGTTAGAATAATTCCCTCTACTGATGTCAGCAGAAAACATATCTTTGCTGATTTCAGCAGACGGAGATCATTGTTGGTCCCAATGCTAACCCAAATCCTAAACATAACTCTAAACTGAATCCCAACCAAAATCCCGAATTCAACCATAATCATAATACTAACCCTAGCAAAATTGTAATAGAAACATAACAATATTGTAATGAGGATTCTCTCTGCTGATGTTAGCAGAAGAATTTAATTTGCTGATTTTAGGAGGTGAATTTTCTTGCTGATCATAATCCTAACGCTCAGCCACATTAAAACAATTAAAAGAGGTATATGCAATACTCACTTTATACAAGATTTATCAACCGCCAATGTACTATGCTTGTATTTTTTCTGTACTGATAATTATTTAAGTTTTGTCCCATTTTTCATTAAGACTCATATGGAAACTTAATTAAGCACATATTCGGACCACACACTGACACTACATGCACCTGTAATAGATTAAATGAACGTGACACTCCTAGCCTGTACATCCAGCAAAAGCTGAACAGAGGTCAGTTGCAAAGGGACCCCCACGTGACACGGACTCCGCCACTCGGACAAACGACACTGCATGTGACTAAGCAGGAGATCATGACGATGGTGAGTGCGCCTCTCCTGTATAGAAAAAGGGGAGACTCCCCAAGACTAACGCAAGCGAGAAAGTAATATAGCAGATTAGTCACATAGACGACGGACAGATGACTCCTACTTGGCAGACAATTGTTTAACTGAATGCTGTAAAGAGTGTTACAATACTGATATCGCTATACAAACGAATTTGGGTCACACCCAATCTACAGCTTTTTTAAAACTTTTATAAAGCCTGGAATGCAGTCTAATTTACTCTGCTTTATTTGTTTTTATTAGTAGCAATGAATAAAACTAGTGTAATCTTTGTACCTTCCTGTTTTATCCTGTCATCTGGACATCATCTTCCTTGGTAGGGAAAATACCACCTTTCCCACATGAATTGAGCAAAACCATTTTTTGTTCTGTACATGTGGGTACATTTCCTACTATCTTATTACTTTTAAAATATACAGTGAGCACTATGTTTTAATCATTGTATTATCCAAATATCATCCACATAGCATCACAGTGAGGACTGCTACCATATTATTCAAGAGTGGGAGATATTCAGTATATCCAAGATACTAGGAGCCATCAGAAGGCTCTAAAAATGTGTGTGCCCTTTTGTATATGACCACCCAGTTTTACCTTTAATGCTAGAGTATTACCAAATGTATTGGCACTCTCCCATCTATAGTGGTGCTATATTCCACCATTCTCCTCTTTTCTCGTTGCATATATATGTATTTAATGACTTTCACAAAGGGGCTACTTCCCTCTTCCTGCATAACATTTAATCAAGATCAGAAAAGGAGTTGCTTGAACTGCATTTCCTATTACACTACAAGTGCTAGGAACCCATGCAGACAGTGTATGGTTTGTATGATAAATAAAATAGATCCCGATACTAGTGGCAGGGGGGATAACTAGGAACCACAAGGTGCAAGAAAATAAGAAAGGCACCCCCTTACAGTCCTCTTTGACCTCCCCTTAAGCAATAAACCTTAGTGGGATGTGTGTGGTGACTGAGTGTGACTGTGAGGAATTTGGCTGAGTGTGATTCTGTGTGGGGCTCGGTTGATTCTGATTGTGTTGGTTGGCTGAATGTGATATATATGTATGGAATTGGTGGAGTATGATTGTGTGTAAGTGTATGGCTGGCTAATTGTGATTGTATATGGGGTTTGCCTGAGAGTGTGGAGTGATTGGCCCTGCTAGGGAACATTTCCCTTAGCATGGCAATCCCCATGCCGATGCTAACATACTGGCTTTACTGACAGCACACTGTCATCAGTGCACCCCATAGTCTCCCAGCAAGCACCTGCTGTAGGAGTAACACAGTGACAGAGCAAGAAGACCACCTGTCACTCAATCTATGACATTGGACTCTGTCTATCACTGGCTCACATGTCTAATGTTAAGGATGTAATTGACTAGTAAGGGATGGACCCTATATATTTGCTAGCACAATGTGGAATTTCATTTTTAATATACACACACACACATATATGCATATTACTACATACCACAAGAATTGAGTGAAACTATTTTTTTATAAAAACTTTTCATCCTTTTAAGCACACACTCTCATTGACCCATAAATGCACTCATTGTCATACACACTGTTTAACTAACACACACATTGACTGACAGACACAAGCCTTCACTGATACACACTCACTAACACACACACTGTTTAACCCCTTAAGGACAGCGGGCGTTCTATGCCGTCCTTAAGGAACCGGCTCTAAACGCCAGAGGGCGGCATAGAACGCCCAGGCCGTCCTTTCTACTTAACCGGCCGCCGGCGATCGCGGTATGGGGACTCACTTGGGAGCCCCCCTCTGTCCTCTTCGGCCCTCCTGGGCCATGTGATCGCGAGGACCTCACGATCACATGGACGGCATAGCATGGAAATAAAATTAAATAAAGTTAAAACAGTGTAAAATTAAATAATATATACTTAGATCATATATATATATATGATCTAAGTATATATATATATATATATATATATATATATATATATAGAAGGCTTGGCCTGTAATTGTGGGAGGCACTGTCATCCCTATTTAAACCCAGTGAGCCCCTGCTTACCTGTCGTCGACGATCTCGGAAGTGATTCTGTTTACTTCCGGTACACAGCTCCTGACGTCATTTTCCCGCCCGCCGGCAGTCCGTTTTCAAAACTCTCTCTGACACAGAGTTCGTGAGTATAACTTAGAAAGCCAGCGTTCCAACGACTAACCGTAAGTTATGCTCCTTCATTCGTGCGCACCCATCGTACACACGGTCCATTGCTGGGCACAGATGGCATTTGAGCCATGCCCATTTCCCCCTCATTCATTAGCGTAGGCTGACTAAATAAGTGTTTGTTTGCAACTTTGTATCCGCTCTATGCCAGTATGCCGTGCCCAGGAGGATCCAAGGCAGTGCCATTAGACCCTCACCCGCTGTCATTTTTTAAACCGGGTACTGAGCACCGGCCTCTCTAGGTCCACCTATTTATAGATATCGTTACAGGGCCTCCGACCGAGGCTACGTGGGGTTTATTCACTAACCAGTCTATCATTGTCAGCTGACAAGGTGTGTAACCTTCACCTACACAGCCTCATTCTACGTTATATCAGGTGTCTGTTCTCATAGATTTCGATTAGACACATACTACAGCTGGGCATGGTAGTCACTTTCATATATATCTGTCGTTTATTTTATGCAGATTCCGTCTATCTAATATTGAAACCCCTGTCAGTACAAACTTTCCTTCCGTTTCGGGTAATCTGTCATTCTGTTGCAACGCTGGCTTTCCCGCACACTTTGCAGTAGTTATTGAACCTACTGTGATAACAAGCGCTGGTAAAGCTTGTTCATGTTAAACTGCATTAATGTCAAGAGTTATGTCTTTCATTAAAACGTCTTTGTCTTTCGATTTTCTAAATAAACTAACTGCCTTAATCAGAAGGGCACAAGGGCAACTAAGGTTTTTATAACATTCTTCTTAAGCTGGCTCACACGCTCTGTATACATTAAAGTAAAGTTTCATGGTATTTATACGGTTCTGGTTGAATTTAGTCTTTTTTATGGTGTGGCAATTATTTGCAACTGTATCCCCATACAAATTAGTTGTGGTAATGAAAGCATGCACACACGCTCTCCATGCTCTTATGTACATTTATTCAGCAGCAGCTGTCTGCTTTGATATTATCTTATAGTATATAATTGTCAAGTTACTTCATTTGGCGTCAATAAGGTTTTGTACTATTGTTGTCATCTACTGTTTTTTTTTTTAGTACAGTTTTATGTATACGCCCTTTAATAGACACTAATCTGTCTGGGGAGTATGACTAAACAGCCAGCAATCGTACGGCTACACCATTAGTTATACTCTGTCATTCGCACGTTCCCCTGTACTTATCTTCATTCACGTCTTCGTCTAAACTTTCATTCAATGCTATTACATGACAGGTGTATAGTCGCCATTTGGGCAGTCGGAATCCAGGACAAACCACCCCCATAACCTAACCCAATAACACACGGACACTAAGTATTATGGGGAAATTTGTCCACAGCTTTATTAACCAATAATTATAATAATAATAATAATAATAATAATAACAATAACAATAATAAATTAACATATTTTAACATGGGTCATTGCCCCCCATACTCCGCCCCCTCGCATCCTGTTCCTTCGGCTACCATACAAAAGGCAATGACCCCCATATAATAACACCTATACATATTTATAACATATTTATAACATACACCAACATTCCAAAGTGCCAACCAACCATTAACCACGGCAGGGGTATACCCGGATACCCCTGCCCCACCAGGTTCTGAGTCACCTCCAGGACTCGAAACCTCTCAACCACCGATGACCACAATCTGTTTATTCCACCTCACGTTCATCCAGGGGAGCCTATTTCCTCTCCTTCGGCTCCCCGTCCCGCCGCTGTGAAAGAAACGGGTTAAATAAACACATAACAAACAAAGGGAGGGTGGGTGGGACAAACTCAACCAGGTAGAAAGTTAGAATGACTCACCTAAAATGGCTGCTCATTTAAATAGCCAATCCTACTTACCCATAATCCAACCCTTGCTTACTTCCTCCTAAGCCCGCCTCCTAACCCCTGTCAAGGCCTTTTTCTGCTTAGCTGCGCTCTAGCTACATGGGGCTACACTCACGTTAATCGGTCGTTATGTACCACTGCTACTCGTATGGTCCGGCTTTCGGTTAACTGTCGTCAGCACAGTACCATTTATGTATGTTTAGTTGTCCGTTTGCCTACATTTCTATGCTTACTATTCCTATACATATGAGTCTTTCTTTAAAATCAGCCTTTTCCTTGTATTCATGTCTATATTAAAAAACGAACAGCAATATCATAATCAGGAGGTTTTAGGGCAATTAAGGTCATACAATCACGGTGTATTATTTTTCTTAAACCATAGCTAAGGTGTTTTTGGTATATGTAAGCATGGTAAATAAGCCCACGTCTGTCTCCTGCATCTCATGTTCCTAATTACACTAGGCTGTATTTAAATTAAATGTCAATTTAAGTTAGGTTATCTTCCCTCTGGTTAAAATTCATACTATTACTGTCACTCATTGCAACGGTGCCTTCTTGGTTAAATATGCCACTTCATTTAAAGAGGTCTCAGTTATTTAATATACTACATTGTGCGCTCAGTTATAGTTGGCTTCTTCTAAAAACGGCGTAATGATTAGGGTGCCAATTAAGCCTGCTGTATTCCCATTTTTTAGCATTTGCCGGGCAGATAGTCTATCGTTGGCCCTTTATAGCGTGTTGTTATACATTTTCATGAACATTTCTGTTTAAACGCTAATGTGGTTCCCCAGCGCACATTACTAGTTACAGGGAGTACCGGCAGTTACATTCTTTCAACGTCTAGTATCCGTTCACTTAAAGTCATATATTTAACCATTTGTACGCTTACAGCAGCCGGTAATGGAGACACTCTCATACAATCTTTTTTGTTTATTTTATGCAAACTGTCGTTTATTTTCAAATGAACCTTCATCGTTATGTTTCTTGTGGTATCATATAATCTATCAAGTAGTACCACGCTGGTTTTCGCTCTGTCATAACACTAGTAGTTTATTCTGTTTAAACAGCGCTGATATAATCCTGCATTATTATGTTCTTTTCCCGTACTTTTGTCCATATACATACACAAAGTTAACATATACAACGACAGGGTCATTAATTTACTAAAGTATTTTTCCTTAAAGCAATTGTGTGTTTTTGAGTATATAAGTATGTTAAACTATGGTTAATATCATGCTCAGCTTATGTCTGGGGCATTACTTGTTGCTAACTAAACTACGCTATATAATTAAGTTGACAATTATGTTTTATTTTCTCCGGTTATAAGATATTCCTTCCTTTTTGGTTAAAACGCAAATGCAGCAGTTAAAGAGTTCTAGTTATCACCCTACCAGGATAAGTCAAATCTTCTTAACAATTAGTCTACATATACGGGTCTTGTAGGTTCATTTTCAACTACAGTATACGTAGCTCAAGACAATCAGCAGGTGCGGTAACTAATAAACCAGGTGGGATCAGGAGTAAGTTTAAACTGTCGCCAAATTAGGTATGGTCCCGTGGGCCTCTACGCCTATTAGTCAGTGGTCCCGCAAGGCATACAATCAGCCCTTCCGTTCAGAGGTTCGTGCCCAATCGTCCCAACGCATAGTTATAGCCTTGCATCAAATCATAGTTAGGGCCTCACCCGTCACGGCCAATCGATATTACATTCTGTTACGGTCACCGAGAGGCCAACACCCCGCCACCCACCTCAGTGGCACAAAGGCCCCACGAGCCAAATCATAGGTAGAGCCTCTCAAAGCCACTTGGCAAGTAGTCAGGGCGTCACCTGTCACCAACATTAGCTAGTTAATACAATTTCGCCTGTAGGCACTACTCTAGTAAGCTGGGTCACTGCAGGTCTGTATGGTACTATACTAACCAAGCATCTGCTTCACTTCCTTAGCATGTTTAATGCTTCTATACTAGGAGATGTTCTGTCAGTTACTAGCACCCCTCTCAGGTCAGGCTCGGAGAGAATACAATACAAACAACGTTTGAGGTCAGTTACACACAGAACCGTTTCTAGCGCATTTTTTGGGTCTCAAAACACCTTCCTGCACCGTATGCTAAACAGCAGCTCATACGATCAAATTTTGTACGGGAAACGTAGCAAATTCCCTCTACCAATAACGCTAACGCGGATTATCAGTACAACGTCAGATGGAACATATGCAGATGTCCAATAGTCATACACTACTTAGACAACTTCCTCACCATCGCACCATACCACGCCACACAGCCTTAATCACATGTTCACTCTGTTCAAAGATTTAGAAGTTCCCGGACAAAACAGTAGGTCCCAACACCGACATTACATTCCTGGGGATTACACTCAGTTCTATTTCTATGCAGGCCAGCCTGCCACAAGAGACAGATACGTTTATTTCTTACTTCAACATCTGCACGTCACAAGGCACTTACACCAGGAATCAGCTACAGTCACTACTTGCTTCACTCAATTTTGTGATGAGAATAATTCCACAAGGCAGGATTTAATTTCCAGATTCCTCTCTCTCTTGCATGGTCTCCCAGATGACGACCCCACAGCTCTCGTACTCCATCCAGCTAGAGCTGATCTTAAATGTGGCTTCTCTTCCTGTTTTTGGAATGGCAGGTCGCTATTTCTTCCCCCCATTTATAACAATTCCCCTGTGGTTCAGACTGACGCATTAGGTACCGTAGATTATGCAGCGATTTTGGTAACTTATGGATACACGTCTCTTGGCCAATTGAGTCCAGAGAACGTATGAGTTTAAAGTTTTGTTCGTAATTATAGCGTAATTAATGCTTTCCATTTTTTAAACTGGTCGCATTCACAACTTTTGCCACTTTTCTCTTAAATTAGTATGAAGCCTTACTTGACAGGCATACACGTTTATCTATTCTTATACCAAAACGAGCATAGCTGGTCCAACAGTACAGATTAAATATTAGCCTACCTCTACCAAATCTTGTCCTATCCACGTTTTAGATAATCTAGTGGAATCTCAACTCACTTCCATCCCTGATTCCCCACTATTAGCTATTCAAGGGAAACCCCTAACCACTATACATTTCATCCTTTACATGACTAGGACATAACCCACATTCCTTCTCGGGTCGTTCATTCCGCATTTGGAGCGGACACAGCTGCCTCTGCAAGTCGTGCACCTACTCACATCATTACAAAAAATATGGGTCGGTGGAAATCATCCGCATACAACAGATTCATACCCACTCATGAGATAGAAGTAACACTGGTTTTCTGTGTAATGTCTATATAATGTTCTGCTTTATAAATGTATCTGTCTTTTAAGAATCGCTTCTTATATTTTTGCCCTCTTTTACAGGTCTAACCTCACGTCAGTTTCGGCACACCTCAACTGACTTTGCTCTTACTACTTCTGCTTCAATTATTATTGTTCCGTACGTCCTCGGTATGTGCCGTACACAAATAGAAGGCTTGGCCTGTAATTGTGGGAGGCACTGTCATCCCTATTTAAACCCAGTGAGCCCTTGCTTACCTGTCGTCGACGATCTCAGAAGTGACCCTCCCACCGCACCCTCTATTTATTCTCATATCACCTAGGTGGGCCCTCTTTTACAGGTCTAACCTCACGTCAGTTTCGGCACACCTCAACTGACTTTGCTCTTACTACTTCTGCTTCAATTATTATTGTTCCGTACGTCCTCGGTATGTGCCGTACACAAATATATATATACACACTTACACATATATACACATACACTGTTTACGTGTATTTTAATATTAATATATATATATAATTGTAAATATATATTAATATCAAAATACACGTACAATGATATTGATTAAATATATATATCATTTTCATTATATATATATTTATATATAATGTAAAATAAATAAATCTGTAAATACATAAAAAAATGCAATAAATAATAAAATAAATAAATATATATATATATATGTGTAAATTCGTTCTAACTGTATTTTAAAATTAATATATATGTACTGATATCAAAATACATGTAGAATGAAATAATATATATATATCTATATACATAAGTATATACGTATATATCACTATATATATATATATATATATATATATATATATATATATATACCTATATATAAATAAAAATAATTGTAAAAAATTATATACATATGTATTAAGGCCTTTTGGCCTGTAATTGTGGGAGGGGCGTATGACTCACCTTCTACCTACTTAAGGGACACCCCTTACCTGGCTCCATACCGTCCGAGGTCAGCGCTGCATCCTGAATCCACTTCCGGTTCACGGACGGCGCCATCTTGCTTTCGGGAAAACTCTGCGTTTCGTTGGTGTTAGCTGTGTCCAGGAACTCCTTTCAGGTCTTTCCTCCCGGCCAGCCACGCACAAAAACCCGGTCTTCATTGTTGATTGAGTCCTCAGGTCTTCAAAAACGTAAGTCCGTCGCCCGGATCACTTCCCACGGCGTCACGATTTTTCACGGCCTTACTTTACGGCCGCACGCTTTACGGCCAAGTCACAGGCGAATTAACCCTCTGGTTTCCGGAAACCTATGTACCGTGTATGTAGCAATCGTATGCATCCTTATTCAGTATTCACAGTATGTTACCATGTTTCTATTTATCCTTATAAAATTTTCTGTACTTGGCAATTATCCTGGTAAATAAGCTTAATTATAGTCTTTTATTAAGTACCTCTGTATATATATTTTCATCTTGATACTTCATCTATTTTATACATACACACACACACACACACACAGACTGTATTTTATATACATATGATGTTTAAGCATATCCTCCCTATTCATGTGTTATAAATTATACTTAAGTGAGGGCTCAAGATATATTATTAAATTAGGATATATTAGTATAACATCCTGTTATACAACAGTTATGGTTAGCCTACATTACGGCTCCTTTTTCTGTCATGCTCGTACAACATACCACAAGCTCAAGGACACAGTCCTATTTTCTAAGAGTATAATGGAGATGTTATTACAACCATGTACACTACGATTACATGGCACTAACTATTCAGGCCATTTCTTATCATACTCATACGAAATACCACGAGTATATAAGAACACGGTCCTACCTTCCACAGAGGGTTTCGGGTTGAATCACACGCTTGGTTCAACCACTCATACGTCACAACATTTTCTGCATAGATTGTCATTTCACATAATTTCACATGGCATTTACAAACTCAGGCCTTTTCTTGACACACTCAGACGACGTAACACGAGTATTCAAGAACACGGCATATACGTCTCACAAGACTTTCGGTTTTGAATCACACGTTCTGGTTCATACATTCATACGTCACTTTACAGCAACATTTATGATTCTGCATATTGTCATTTTCACATTAAAAAGTCCCTTACATTCCCAGATCAGTTTAGTGACATGCATATCATCTGATCACCTTCCATATATACACATTACACGGCCAATCCCCTGCTGCCAGGTATCGGACTCAGCATAACGCTTGTCACCAAGCATGGGCAGTCATGTCACTATCCTACTCATAGACTTTTACACCTCCCACACATACTGCTAGAAGCCCTAATCCCAGCCTATACAGATTACACAGGTCTCACGGGATCCATTCTCACTCTATCCCTTTTTAGGTTTATCCAGGTTTTCATACCTGTCGATTCTCAAAACTTTATACATACTACCAGGTACGTAAGCCTGCTCACGTTGTAGTTCACATACGTTTCATTCTTCTAGGCCATAGAGTACTGGCAAGTTAGGGGTATAGGCCCAAATAGGTATCTCCCTTCTTGGCATTTCTGCCTATTGTTTAGTGGTCCGCGAGGCCAACACCCCGCCTCCAAGTCTCGGAGGCAAACGCCATCGGGCCACACGTGAGTTAGCCGCCTCGCAATATTTATAGAGAGGGCCTCACCTGTCACTCCCTCCCCCTGTTTTCTTTTACTATCACCGAGAGGCCTACGATTCCTGCCACTACGACGGGTGGCCTCAATAACCCCTCGCGCCAACTCATAGACAGAGCCTCTCATAGCCACTTGGCAACTAGCAGGGCCTCACCTGTCACCAAAGAACAAGATTAATGGTTTCGCCTTACCCGGCATAATTAGCCTGCCAGTACATCCCCTAGGATTTTTCCAAAGTGTCTGGCGCATTCTCACAGTACGGGACAAGGTCCAACTGGAGCAAGATTGATACAGTCATTTTCTGCAGACACTTTGCAGGTCTGAGAACACCGGCCCGTGCATACTGCTCCTCCATGGCCATACTGCCAATTTTGTCCTACCACTGCAAACGAACCTACTACCTCACAGGGCACTGGTTCCGCTGGTTCAGCAGAGGAAACGCCCAAAGATAAACTGGGTCGTCCTATCAAGTTTTTGGGAAAATCCCAAATATGTAATAATTTCAATGTCTGTGCATGTAATTACAGTGGATGTAGGTTATTGCATATATGTTCAAACATGCTTTAGAGCACAGGCGAAAACTATGTGTCCAATTAAAATGTACCCTAAGCAATACTTAACGGATATAAAGGGAAATCTTCCCACAAACAAAGATTTATCATCGATCTGTCTGCACCTCACACCTCTGCCACACCGAGTCTGAACTCCCTTATCCCCTCTGAGGAATTTTCTCTTCACTACTCCACCAATAATCACGCCATTACGGCTATCATGCAGGCAGGTGTCGGAGCACGGCTCAGCAAGACTGACATAACACATGCTTTCAAATTATTGCCTATCCACCCTACACTATGGCACCTGCATGGCATTAAGTGGGCCGGGCACTACTACTTTTTCTCACGTTTAACGTTTGGTTCAAAAGTAGTCCGGCCATTTTCGACGTATTCGCCGAAACACTATGCTGGTTATTGTTAAATGTAGCCAGATGCCCTACAGTTATACACTACTGGATGATTTCTTACTGATCGAAGAGAATATTTCTCCACCCAGTAGCCTCATAGAAACCATCAGTCTTTTTAAACAGGTGGGCGTCCCAGTTTCCCCCACCAAAACCGAAGGACCAGATACAGTTATCACTTTCCTAGGAATCATACTAGACTCAGCCACAGCCAGCAAGTGTAGCGGTACTTACCTTATCCGGGGGCCGGCCGCGGTCCTCTCTTCAAGCCGCGCGCGGTCCTGCGGCTGCACGAGCCGCGCGCGGCTCATCCGACTGCTCAAACAGGAAGGCGGGCAGTGACCGCGAGAAGCGGTCACGTGTCCCGCCTGCAGCTAAGAGCGCGCCGCGAATCTCGGGCGCGCTCTTAAAGAGACAGTGGGAGCCTAAATTGCAAAAAGGCTCCCATTGGCTCCTGTCATGCCAATCACCCCATACACTTACCTGTTGGGGGAGTGGAAGTGACAGGAGCCAATCACGTTAGTTTGAAGGCTACTTATACTTACCCTTTTCCCTTAGTTCCTTGCCCTATCGTGGTTTCTGCTACAGTTCCCTTTAGTGCTTGTTGTATTCAGTTGTGTTTCTCCGTACTTGACCTTGGCTTTGTATTCTGACTTCGTTTTCGCTTTACCCTTGTCTGTACTGTTTGCCGGCTTGCTGATTCCTGTGTACCAGACCCCGGCTAGTTCTCGTTTACGCTGTCTCTTTGTGCCCTTGACCTCGGATCGCTCCTGACTCTGTACTTCTCCTTTACGTCGAGTCCGGCCACTCTAAGGTCCGGTAGACGTATCTCTCCTCTGTGCTGTCTTCTGTTTGGCTGGATCCTGCGTGTAGGGGTATATACTCGTTACATTACGATAGGGCCATGGACCCCGCAGATGTAGCTCAACAGATGGCGACCCATGAGGCTAGATTTGTAGAGCAGGATCACCGTATGGATCAAATAGCTCAGGCTCTCCAGACGCTCTTAGCTAGAACCATTCCAGCAACCGCACCTAACCCTCCTACACCCCTGCTTCCTGAAGTATCGACTATGCCTAATGCTGCAGCACATTTAACGCCTCCTCCTAGGTATGGAGGGGATTCTAAGACATGCAGAGGGTTCATTAACCAAATAGAGTTTCATTTTGAAATGTATCCACGTTCATTTCCCACAGAGAGGTCCAAAGTTGGGTTCTTTATGCACCAACTTACCGACAAAGCACTTGAATGGGCAAACCCTATTTGGGAGGCTAATGGACCTATGGTGCATAACTTTCACAGTTTCCTAACAGCTTTTCGCAGAACTTTTGACACTATGAAAAGGTCTAAGAATGCCGCTAGAGCATTAATGAGGGTTAAACAGGGTTCTAGGTCTGTGGCTGATTACGCTATACAGTTTCGTACCCTTGCCTCACAGGTCGATTGGACCAATAATGGGTTAACTACTGCCTTCATGGAAGGCTTATCAGATTCTATATTGGATGAGGTAGCGGCTAAGGAACTTCCTGTTGCCTTAGAGGACCTTATTGACTACCTCATCGATATAGATAATAGGATTCGGGACAGGCTCTATACCAAGAACAGGAATAGACGTTTTGTTACGCCTATTCACCCCAGAGTTAATCCACCGGAGAGTGTAAAAGTATCTGAAGAGGAGCCAATGCAATTAGGGGTTGCCAAACTCTCTGATAATGAAAAATTACATAGGAGAAGAGAGGGACTCTGCCTATATTGTGGTAGGAGAGAACATATGGTAAAGGAGTGTCCTCTGCTCCCGGAAAACTCTCGCACCTAAGACCTTATAGGGGACTGGCCTTGGGTGTGATTTCTAAGTCTCCTACATTGCCTCCTAACCGACTGCTTCTCCCTGTTTCTTTACATATGGGAGAGAGTTGTATAGTTGAAAACATATACGCCCTGGTTGACTCTGGGGCAGCTGAGAATTTTATAGACTCTGGTTTTGTAAAGTTAAACAATATTCCCATCAGGGAGAAGGAGATACCCTTGGCCGTTGAGGCCATAGATGGTAGACCATTGATATCTCCAGTTGTTACTCACGAGACTGCACCGCTACACATGTACACAGGGGTTCTACACTATGAAACCATTCGGTTCCAGGTCATCACCTCTCCCTCTTCACAGTTGGTATTAGGGTATCCATGGTTACGTGCCCACAATCCCATTTTTGACTGGGAGACAGGGCAGATAAAATCATGGAGTGAAGCCTGCCATGAGTCATGTACTATTGAAGTCACGCCTGTGAATTCTATTAACGTTCCTACTGTTCCTCCTTTATCTACGGCTATACCCTCTCAGTATTTAACTTTAAAGACTGTCTTTGATAAAAGAGAGGCTGACAAATTACCGCCTCACAGACCCTACGATTGTGCTATTGATTTGTTGCCTGGTACTATACCTCCCAAGGGCAGGGTGTACCCCCTATCGGTTCAAGAAAACCGTGTCATGGAGGAGTACATTAAAGAATCATTAGAAAAGGGATTTATTAGGAGATCCTCTTCTCCGGCTGGAGCGGGGTTCTTCTTTGTATCGAAGAAAGAAGGTGATTTAAGACCTTGCATTGATTATAGAGGTCTTAACAAAATCACCATCAAAAATGCTTACCCTATACCGTTAATAACAGAATTGTTTGACAGGCTCAAACATGCTACGGTATTCACCAAATTAGATCTTAGAGGAGCATACAATTTGATACGTATAAAAAAGGACCACGAATGGAAGACAGCCTTTAACACTCAGTCAGGTCATTATGAGTATACCGTCATGCCATTTGGGCTTTGCAATGCCCCAGCAGTGTTCCAAGAATTTATTAATGATGTCTTAAGGGACTTTATTCACTCATTTGTTATTGTGTACTTGGATGACATTTTAATATATTCTACAGACATTCACACTCATCACAGACATGTTACGACAGTTCTGAAGACCCTTCTTGCTAATGGTCTTTATTGCAAATTAGAAAAATGTCTATTCGACCAATCCGAGGTCCAGTTTTTAGGGTATTTGATTTCCGCTGAGGGTTTTCGGATGGATCCCCAGAAGCTCGCTGCGGTCATAGAATGGCCTCTGCCGCAAGGTCTGAAAGCCATCCAGCGTTTTCTGGGTTTCTCTAATTATTATAGACGTTTTATCAAAGGTTTTTCGTCTATAGTAGCGCCTATTACTCGTATGACTAAAAAGGATGGCAATACACGTGTCTGGTCTACTGAGGCACTTCAGGCTTTTGACTTTCTTAAGACTACGTTCGCCTCTGCCCCTATTTTACAGCATCCTGTCCCCTCATTGCCATATATACTTGAGGTTGATGCTTCCGATATAGGGGTAGGTGCTGTCTTATCCCAAAGAGAGTCTCCTGACAAGCCATTGCATCCTTGTGGCTTCTTTTCTAAACAAATGTCCAAAGCAGAAAGGAATTATGATGTGGGTAATCGCGAACTCCTTGCTATCATTTTAGCACTCAAAGAATGGAGACATTTGTTAGAAGGCACTAAGGATCCCATCCTCATATTTACGGATCATAAGAACCTGTCCTACCTTAGCGAAGCTAAAAGATTGTCTTCCAGGCAGGCTAGGTGGTCACTGTTCTTGTCTCATTTTAATTATATAATAACCTATAGGCCAGGTGACCGGAACACTAAAGCGGACGCTCTGTCCAGACAATTCGAGACTATTGACAAACAGGAGATTGATGTCACTCCTGTCATTCCCCCAGACAGGATAATAGCAACTACTATATTGTCTATTTCCTCGTCCCTCTTGCAGGCCATACAAGCGAAACAGAGCATGGCACCTAGCGAGAGGCCTAATGATAAATTGTTCGTTGACGTTCCCGAGAGACGGGATATTCTGTCACTGTATCACGATACTAAGACTGCTGGACATCCTGGTATTTCCAAAACAGTGTCAGCCGTTTCTTGGTATTTCTGGTGGGATACCTTACGTAAGGATGTTACTGACTATATAAGTGCTTGTTCTACTTGTGCATGTATGAAAACCTCTCGTAGAGTTCCTTGTGGGCTGTTGCATCCGTTACCCGTTCCCGAGAGACCTTGGTCTAATCTATCAATGAATTTTATTGTTGAATTACCCCCTTCGAATGGTAACACAGTCATCCTAATGATAGTAGATCGGTTTTCCAAAATGGCTCACTTTGTGTCTCTTCGCAAGTTGCCCACTTCCAAGGAACTGGCTCTTATCTTCGCTAAAGAAGTGTTTCGATTACATGGTATTCCCTTATCTATTGTATCCGATAGGGGTAGCCAATTTATTTCCAGGTTCTGGAAAGCCTTTTGTTCGGAGATGGGTATTTCCCTCTCATTTTCTTCCGCTTACCATCCCCAGTCTAATGGAGCTGCTGAACGTGCCAACCAGTCTCTGGAGCAGTACCTCCGTTGTTTTGTGTCTCACCATCAGGACAATTGGTCTGACCTGCTTCCTTGGGCTGAATTTGCTCGGAATAATGCCACTCATGATTCTTCCGGCAAAAGCCCTTTTTACGTTGTCTATGGCCAGCATCCCGTTGTTCTTCCGGCTGCATTCTCCTCCCAGGGCATGCCAGTTCTGGATGAGCATTTGGCTGGTTTGCGTAATACTTGGGAGCAGGTTCAGCGTTCTTTGGTGGACTCTGCTGCCCGCCAGAAGGCTCAGGCTGACAAGCATCGCAGAGCGGCTCCTTCCTATGTTGTGGGGGACAGGGTTTTGCTTTCCACACGGAATATTCGCCTGCGGGTGCCTTCTATGAAATTGGCTCCCCGCTTCATTGGTCCTTATCGCATTATACATAAGGTTAATCCCGTTTCTTATGCCTTGGGTCTGCCTAAGAATCTGCGTATACCCAATGTATTTCACACCTCGTTGTTGAAGCCTTACGTACGCAACCGCTATACCCGGCTTACTCCCCCTCCCCCTCCTGTCTCTGTGGAGGGTCATGAGGAGTTCAAAGTGTCTGCTGTTATTGACTCTCGTTTCCTCAGGGGTCGGCTTCAGTACTTGGTACATTGGAAGGGTTATGGGCCTGAGGAGCGCAGTTGGATTTCTGCGGATGCTGTTCATGCTCCCCGCCTTGTACGTTCTTTCCATTCGCGTTTTCCTGCCAGGCCTGGTCCTGCCCGCCCGGAGGGCGTGTCCTCAGGGGGGGGTACTGTAGCGGTACTTACCTTATCCGGGGGCCGGCCGCGGTCCTCTCTTCAAGCCGCGCGCGGTACTGCGGCTGCACGAGCCGCGCGCGGCTCATCCGACTGCTCAAACAGGAAGGCGGGCAGTGACCGCGAGAAGCGGTCACGTGTCCCGCCTGCAGCTAAGAGCGCGCCGCGAATCTCGGGCGCGCTCTTAAAGAGACAGTGGGAGCCTAAATTGCAAAAAGGCTCCCATTGGCTCCTGTCATGCCAATCACCCCATACACTTACCTGTTGGGGGAGTGGAAGTGACAGGAGCCAATCACGTTAGTTTGAAGGCTACTTATACTTACCCTTTTCCCTTAGTTCCTTGCCCTATCGTGGTTTCTGCTACAGTTCCCTTTAGTGCTTGTTGTATTCAGTTGTGTTTCTCCGTACTTGACCTTGGCTTTGTATTCTGACTTCGTTTTCGCTTTACCCTTGTCTGTACTGTTTGCCGGCTTGCTGATTCCTGTGTACCAGACCCCGGCTAGTTCTCGTTTACGCTGTCTCTTTGTGCCCTTGACCTCGGATCGCTCCTGACTCTGTACTTCTCCTTTACGTCGAGTCCGGCCACTCTAAGGTCCGGTAGACGTATCTCTCCTCTGTGCTGTCTTCTGTTTGGCTGGATCCTGCGTGTAGGGGTATATACTCGTTACAGCAAGCCAGCCTGCCACACACCAAGATAGAGAACATTCTTACCAACATCAACCTTTACTTACACCTCGGTACTTGCAACCGCAAGAATTACAATCTCTACTTGGGTCACTAAATTTTGCCATGCGCATTATACCCCAAGGCCGGGCTTTAATCTCACGACTCCTAAACATGTTCCCACTGTTTAGCATGATGCACACAGGTTACCCCTGGATACCCAGGCCACGGCAGACCTACTTATGTGGAGAAACTTTTAACCACCTGGAATGGGAAAAGCATGTTCCCCCCCTGAATTGTCTGACTCTTCACCTACCATCTGGTCAGACGCGGGTCTACCACAGGTTTCGCAGTAATTTACGGGAATGAATGGCTTTGGGGTAGTTGGCCTCCAGAGGTTCAGGACCTGGAGAGTTTTTCAACTACTTCAGCTCTATTTGAGATATATCCATTTGTGGCAGCTACCGTGACATGGGGGCATCTATGGGCAGGTTTGTCAGTACGTTGCTACTCAGACAACCAAGCAACGTACCACATCATAAACAAAGGGCGATCCAAATCACTGACCATTATGAGGTTCTTGAGGAAACTCACCTGGCTGGCCGCGTGTCACAATTTCTTCTTGTTTTGTGTGCATGTCCCAGGTGTATGCAACACGGCTGCTGACCATTTGTCTCGTTTCAATTTACAGGCTTTTCGACAAATACTTCCGTCAGCTGCACGCACAGCCACGACCACTCCACCTTTTCCACCAACTAGTCATGGACTAGACGCTATAATGCAACATAGCAGGACATTGTCACAATTAGCGCTATCCGCCAATACCCGGAAGACCTATGACAGGGCTTTCCTTCTATTCAAAAGATTTCTGTCATCACACAATATCGCACAACCTTTCATTATGACATCCTTGTTGGGTTTTGCTTCCTTTTTGCCACCTCAAACTCAATTATCATACAACACAATCAAGCTATATCTAACAGGCATACAACATCACATGTTAACGTTACAACCAAACAACACAAGTTTCATGTCCCCCTACCAGATAAAAAAATATCCTTAGGGGTATTCAGAGATCCGAACCCCCACGTACTGCGCAAAGGCTACCCATAGACGTCAATATTTTCAAGATCTATCCAAACTACTAGATTTAAAACCCTTTGCCAACAACACAAACCTTGTTATTAAAACCGCCATCTATATGGCTTTTTATGGGTTTTAAGACCAAGAGAATTTACCGCCATCTACACAACCCAGTCCACTCACATTCTGCTTCACTCACACTTAACAAAACACATGGATTACTATATCTTGCCTCTGCATCACTCCAAAACCAATCAACACGCACCTCCGGTAGAGGTTAGATACTATCCTACCCACAACGAGTGGTGCCCCGTCACATTACTGGACACATATACCCAGGTTTTACAAGCATCACCATCTCAACCACTTTTGTCTACAAGGTTCGGTACTCACTACCACCACCTTCATGACCCACGTCAGGTCATTACTTACACAACTAGGCCTAAAAGCAAATAACTATTCGGGCCACTCCTTCCGCATAGGAGCAGCCACTACAGCGCTGGAAGTCCTCTGCATACTCTAGATACACACCTAACCCAGTACAAGAAGTTAGAAATGCCTTTCAAGATATGTCTGGTTAAAGTATGTATATTGCTCGTTTCGTAATAAATTTTGATTTTCTACTTTTGCCCTCTTTATTTACAGGTCTACCTCATCGTCGGTTCCGGCACACCACAACCGACTTGCTCTTGTAATGCCATCCCACACCTAACAGTGTTTGTATCTTCTGTACTATCAGGAGCCCTTAACACAAATGTATATATATATATATATATATATATATATATATATATATATATATATATATATATATATATATACATATATTTATATACACACATATATATAATAATTCTACATATATATTTATGTAATAATTTTACATAATTAGGTAATTTTATTAATTACAATTAGCAGGACCAGCCTGACAACCCAGGCCAAAAGTCTGCTAAATATTTGCTAGCACTATATTTAACCCTGTAACTTTCCAAGACACTATAAAACCTGTACATGGGGGGTACTGTTTTACTTGGAAGACTTCGCTGAACACAAATATTAGTGTTTCAAAACAGTAAAATGTATTACAACCATGATATTGTCAGTGAAAGTGACATTTTTTGCCTTTTTCACACCCAAATGGCACTTACACGGACAATATAATTGTTGTGATATGTTTTACGGTTTTGAAACACTAATATTTGTATTCAGCGAAGTCTCCCGAAGATAACAGTATCCCTCATGTACAGGTTTTATGGTGTTTTCAAAGGGTAAAGAGACAAATATAAGGCTTGCATTTCAGTTTTTTCACATTGAAATTCGCCAGATTGGTTACGTTGCCTTTGAGACCGTATGGTAGCCCAGGAATGAGAATTACCCCCATAATGGCATACCATTTGCAAAAGTAGTCAACAAGGTATTGCAAATGTCCAGTCTTTTTTAGTAGCCACTTAGTCACAAACACTGTCCAAATTGGACATTCAAATTAGTTTTTTGCATTTTCAAATATTAACACTAACTTTGACCAACTGGCTTCTAAAAAAGACTGGACATACCCCTTTTGCAATACCTTGGGTTGTCTACTATTGCAAATGGTATGCCATCATGGGGGTAATTCTCATTCCTGGGCCACCATACAGTCTCAAAGGCAAAGTAACCAATCTGGCGAATTTCAATGTGAAACAACTAAAAAAAAAGTAACATGCTATATTTGACCCTGTAACTTCCCAAAACACCATAAAACTTGTACATAGGGGGTACTGTTTTAAACATGAGACATGGCTGAATACAAATATGTGTATTTTATGGCAGTAAAATCAAACAGTATTATGACATTCACAGTTAGAATGTCAAATAGAACTAAACATTTTTTTTTAAATTCTTATTTTCTCCAATTTTTTTAAATATTTTATTCATATTATATTATGTTTTATATCTAAATGTTTGATGTCAAATGAATGCCCTGTTTCCCCTGAATAAAATTATATATAATAAGTGTGGGTGCACATAATATGAAAGAGGCCAATTACACCTGAACAGACATATAGCGCAAATTCAAGTTTTTGTTTACGTTTTGTTTTGATCACAATGTGTACATTTGGCTCAGTCCTTAAGGGGTTAACTAACACTCACTTTTACTGATAGACACATACTGGCACACCCACTCATTGATAGACACACACTGTAAAATACACATACACGGACTGACACACACCATCACTGATTTGACACACTCTGACAGATAAACACTCACTGACAGACATACTCACTCACTCATCGACAATCACACAAAACAGTGGATGTTTCTGTTTCTATACCTACCTGCCTTAACACATAAAAAGTGAGCACTATATTTGGTTCTATTTCTCTCCCCATACTGAGGACCTCCTCTGTTTGTCAACACATATATCCTACCAGTAGACATGTGCAATTCGTTTCGGTCTGAATTAAAATTCGGACGAATTTCGGGTAATTCGGACATTCGGGTGCTTCCGAATGTCTGAATAGCTGAATTGCCGAAGTGCCGAATTACTGAAGTCCCGAATTTCCGAAATTACCGAATTTCCAAAGTGTAGTAGTGCCGAAGTGCCAAAGTGCTGAATTGCTGAAATGCCGAAGTTGCCGAAGTTCCGAAGCACAGTATTGCCTAAGTACTAATATACTTACCCAGTGAAAGAAGAAGAATGTTACACTGTATACAATTTCAAATAAAAGTATACAAACAGACAGGATTCAGCTGTAAGCATTTGCAACACTTACAACAATCAAGTAACATACATTCATATAAAATGTAAGTTACTTAGCCAGTCATGTAATGACAGGAATGAATAAGTAGATAACTCCCTAATTCTCACGGTATTAGGGAGCTATCTACTAAAAGGCTGAAAGACCTGAATTGGTCTTTCAGCCAAATTTACTAATACTAAGTAAAGATTACTTAGTATTAGTAAATTATGCCCCTACTTGCTATACCGCGAGTAGGGGCATGTCTATTAAACATTGAGCAGCCTGTGGCGCTGTGTAATTTGACTCATAACTCTCTGATTGGTTACTTAATCCACCAATCAGAGAGTTATGAGTCATATTACACAGCGTGGGAAAATTCCAAAGAACTTTCCCACGCTGTGTAAAATGACACAGAGCACTCTGATTGGTGGATTTCAAACCAACCAGAGTGCTGTGACAGGTAAATCTAGAGATTTACCTGTCAGTCTCTTCATTTACCTGTCAGAGCACTCTGATTGGATGGCTTAAACCCACCAATCAGAGTGCTCTGAGCCTAATTGCAGGGCAGGGCAAGGCTTTATAAGCCTTCCCCCACCCTGCAGAGCTCAGTCTGCGCAGAGCCCTCACCGGGTGATGATGTTTTTTTTATTGCGTCGGTTATTATGGATTCTTATTTGCCCCTTTTTGGGGCTGAAAAAATAAGATTTTAAAAGAAAGAAAACATCGAATGGTAAGTTTATTTTTATTTTTACAGGTATTTAGTTAAAGGTCCCCCCTCATTATTTTTAGGGTGAGGGGGGTAGGTAGGAGTTTATTTTTTGGGGGGAGGTGGTGACTAGGGGTTTGGGAACCCCTAGTCACCTGGGGGAGAGGGGGGTTAAATTTTCAGGCTATGGGGTGGGGGCCAGAGGGGAGGACATTAGGTCCCCCCCTTATTCTTCTTTAGGGCCCCCACCAACCGCTGAGGGGTGGGGGCCAGGGGGGAGGACAATAGGTCCCCCCAGTTTGTATTTAGGGCCCCCACCCACTGCTCAGGGGTGGGGGCCAAGTGGGAGGACATTAGGCCCCCCCCAATTTGTATTTAGGGTCCCCACCCACCGCTCAGGGGTGGGGGCCGGGGGGAGGACAATAGGTCCCCCCCTTATTCTTGTTTAGGGCCCCCACCCACCGCTCAGGGGTGGGGGCCAGGGGGGAGGACATTATGTCCCCCCCCTTATTCTTGTTAAGGGCCCCCACCCACCGCTCAAGGGTGGGGGCCAGGGGGGAGGACATTAGGTCCCTCCCCCCATTTTTATTTAGGGCCCCACCCGCCGCTCAGGTGTGGGGGCCGGTGAGGAGGACATTAGGTCTCCCCCCTTATTCTTTATTTATTTATTTATTTATTATATTTATTTTTTAACAGTGTGCAGCCACAGGCTGCTCACTGTTTAATAGACATGCCCCTACTCCCGGTATAGCGAGTAGGGGCACAATTTACTAATACTAAGTCATTTTTACTTAGTATTAGTAAATTTGGCTGAAAGACCAATTTAGGTCTTTCAGCCTTTTGGTAGATAACTCCCTAATACCGTGGAAATTAGGGAGTTATCTACCAAGCGGCTGCAACAAAAGTCCCGAAAAGTTGCCGAATTTGCCGAAGTTCCGAAGTTGCTGAAGTTCCGAAGTGCCGAAGTTGTCGAATTTCAAAAGTGTTCAAGTGCCGAAGTGCAGAAGTGTTCAATTGCCGAAGTTGCCGAAGTTCCGAAGTCCCGAATTGACGAAGTCCCGAATTTTGGAATGCCGAACTGAGCCAAATATTTTCCCCATGCACATGCCTACCTACCAGTGGGGGATCGACGCCACTGAACGCCAGTCATACCTGAGCTAGTTCTAGCTTTCCAATAGAGATCCTGACCACTTCTAGCTTTCTATTGACCACCAAGCGCTGAACCCACTACCGTTTGTCCAAACAAAAAGAAAAGCCTTGCTCTTCTGAGCTCTAACTGACAGTTTTTTTCTAACTGCTGTTGGGCTGCTTACCCGCTTACAACAATACAATACACACATTTGAGCACAGACCTTTTTCAAATAAATGTTTCTGTTCTCCTTCAGAACATGAAGACTCTTGTAGAGGGAAATGCAGTCACACACACTGCTTGTCCTTCTCTCTGTGAATACTTGACAGGGAAATTTTATAGCAGTCCTGTGCTAATCATTGCCAATAGGTGAGCAACTATCTGGGTGATCTAGAACTCCTGGACTGGATTGCTCACCTGCTGTGCTGTATGTAAACTGTGAAGTTGAGCACTGGCCCTCCCTTCACTCCAAATGCTCCACCCCAGGAACCCATATTAAATGACTAAATTGCTATTACTAAAACAGACAGACCTTTTTCCTGGGGCTATTAATTCATATATTCCAATACTTTTGGAGAAATGTACACTCCATCCATAACAATGCCTTGCACTCTGTCACAATATATACATACGATCTCTCTGACTGCCCCCGACTGCTCACCTCTTTGCTTCTTTGCTCCTTTGCATACCTCCTCTCTTCCCTTTGTCTTAACTTTTTAAAGGGAAAATTCCCTAGGTGATAGACCAATAGAAAACTGGAGGTGTGGTTACCTTCCAGATAGCAATTTAAGTATTTGGTATATAGAGGGCAGTCTCGTCCCACTAAACATTCCTATCCAGGAAAGAGTTAACTTTTCCTGGTGGGTATTTTGACGTCATTTAGCGTATCTTTATGGTTGTCTATAACTTAAGTTTACTGTCAGTTCAAAGAGTTTCTTTGGGCTTTCTTCAAACTATGTGTCTGGCAAATTCTGCTATAATTTCTAATATGACAGTTAGAAACTTAATATGACCTCTAAATTACAATGGGACGTTATACAATATCGAAAGTAAAATTAAATTATTTAATCTTCTCTGTCACAAATGTCTGGGCTTAGAATTGATTATATTCCATTAGCATTTAGACAGTCTGTCCATCCCCCGTTCTCATTTCTTATCAATTTGGTTTGTATATACTAAGCATTCCTTAGCTTCTGGCAAAGTGGTTAGTTTTAAAGAAAGGATAGAAATCTTGTGTCTTTTGGTAACTTGAAAATAACAAAATGGAGTCTGCTCTGTTCAGAGTGACTCTGACAATATACATTTTAATTTCTATCATAGCACAAAATGTCTGCCGATATAAATACCCTGACAACTTGCACCCATCAAATTCATCTATCAAAATGATCACTGTGAAAACTGAAATGTTCGGGTCTCTTTTATGGCACTGTAATTTCACAGGATAGTGGCAAAGGCATAGATTGGGGGTATCGTTTTACTCAGTTGATATGGCTGAAAACAATATGGGGTTTTCTACAGCAGTACTATACATAAGCTTTATGAAATACACATTAAAAATCCTTGTTTTATGTGTGTATGTTAGAAATCTGAAAAAAACCCCACAATTTTACTATACTGTTTAGCAGATTGGCGGCGAAATGGCTACGTAAAAAGTGTCAGAATACCATTTGGTAAATAGCCTGCGATGTGTGCTTAATATAAATATATACTTTTGTGGAGCAATTTTGCTTTCTGTGATGGCTATTAAGCTTACAAGACAAACAGCAAATTCTAAAATAGCTCCACATTAAAATTGTATTTTACTCCTAGTATTTTGTGACCTGTAACTTTCAAAAGAAGCTGAAATCCTAGAAATATTATGTACTCTGAAAATCAGAACAACTAATTGAATATTTTTTTAATTACTTTCCTTAAGCTGCACTTATTATACACATGTTATTATTGCCTAAACTGTGAATTTTTTTTTTTACAAATTTATTTTGCATTTTTGGGGATTTTTAAAAAATAATAAATATGAATTTATATATGTATATGTCACATCAGATTAAAGCCCTTTTTGTCCTTTAAAAAACAATATATAGGGAGGGGCGGAGCCAGCGCCTGAACGAGCAAGTCGCAGCATACAACCACTCCGATAACGCGACCCGCAAAAACCCATATTCCAGCAATAAAAGCAAATTCCGGGACCAAACAATCAGGCCCCCGAACCCCATACACCATGGGGAAAAAGGCTAAGAAAAGCCGAGCAGATCCAAACTCCGGATCTCAAGATATTGGCAATTTTCTGCGCCCGGCTCCGCGGCAAGAGCCCGCCAAGATGGCGCCGAGCGAGGCCTACGCCACACACTCATCAGACGAAGATAGCCTACCTGACTCCGTCTACACTCCCGGCAGGGCACAAAACATAGCCCTACAGCCGCACGAGCTAGGAGACACGGCACCTGCAACAAAAGCCGACATAAAGGAGCTGATGCTTAACATTAAAGCGATGTTCAATGCAGACATGGCACAAGTCCGGAGTGAGATTTCTACTCTATCTGGCCGCGTGGTATCAGCTGAAGAGTCCCTCAAGAGCACCAGGGTGGCACAATCGGCCACGGATGCAACGTTGGGATCCCTACAAAAGCAGTGTGCAACGCTGACGGCCCAAATGGCCGGCATGGAGGACAAGGCGAAGGCTGGAAACCTGCGAATCAAGGGTGTGCCCGAATCGGTCACTACCATGGAACTGCCGCACTATTGCAGGAGGCTTAAAGCTACACTGTTGGTCCCAAAGCAGGCTAAGCAAATAGGTTTGGACTCCTGCTTCCGTCTTCCTAAAGCGACTAAGGCACCCCAGGAAGCACCACGGGACGTATTGATCAAATTTGTTCGGGACTCAGACCTTGGGGCCCTGATGGGCGCTGCTAAAGGCTCACCTACGGTAACCTTTGAAGGGTATACCCTAACGTTTTATAGAGATCTCTCCAGACAGACCCTCACGTGGCGCAGATCCCTCCGTCAGGTTACCCTACAGCTCCGGGAGAATTCCATCCCTTATAAATGGGGACTGAATCGTCTTATAATGGAACGAGCCGGTAAGACGTCCTACCTGTCCCATATATCTGAGGCGATCAACTTCCTCCAGTCGTTGGGACTTTCGATGCCGGCTGCACCTACGGGCACCCGACCGCTGTGGAACGTGGAAGATATTACCCTGTTTGTGCCCAGAGAACCGACACCGAAGGCGACAAACTACCTGACCTGAGCTCAACGCCAGCGGACCTGTCACCCACTATCGACTAAACGGGTCGTATATACAGGACTGTGAGTTGGACTTTCCGCACAAGCTCAAGTACCTGATATGCAACTGAGGTTTTTTGGTTTACTTTTACAAATGTTTAGCTTAAGTTCACAACATATTTCCAAACCTTACTTTCATTTTAAAGCTTTTTTCCAAAGTTTCAGTTTTTTAAAATATGATATCTGGCTCCGCAAGCAGACAGCATGGGATTTCTGTTTAAGATGTCTCCCCCCCACTCGGATGTTTAAGCGGCCACTGGCCACATACCCATGTTTTCCCAAATCCCAATTTTGAGGGTCCACGCAAGTCTCCAGCCCCAACATCCATAAACAGGGCTTATCCAGCTGGCTACATGCACCCTCCTAACATGCGGCATTGCATCTATGAGCTCGGCAAGAGGAGTAACCGATGAGACTCTCTATATACAAAACGGGTGGCTTAGCATAAGTGTAATTATAACCATTATATGATGTATATCTCAATTGTATTGTATATCGTGAAAACATATCGCACTTGATGTAAAGAAATTTTAAATTCTGCATACCCACAAAAATAAAGAATTTAAAATAACAAACAAACAATATATAACATGTGTTGGTGCAATAAATAAGAAAAATGCAAACTGAGGTTGAACACAAACAGCAAGAAATGCTTGTGTCCTTAAGGGTAAGTCCAGTTTTTGAAGCTGCGTCTTTAAGGGGTTAAGGAAAGTATTGTCATTTATACTCTTTTGTTTACTTTGGGGTTGGTCCACTTTGTTTTGTATTGTGTGCAGTTTAGGCTGTTTGCTTGTTACCCTAGAAATGTATTAGTTTAAATTAAATCTGAAAACGATTGTTCATATGTTTGTTTATATGTTTAATCTAAGATGAAACAATTATTTTGGCATTTACATTGCTTGCCAAAAAAAAAAACAAGTTCAATTATTAAGTGATTATTAAGTTCAATTTTGCAATAAGCAGGGTTATTCAAAAAGCCAGAAAGGGTGAGCCAAAAGATACAATTAAGTAAGCACGTTTAAAGTGAACCTGTCATGACAGGTTACAAATTGTCCCAAAATGCACTGAGAACATCATATATCACAGAGATTCGTGATCTGTTCAATGGAAATTTAAAGACATATTATACTCACCATACCTCCGATCCAGTGCCTCCATGTCCTCACATAGATCGCTATTGTGTAACTCACACTCACTTCTTCCGCTGTCTTTTTTCATTTGCTCTGCTTGGGCATGCCACCCCAAGCAGGGTAAACCTCCTCTGTGATGCTCATACACTGGCTTCATTGCCAGCATGCCAGTGAACAGAGTAATGCCAGTCATTACATTGCTATCCTACTTTGCCAGTGCTAGCAGTATCGGCTAGGGAGTTATAACAGCAACCACAGTGCATGCGTTGTGATTGCTATGCACAGAGAGCTGAAGGTCCACTGGTGGGAGTTCTTTTCTGCTCACCATTGTCAGTCAATTGTGCAGCATAGAGTCTATGCTAAAGAATTGACTGACAGTGGGGAAAATACTTTAAGTGGTGTAATATTAGATTAATAATCGCCATCAGCATTAGACCAATTTGCTTTATGAATTGGCTTTATGTAGTTGGCCTGTAACAGGGGTAGGCAACCTTTCAGTAGTACTGTGCCAAAACAAAACTTTGATGTCCCTTAGCATGCCGGTTCTATTTTTTTTAAAGTGAGGTGTGTATGTTGCCGTGTTCAGCTTGTGTTATTTATGGGTGCTGTAGTTGCAAATACAAGAAACAGAGAAACAACTCACTTATACTACTGTATGCAATTCACACTAGAGCTGGTATTAGCTCTTAAAAACATGAGTATGACTACATAAGATCAACGAACTATTAGGACTAGAAACTATTGTGATATCCTACACCATTTGGTTGTTTCTCTGTTTCTTGTATTCCATACGGATCCTCTGCTTTCTCCTGATCTGACAAAGGAAAGAAACTCTTCCACAGAATCTTGCTGTTGTTTTTGCAAGTTTGCTTTTATTTAGACATTTCTAGTATTACTCTAGTAAGTCTCTCTCTGACTATTGGTTCTGTTTTATTGTAAATATTTAATGTTTTTATCTTATCTTTATCTTCTGTTCTTTTTTTTATTGTACTACTCTATCCATTTTGGGATAATGTGGGTGGCTCCCATGGGGTCCAGTGGGGACCGGGCTGGCCAGGTACAGGTCAAGGGCAGGAGCTGCAATAGCTGATGTGGGCTGCTCTACTACAGTGTGGATTCCTGTTCAAAAGTGCTGGGAGGAAGTGATCTGAATCACATCCTCTAAATGCTGTAATGCTTAAATTGAGGATCTTCCCTCACCACCTATAATTACAGCTTGTCTTGTACTAGCTGGTAGGCTAGAGCCTGTTTGACTCTGGCAGCCTTCAGTGATACACGTGCTATAGGTTGCTAACCCTTGGTCTATAACATAATGATCATAAAGAAATTAATCTACTATTTCAGTGTATAATTTTACAATATGACAAGAGGCTTCATATTTTGCTTTAAACTCTCTTTACTAAACTCCAGCAGCAAACAGATCTTGCACTGAAATAAAACAACCAATCAGAACAACGATCAGTAAGATATACAAGCACTTGCTTGTCACTTCCTGACAGTCACTTCCTCCCAGATAGCACAGAGACACGTAGGTAGGAGAGGAGGGGATGTGCAGTGGGAGGATCTCTTATTCCCAACATCCTCAGTCAACTGAGAGGACTCCAGGGAAGCCACTCTACTGCACTCAAATGGCAGGAAACCGGAGAGTGGCTTAAAATGTGTACATTTTGCATGTGTGTCTGTATGTGTATCTGTGTGTCAATGTGTGCCCCTGTTTGTGTCTGTATATGTGTCAGTGTTTGTATCTATATGAGTGTCATTGTGTGTATCTCAGTGTCTGTATATCTGCACATGTGTTATTGTGTGTCTGTGTATCTGTTTGTGTGTCAGTGTGTCTGTATGTCTGTCAGTTTGTGTCTGTGTATCAGTGTGTCTGTATGTCTGTCAGTTTGTCTGTGTATCTGCATGTCTGTACCTGTTTGTGTTTGCCAGTGTGTGACTGTGTGTGTGTATATGTGTATCAGTGTGTGTGTGGTAGTGTATATGTGTATGTCCATACATTTCAGCATTCAAACTCCAACACTACACACAAATACACCCTTGCATTCAAAAGTCAACACTACATACAGACACACCCCTACATTCAAAGGCAAATACAACACACAAGTAAAACACTGCTTTCAAATGACAACAGTACATTCACACACACACACACACACACACATACTCCACATAAAAACATGCTTTCATTCAAGCATACAGATATGCAGCCCTACAAGGATGGGCAAATTGTAGATCAGGGATCAGCAACCTATGACACAAATGCGCCATGCATGGCACTTGAGGTGTCTTTGCGCGGCACTCAAGGCTGCCGGAGTCAAACAGTTTCTGGCCTATCAGGAGTCCCAGTAGAACATATCTACTTATCTGCTAGTGCAAACTAAGTGGTGATTGCAGGTGGTGAGGGAAAATACTCAATTTACGCATTGCAGCACTTAGTGGAAGTGATCTCAGATGACTTCCTTCCTGCACTTGTGAACAGGAATCTGCCTTGGAGTAGAGCAGCTTACAAGAGCTATAACAGCTCCTGCACTTGACATGTACCAGGCCAGCAAAGTCCCCAATGAACCTCAGAGAAGCCACCCACACTGGTAGATATACACAAAGCTGCAAAAAAAAAAAGCACCCCTCATACAAATTATAAAAACAGCCCACACATAAACACACACAGTCCCTACAAACACAATATCACTGACAATCCATGTACACGCACACAACCCTACAAGCAGCCTCTCACATGCAATACCACAAGCAGCCCCACTCCACACATACACACACCAAACACACAATGTGACATATCATCGACACACACAATTCTAAGGGAGATAGAACCCAGGGCTGCAGGAGAGGGAGGACCTGGGTTTTATCTCCCTTCCTCTCACCAACAAGAGGGCCCTAAGCAAGTAAGATCTCCCCTGTCAGCCTGGGCACATGGGCATCGCGATTGGGCCCCCCAGGAAACTGCCCAGCATGCCCATGTGGAAAGACGGCCCTGACCATAACCTAATAAAATTTCCCCTAGTCCTTAATAAGTCAATTAAAATGTACCTGTTTAAGAAAGCTTACCATCTTTCTGGGGGGGTTCCTCCCACGAGCATGCTGGTCTGAGCGTTGTCGCTCATTACCGTGGCAATGCTCCGACACAGCATTCTGCTCACGGGCAGGGCTGGACTGGCCCACCGGGTTACCGGGAAATGTCTGCACCTGGGGCCGGGCAGACAGCTGGCTGACCTGCGGCCGCAGGGTGAACTCTTCTGGCGGCCGCAGGGAGAGCTGGCTTTTCTGTCTCTGCTCCCCCGCCATTGCGCGCTGCTGAATGAGACCGCGGCCGGAATATGACGTCTGTGTCATGGTGTGTGTGTCTGTGTCATGGTGTGTGTGTCATGGTGTGTCTGTCTGTGTCATGGTGTGTCTGTCTGTGTCATGGTGTGTCTGTCTGTGTCATGGTGTGTGTCTGTCTGTCTGTCATCGTGTGTGTCTGTGTCATGGTGTGTGTGTCTGTGTGTGTGTGTCATGGTGTGTGTGTGTGTGTGTCAGTCATGGTGTGTGTCAGTCATGGTGTGTGTCTGTCTGTGTCATGGAGTGTGTGTCTGTCTGTCATGGTGTGTGTGTGTGTGTTTCTGTCTGTGTCAAGGTGTGTGTGTCTGTCATGGTATGTGTGTGTCTGTGTTTTTAAAAATAGTGTTTTTACTCGCCTTTTTTCCCCTCATGTCATGCTGGTCTCCCCTCAACTGACCCTGCCTCTATGGCTGAGATCATCAAGCTTGATGATCTCAGCCAATCCGCACGGACACAGGAAGCACCTCTAGTGACCGTCTGTCACTAGGAAGCAATGAAAACACTGCCTTTTATATGAAAAGTCAGTGTTTACATTGAAAAGCCTGCCGGGCTATAGACACCAGAACCACTACATTAAGCTGTGTGTATATATATATATATATATATATATATATATATATATATATATATATATATTAAACAATACACAAGATCCAGCACACTCTCCTATCTACTAAACAGCAACTTCAATGTTGACAGATTTTATTAGTTTTTAAAAGTTTTTTTTTAAAACACCTAATCTAGGCAAAAAAAATAATGGGGATTTAGTTACATTATATGATCATACATTGCATAAGCCTGCCACAACGTCAATGTACCCCATCTTTGGCAGGTCCTACTCTCACAGTCTAATGTCTGCTCTTATGAGATTAACCCACTTACTTGGGAAAAAATTCCATCTGAGGCTCTCTGCAGTACAAGGCTAAATAGGGACCTGAGATGAGGCACCTGTAACAGGGAGGGGTGCAAGTTGCTAGACTCCCAAATATATATATATATATATGAAACATGGGGGATGGTTGCACTCACCTGAACATGCTTAAATGGGGTGCTGCTGGGGGCCATATTATACAATAAACAATACACAAGATCCAGCGCACTCTCTTATCTATATCTATATATATATATATATATATATATATATATATTACTCAATCATATGGGGTGGCAAGACATATTACATGCAACAATATATGGCGCAATGATTTATAGGGCTGGCATAGATTTTTTTTCCAGGACTGCTTTATATTCCCAGTCCGGTCTTGCTCATGGGAGGAGGAAAGAGCCTGCAGACAGAGGAGCTGCAGGCTGTAGGTCTACAGTACTCACCACTGGACAAACAGGGCTGGCTGTGTCCCCCCTCCTTCACCAAGGGTAAGAATAAAAGTGGGGGAGGGACATGAAGCTTTTTTTAAATGTTTTTTAAATAAAAATTACAATAATTCCTATGCACCCCCGCTCACATACAGCACCCTTCACACACAGCACCTCTCACACACACAGAGCACCCCTCACACACTCACAGAGCACCCCTCACACACACAGCACCTCACTCAAACACCCCCTCACATAGAGCACTCTTCACACACATCACCCCTCACACACACAGCACATATACAACACCCTTCACACACACCAGCACCCCTCACACACACACACACACAGCACAACTCACACAGAGCACCCCTCACACACACAGCACAATTCACTCAGAGCACCCCTCGCACACACAACACCCAGAGCACGCCTCACACACACAGCACCCCTCACTCACACCCCCCTCACATGCAGCACCTTTCACACACAGCACCTCTCACACACAGAGCACCCTTCACACACACAACCCCCCCACACACATCACCCCTCTCACACACACACAGCACCCCACCACACACACAACAGCAGCCCAAACACACACAGCACCCCTCGCACACAGCGCACAACTCTCTCACACACACACTGCACCCCTCACACACACAGACTGCAACCCTCACACACACACACTGCACCCCTCACACACATAGTGCACCCCTCACATACACACACACTGCACCCGTCATTGTCTGTCTGTGTGTATTCAGCAGTCTGTGTGTTTGCATTCAGCAGTCTGTGTGCGTGTGTTCAGCAATCTGAGTGTGTGTTCAGCAGTCTGTGTGTGTGTACTCAGCAGTCTCTGTGTGTGTACTCAACAGGCTGTGTGTATTCAGCATGTACAAAAAATAGGGAATAATCTGCTAAATCAATGATGAGAAAAGAACATAGTGTATAACTGTGTATATGAATGAACCATAAGTGTAAAATTCACAAGTGGCCACTCACACTTTCACTGAAGTTAGAAAGCCTTTAGCATAAATTCCTTTTTTTCAGCATAAATGCCTTTTCAGAATCAATTATTCCATCTATATTCAATGTCTCATGAACCAGCTGAGATGTAAGTGCTCAGGATGAGGAAGTCCCATACACGGACGAAACGCGTAGGACCCCTGGTGGCGACAGAGAGATTACACCCATTGTTTTATACTGTGATGTAAGTTATTAAATGTATTTTTATTATACTTCTGAATGTGCACTACAACTTTATTGCATCTTTTCTCCTGAGCACATACATCTCAGCTGGTTCATGAGACATTGAATATAGATGGAAGAATTGATTCTGAAAAGGCATTTATGCTAATACAAGAGGAAGTCTTTGGGGAAGTTCTACCCTGTTCAGGGAGGTTCTTTTCTGCATACATTTTACTGAGCACCTATTGCACTGTGGTTTGTGTACACATAAATTGTCTTTTTGCACCTGTGTGTATTCAGCAGTCTGCATGTATTCAGCAGACACACAGAGCACCCCTCACACACACAGCATTCTTCACGCACACAGCATCACTCACACACATACACACACACAGAGCACCCCTCACACATACAGAACACACACAGCAGACCTCACAAATACACACACTCACATACACACACACTACCCCTCACACACACATAGCAGCTCCCTCACACACACAGCACCTCACCCACACCCCTCCACATACAGCTCCCTTCAAACACAGCAACTCTCACACACAGAGCATGCCTCTCACACACAACACCCCTCTCACACACAGAGCACCCCCACACACACAGTACCCCTCCCACACACAGCACACTTCACACACACAGAACCCTTCATACACACACACAGCACCACACACACACACACACACACACACACACACACACACAGCACCTAGCATACACAGCACCCCTCACACACAGCACACCCCTCTCTCAAACACACACACACACACTGCAACCCTCACAAACACACACACACTGCACCCCTCACATACACACACACTGCACCTGTCATTGTCTGCCTGTGTGTATTCAGCAGTCTGTGTGTTCAGCAATCTGTGCATGTATTCAGCAGTCTCTGTGTTTGTACTCAGCAGTATCTGTGTTTGTACTCAGCAGTCTCTGTGTGTGTACTCAGCAGTCTATGTGTGTGTCCTCACCACTCTGTGTGTATTCGCAGTCTGTGTGAATATATTCAGCAGTCTGCATGTATTCAGCAGTCCGTGTGTACTCAGCAGTCTGTGTGTATGTATTCAGCAGTCTGCGTGTGTATACAGCAGCCTGTGTGTATTCTGCAATCTGTGTGTATTCTGCAATCTGTGTGTGTGTATTCAGCAATCCGTGTATGTGTATTCAGCAATCTGTGTGTGTGTATTCAGCAATCCGTGTGTGTGTATTCAGCAATCTGTGTGTTTGTATTGTATGAATTAATTGCGTTTCTTGGAGGTACCAATAAATATAAGCTTAATCACAATCCTGCAGCAGATAATCTGTTTTTGAAGTGCTTGAAATGTATCTGGGTTCCACAGGCATCTCTGGCCTAGCTGCTATTTCTGACACATCTAAGGTGTAAGTTCCTTTTCTGTAACAAATATATCATAAATTTTAGTTCTCTAAGTGGATGAAATTAATTGGCTGGGATCGTAATTTTACACAGGAGGAAATTCCATCACTAATGTAGGGGCATATTATTATATTAAAAGAGGAGGCTTGATCAGAAGTGCCTGGATGACTAAAAAAGAGAAAATGGAGCTGATATTGTAAACACCAACAAACTGGGAGTTAATGAATAGACACATTGCCACCATCACCCCGTCGCACTCAATCTGTCAAAATCGCCCCCCCCTCAGACAGTCACCATCATACACACACAGAAACCTCTCAAAACACACAAAACAAACCTCACCATGCTTAGACACACAAGTATGCATTCCAGGCACAGTCATAAATACACATACACAGAGAGATGCAATCAGAGATATATTTCTGCCAGGTTATACCTATGACTCATATTTCATGGTGACCAGGAATTTATAAGTACCTACTTAAAATAAACATAAATAATAGATGGATACAGAACACAATAACAATCATCTGTTCCATGTTAGATCTTAAAATTAGGTAAAATACAGCCTCAGATGAACAACAACTAATGGCACCGTGTCATAATTTATTTAACAAAATTAAAGCCAAAATGGAAATGCCATGTGTGAAAAACTAAGTAAACCCTTTCTTAAGGACACTGGTGGGGCTAGTTTGCTGACACTGGCCTGCTGTTGCGAGGTCATGAGGCCCCTAGCATACTCTCTTTCAGCCGATGCCCTCTTTATGGAAGCGATGTGTGCTCGTCGCTGGGTCTCGGCATCCTGCCGCTGTGCGGGTGTCAAGGTGGGCGTCCCTCCGGCCTCGGGCTGGTATGCAGGCCCGCATCCTTAGGCCACAAACTCGGCTACCACTAGGGTCCGGGTTTCCTCCACTTGTGGTGATACCGGAGAAACTGACGGAAGCCAAGCACAGAGAGATGGACACAGGTTTCTTCAGGAAGGAAGAGATTCTTTATTCGGTTCACCGATCGGGACTCAGAGGGACTAATGTCACCAAAATACAACAAGTTCTGAGCCCCGGACAATAGTGCAGGCTCCTTATATAGGCACATAACTCCTCCCATATTAAGCTCCACCCGCACATTCTCTTAACCAATCAAAACAAATAAGAATTAACTTCCTGCTTGACCGCATGGCTTGTCCAGCACAATGGAGGAGGGGAATACTACATCCGGTATTCTTGCACATGCTCCGTACACTACTGATCGTATCTTTGCCACGTGCAATCAACCGACCGATACGTCAGCATATGCACGTACGCATGCCACGTGGTAATCTCGGCCTACTAAATTTATTTTTACCGAGATTCCACCACATTCCCCCCTTTGATGCCTCTGATATTTCATAATTACTTGAGGCATCACTTAACCTTGGTTTGCATACACCTCAGGTTACCATGAATCAGACCAGACTTTTCTATGATGTGAATCCCTCAACACTCCTCTTCCTGCATTGGTTCTCCCTGATTTAGAGCCTCATATTTATATATGGCCATTATCTGTGCTGCAGCCTTCCTTTCTGCTATATTTTCTATCAGGCTCTGCACAGACCTAACTACTAAAGGAATAAGACATGGCAGGAGTAGACACAACATTAAAATCAGTATGACTCCGCCTACCAATGCTTTAAGCACTCCAAACTGCTCATACCAGTTACCAAACCAACTACTTGGATTATACCCTTTCCATACCTGAGTAGGCACATGCGCTAGTTTAACCATATGGCTAGTAAGCTCAGCTATTGCTTGCCCTTCGTCATCTATTTGAAGACAGCAATTGCTCAGGTTAAACTTCCCACATACACCTCCCTCTACTACCAATAAGTAATCCAAGGCTAATCTATTTTGGTACACTGCTGTCCTCATCCTGGTATTATGCTTTGCTAGAAGATTGAGCGCTTGTGAGGTCTCATTAGTAATTATCTCAACCACCGCCTGTAACCTTATAATGCGGTTGAGCATATAAATTGGGGTTCTATATCTGAAAGTACCATCCTCTGCCCAAGTGGCTGGCCCATAATAGTCTATAATACGCTGGGGAGGCCATTCATCATCTTCCCAGGCGCCTATCTCTATGGGTCCTCTTTTCTTTCTATGATTCACATCATACACTTTAACTCCCAAAGTCTCACCTGTTTCAATAGGTAACAAGAAGAAGGCTGGTTTGAGCATACCCAACACACATGCCCCTTCCCAATCTTGTGGCAACTCCGAATAGGCCTTCTTACCACAGATCCAGTACAAATTTGCTGGGGCTTTCCAACTAGATGTGATGGATAAGTAAAACCATACGTCCTTTAAATTGGCATATCTTGCAAACGGGTTAGATGGTTCTGAGACATTTGAAGCCGACCACCAAGTTGTATTCTTTGTATCATCATCATAAGCTTTTTGCCCTAGACAAGTTAATTCTCCTACAGAAGTATTAAACATCATTCCTTTCCTTGCTATGCAAACATAACCTATGATGGATGTTTTCAATCTCCACTCAGATTTACTTCTAACACTCATCTGATAATCGGCTTGTGTAGATATTAATTGTTCAACTGCCTCAGAACCGGACATTACCTCCTTTGCTTCCCAAGGCCATTGGTCTCCCATGTTAGTACCTCCACACACATAGCAGTTGGTTACATTAAGACTACCAGCAATACTCTCAGCTAAATCTATGAACAGGTTTTTAGCGTTATGGGGGATCTTATTATCTATACTCATCTCTTCATAAAAGGAATGGAATACCTGATGCGTTTGGGAGGTTACAGTATCGGTCTCTATCCCTATAAACAATATTGTCCCAGGGTCTACACCCGTCCCATATATTTGAAACCCAAATAAGTTACCATATTTATCTAAGAATTGGTCAGTATTATTTATAAGAATATGGACTGGATTGCATTCCGTAGACTTACAGTATGGATTGGTAGGCAACTTAGTAACAATCATATCCTTGTCTGCTGTCTGTCCCCAAGTTGCCCACCCCACACAAGACCAATATGGGCAAAAATGATATTCTCTATTTGGGCATCTTGGACTCACATACTTATTTTTACTACTGGGGCAAATATATTTATCATTAGACCCATATGTTCTCTCCCATCTAAGATCCCCACATACATTCCACGGCTTTCTACCACTTGATATCGCTTTACATGCATCAAATAGCAGAACACCCGAAGAATGTACGGATTCTAACACTGTTTTATTTATTAGGGTCCCCTGAGGATCTCCATTCCTGAGGGTCAACCAAATTGTACGGGGTTGATACTCCGGATTGAAGCACTTAGGTTCTCCTACTCCTAAATGGCATACACTATACTCTACATTTAAGAATCTACACCTAGACACATCACCTTTACACTCATATTGCGAATGCCAAATTAGGGTCTGGGAAATATGATTACCTGTTCTTGTAGACTTAATGCAAACCTCACAGCTAGGAGTGTCGGTACCTCTACCTTCCTGAATATAAAAAGACATATAAATAAACATTATCATAAGCACATCTTTCATCGGCTGCATCCTCAGTCTTCGTCCGTGCGATGGCACCTCAGCTTCCAGGATGTAAGGGCTGCAGGGAATGGAGTTCTGCTCGTCTTCACAGGGGTCCCTTCGAGACTTTCCTGGCTTTTAAATAACACGTTGGTGAGCGGACAAGCGTTATTATGGCCGTCTAAACACTCACTTACCAATCTCTGAAACAATAAAATTTGTAATCCACAAGGTTTCCTCGTCACTCCGACTGAGTCGTGCGCTTTAACCGGATCTTGCAGGGATTCTCTGGATCTGGTGTAACTTGCCAAGAATCTACTGCTGCTGGTTTAACCCTGGAGTGATGAATCCACGGAGTCACTTCGGCCACTTTTATCGCTGTAGGGGTAGACAAAAGAACAACATAAGGACCCCTCCACTTAGGCCCTAACGGTATATTATTCCACTCTTTAATCCACACTTGGTCTCCTGGATGGTAACTATGAACAGGGGGATAAATATTCACAGGTAATCTATCTTGTACCCATTTCTGTACCTCCTCCATAGTCTTACCCAACTCTACAACCTGCTGCCGGGTAATTCCTTCTCCCAACTGACTCAAATCCCCCCTTAAGTTACCAAGTACGGGAGGTGGACGCCCATACATGATTTCAAAAGGAGAGAGGCCCATCCTTCTGGTAGGTGTACTGCGAATTCGCAACAGAGCTATAGGCAAAAGAACGTTCCACTTAAGCTTGAGTTTCCTGACACATTTTTGCCAACTGATTCTTAATAGTTCTATTCATTCTCTCTATTTTACCAGAACTCTGAGGTCTATATGCCGTATGAAGTCTCCACTTTATACCAAGCATATAAGTCAGTTGTTGTAGGCACTGATGAACAAAGGCTGGACCATTGTCCGATCCTATAGAGCAGGGTAGTCCATATCGGGGTATTATTTCTCGTAGCAGGAATCTCACAACTTCTCCTGCTTTCTCTGTACGAGTAGGACATGCTTCTACCCAGCCTGAATAGGTGCACACAACTACTAGTAGGTAGTGATGTCCACCAGATTTAGGCATAACTGTATAGTCAATTTGTAGATCGGACATAGGGAGTCCCCCCATATACTGAACTCCTGGTGGTTTTACTGGTCCTTGCCTTGCATTACTTTTAGCACATGTTGCACATCTTCGTACAATGGCTTGAGTTAAGTTGGACAATCTTGGTATGTAGAAATGTTTTCTGAGAGATTCTTCTGTACTATCTCTTCCAGAATGTGTCCCGTTGTGATAGTTTTGGACAATTTCTACCGCTAGTGATGCTGGAATAACTATTCTCCCATCTTCTAACTGATACCATTTGTTCTCCAGGTACTTTCCAGGTTCAGTCTTTAACCACTCCCCTTCCTGAGCTGTATAAACTGGAGTCCATTGAGACAGTGGAGTCGGTATAAGAGCAGCTATATGTTCCACATATTCCTGTCTTCCTGATTCAGCGGCACGCTTAGCTGCATTATCTGCCATCCGGTTTCCTTTAGTTACATCACCATCTCCTCTCAGATGCGCTCGACAATGTATAATACCGACTTCTTTCGGTTCCCATACTGCTTCCAATAGTTGTAATATTTCAGCTGCGTACTTGATTTCTTTGCCCTCTGAATTCAATAGTCCTCTTTCTTTATACAAAGCTCCGTGGGCATGAGTGGTTAAAAACGCATACTTGGAGTCCGTGTAGATGTTCACTCTTAAACCTTCAGCCAATTGTAACGCTCGTGTTAGTGCTATCAATTCTGCCTTTTGTGCTTATGTTCCTTTTGACAGTGGCCGAGCTTCTATCACCTTGTCTATCGTTGTTACTGCATATCCTGCATAGCGAATCCCTTCTTTCACATAACTACTGCCGTCTGTATAATATTGGACATCAGGGTTCTGGATGGGAAAGTCACGAAGATCTGGTCTACTTGAAAATACTTCATCCATCACCTCCAAACAATCGTGTTGACTTTCAGTAGGTTGCGGCAAAAGGGTAGCTGGATTTAAGGTATTGACAGTCTCTAAATGCACTCTTGGGTTTTCACACAACATTGCTTGATACTTGGTCATACGGCTGTTACTGAACCAATGATTGCCTTCGTAATCCAACAACGTCTGTACTGCGTGTGGGACTCGTACATAAAGTTCTTGACCCAGAGTGAGTTTATCGGCTTCAGCTACCAGCAGGGCGGCTGCAGCTACGGCTCTTAGACAAGGTGGAAGACCACTGGCCAGTGCATCCAATTGCTTAGACATATAGGCAACAGGTCTTTGCCATGATCCTAAGTACTGTGTCAATACTCCCACAGCCATTCTTCTTTGCTCGTGTACATATAAGTAGAATGGTCGTGTGTGATCAGGTAGACCTAATGCTGGGGCACTCATCAAAGCCTTCTTCACATCTTCAAATGCCTTTTGTTGTTCTGGGGTCCATAGGAAGGGGTCGTGTTCTGTACCCTTGATAGCTGCATACAGTGGTTTCGCCAATATCGCATAACTGGGAATCCATATCCTACAGAAGCCTGCTGCCCCCAAGAATTCTCGCACTTGTCTTCTATTCTTGGGTATTGGTATTTGGCACACAGCTTCTTTTCTCTCTGGCCCCATTATTCTTTGACCTTCAGAGATATGGAATCCCAGATATTTGACAGTTGGCAGACACAACTGAGCCTTCTTCCTAGACACCTTGTATCCTGCCTTCCAGAGAATGTGTAGTAGATCATGTGTTGCTTGCTGACATATTTCTCTTGTGACTGCGGCTATCAACAAGTCATCTACATATTGTAATAATACACACTCTCCTGGGATGGACTTGAAATCCAGTAAGTCTTGACTTAGAGCTGAACCAAATAGGGTAGGTGAATTTTTAAACCCTTGGGGCCAGGGGAGGGCTGGCAGCCTTTGGCCTGGGGGGCAAATCCAGTCAAGTGGCCCATTGCACCAAGAGGAGAGTAAAAACACCTTTCCCATGTGATTGAAAGGGGGGGCGGGGGGAGCAGTCACCTAAACAGACACTCAATGACAAGCACACACACACTTGCTGATTTGGCGCACACTAAAAAACACAAACTCACTGACAGGCACACGCACACACTCACTGACAGGCACACAGACACACACAGAAAGACACACTGTTACAGGCATACTGACTCAGACAGACAGACAGACATACTGACACACACACACACAGGCATACTGGCTGACATACACACACACAAACTGGCACACACTGAGACATACTTGCACGCACACACAGACATACTGGCGCACGCACACACACAGACTTTACACTTTTAAAACCAGTAGACAGTGGCTGAGTATAGGGACAGGGCTGTAGTGGGGGGACAGGGGCTGTAGTGGAGGGTATAAACTGTAATTGGGGGGTTTAGGAAATGTAGTTGGGGATAGGGGCTTAAGTAGGTTGATGGCTACAATTTGGGAAAGGGGTTGTGGTGTGGGTGATATGGGTTGCAATTGGGGGAAGAGGGGCTGTAGTGGGGATGTTATGGGGCTGTAGTGGGAGGCATGGGGCTGAGAAAGGGGGCAGGAGCTGAGGGGGAAAAAAGGAGCAGGGAAAGGGTGGGACAGAGCCTTACTAAGGGACCAGAGCCTGACTAAGGGACAGGGGATGGCTGAGGAGGGGGCCAGGGATTGAGGAGGGGGGGAAGGGGCTGAGGAGGGGGACAGGGGCTGAGGAGGGGGGGGGCAGGGCTGAGGAGGGGACAGGGGCTGAGGAGGGGGGCAGGGCTGAGGAGGGGACAGGGGCGAGGAGGGGACAGGGGCTGAGGAGGGGGGGCAGGGCTGAGGAGGGGGGAAGAGAGGGGGCAGGGCTGAGGAGGGGAAAGGGGCTGAGGAGGGGGGGCAGGGCTGAGGAGGGGGGAAGAGAGGGGGCAGGGCTGAGGAGGGGACAGGGGCTGAGGAGGGGGGCAGGGCTGAGGAGGGGGGAAGAGAGGGGGAAGGGCTGAGGAGGGGGCAGGCGCTGAGGAGGGGGGAGGTAGGGCTGAGGAGGGGGGCAGGGGGCAGGGCTGAGGAGGGGAATAAAAAAAAAACCTAAAGTGTATTTCCCCCTCCCTGAGTCTTACCTTAAGCCAGGGAGGGGTGGGCAGCAGCCAGCATTCAGCAACAGTCAGTGAAGTCTGTAGCCTGCAGTCAGTGGAGTCGGCTGGCCTCTCCTGATGATGTCAGGAGGAGGGGGCGTGGCTTCCTCTGCTCTTCTCCCAGACTCCCCAGCGGTCCTGGGAGAAGAGCAGTGAAAGTCACGCCCCCTCCTCCTGACATCATCAGGAGAGGCCGGCCGACTCCACTGACTGCAGGCTACAAGAAGAGTGAGGTAAGTCAGCCAGAGGCAGGGGATTCAGATTTTCCTTTTTTTGGTGGATGTGGGCAGCCCTGGCCCCTGGGTTTAGGGCGGCCTGGGGGGCAATTGCCTCCCTGCCCCCCTTCCCAGCCCGCCCCTGCTTGGGGCAGTCTTGTCCAAGTCATCTGGCGTTTCGAGCCCGTTACAGCCTTTTCCCATTGGAAAGCGAAGATACATTGGCTTTCTGCGGCAATTCGGAGGCAAAAGAAGGCATCTTTGAGGTCTAAGACTGTAAAATAGGTAGCCCCGCCCGGAATTAAAGCAAGCAGGTTATACGGATTGGGCACAACTGGATGTATACTGACAACCGCATCATTGACTGCTCTCAAGTCCTGCACAGGGCGATACTCATCTGTACCGGGCTTTTGAACAGGCAGCAATGGGGTGTTCCAGGGGGAAGTACAGAATTTTAGGATACCATACCGTATGAACTTATCCAGATAAGATTGAATATTCTTCTTAGCCTTCTGCGGGATATGATATTGCCGTAGGCTCACTGGATAAACCCCAAGTTTTAGTTCAATTCGAATGGGTGGAATATTGCGGGCCAGTCCTGGTGGGTTGTTCTCTGCCCAAACTCCTGGTATGTTGAATAAGGATTCATCACTCTTAGGGTTTTGGCTAGTCAATGCTGTATAAAGTCGCCACTCTTCTTCCTTTGGTACAGATAATGTCATAATACCTGAAGGTCCATTAAACTTTAAGGATGTTGTTCCATTTGGTAGGAACGTTATCTGCGCTTGTAATTTTGATAGCAAATCACGTCCCAGCAATTGGACTGGACATTCAGGCATATAAAGGAATTGATGTTTTACTACGTGGCCTCCCAATGCACATTGTCGACTTTTAAGAATCGGTTTTGCAGCACTTCTTCCAGTTGCTCCTATTACGGTAATAGTTCTTCCAGATGGAGGAGCAACCAGATCAGTCACCACCAAATGTTCAGCACCAGTATCAATCATGAATGCACTCTTTTTTCCCCCTATTGATACTTCGACCATAGGCTCCACTCGGCCAAGGGGGATGGAGCCCGGTCGGTATCAATAGTCATCCATGACCGTGTCAGCCAATCCTACAAAGTCCCTATCTTCTCTATCGCGGGACCTTTGCGCTGCGGGATAATATCTGTCTTCCCTAACACTACCTCTGTCATTACCATTACTCCCTCTGGGACCTCCTCTACCTCTCGCTCTACCTCTAAAGTTTCCATATCCTGCCCTGGGTGGGTCTCTCTCATACTGCTCTCTTTTTGGACACTCGCTTCTCCAATGCCCTTCTTCTCTACAGTAAGCGCGCTGATTCCTACTCAGGGGTTCCCTATTCCACTTGCTATCGCCTCTATCCGGGCCCCGTCTATCTACGCCTGCGATCGCTACCGCTAGCATATCCGCCTTTTTACGCATCTTGCGCTCTTCCTCTTTCTTACTCTCTGATTCCCTATTCATGTAAACCTTATTAGCTACCTCCATTAGTTGGGTGATAGACATTCCTACGAACCCTTCTAACTTTTGTAGCTTGCGCTTAATGTCTCCGTAGGCTTGGCTGACAAAGGCAGAGTTTATCATTCGGGAATTCTCAGGGGCTTCCAGATTAAAGGGGGTATACAAGCGGTATGCCTCCAATAATCGGTCATAAAAGACACTAGGTGCTTCATCACTTTTCTGTATCACCTCAGCCGTCTTAGACATTGTAACGGAGCTCCGTGTACTCCGACCGAGTACCCTCCATTGATGGATGCTCCTAGCGCTCTCAGAGGACTCCAAGCACTGCAGACGACACCACAACCACCGCACGCTCCACAACCGCCGGAGCTTAACTGGAGCCGCGCCGTCTTCCTTCCACCCTGGAATGAACCTCCAGCATTCAGGACCGTGTGGGGAAGACCTCTCCTCCAGGAGAGCGTATCCGGAACAAGCTCTTAAAAGAGCTAAGTGATTAAGCTCAGGGGAATATGCAGAGCATAGCAATCCCCAGTGTGATACAGCAATTCCCTCCAATAACGAGACAAGGCTACGTTTTGAAGGGTCAAGAAGAACTGAGGACTGGAACACCCAGCCTGCTTTTTATTAGAAAAAGGTACACACAGGACACCCCCAGGGGGGGGATGAAATTAACCAATCATATGCATGGTAACACCCCCACGTCTCCTCCCCTCAGATAACCAGTTAACATAATTAAAACGTACATTATTTTACCCAAGTTCTGGATGTACCCCAAAAACAGGGGGTACAGCTTTAAATCTGGTATCCCCAGATAGCCCTTGTTCAGGGGACCAACATACCTAAAAATCAGTCAATTCGGATGAATAATTCGGGAGATACAGAGTTCCAAAGTTTTGACCGACCGCACAGACCAACTAGCCGAAAATAGTTCCATGAGTTTTGGCCTTGCGGTCGGTCTCCGTTCGCACGGTGAAAAGACACGAAAATCTTGCCATCCATTCGAATCTTGGTGTTCGCTGAAATCCCCATAGACGATTAAGTATAACTACCGAATGGTGGGACGTTCGGTAGTTTCAGTACGAATTTATGGAGGTCTGGAGGACTCAGCGGTGTTCGCCTGTTTGCGTATCCGTTTTTAGTTCCATGCGGTTACAGGCAAACACCGCTGTTCGTGCGCAAGATGGCCGCGAACACGTGTAAAGTCCCGAAATGGCGGCCACCTATTCAGAGCACAAAGAATTCGTATGAAATCATACGAACGGCTGCCTTCTCCAGTAATGGTATTTCCATGCAATATATATTCGTATAAATCCCCCGGCTGTTCGGTTATATTAGCAGTCCAGACCTACAGCATAGTTAAAGGGCTAGAGTCAGCCTAATACAAATCCATATGCCCAAATATAGTGTTTAAAGTGCAATACAGTCCAGGACCATAGTCGCAGGGGAGGAGGCAGGCAAGCAGGCCTCTCCAGGACAAAGTGGCGAAGGGCACTTCGTCACAGACATATTTATGGCTTTCTTCCCTCCGGCTTTCATGCCAGCAATTATAGCGTCTCTATAGGCTTCTTAATGAACCATGTCTGCGCCATTAACATCCCATTCGGGGTCAGCATTAGGATAATGAGTTGCGGCCCATGCTGCTGGATTAGCTTGGTTTAAAGTACGGGCTTCTTCTTCCAGCGCTTTAATGGCAGCTTGGTTTATCCTAGTCCTCTCCTCGTTGTTAAACAATGTCATTAATAATTGCTGGCAATCAGCCCAAGTTGGATTGTGCGTCTGGACTATCGAGGTGAACAGGTCGGTCATGGCTTATGGTTTGTCAGTATACGAGGAATTATGGGTTTTCCAATTCAAGAGATCGGTAGTTGTGAATGGGACATATACGAAGATTGAGTCAGCATACACCATTTGACCTAAATCATTAAGGTATGCTGACCCGGGAGTCAAACGAAGTGGCATCTGATAATTTTTAGGTTTTTGGGTACCGGTCAGTTGTCGGGTTAGTACAGGGCTTCGTTGAGGGGCGTCAGTTAGGGGTTCCGGTCGAGGGGTAGTAAGGCATGGGGATGTGGAAGCTTTATTGTGGGGAAGGTCGGTGAATAGAATATTCCGAGCCGGGCTAGAGGAAGCCTGACCGGAAGCTTGAAATGGCGCCAAATCAGGATATGTGGGTTTAACGGGGGTTGGTACCGGAAGGGGGGGTTTAGTAATGAGGGGGATGGACTAGAGGAGCTAGAGGAGGAAGCGGATGGGGACAACGGGGGAAGGGGTGTAGAACTTCCTGTATCACTTCCCCTTGAGGAGAAGTAAGGGGGCGGCATAGGGATCTCGGACTCAGGGGGCGTGTCCAAAATGGGCGTAACCATGGCCCTAGTGGACAAACGAGTCCTGGCCACCATGAAGCGACATTGCTCCTCGTGGCATATTCGGATCCATCTCGGCGAGTCGTTTACGGCCTGTCTCCAACAATCAATGTATGGAAACTGTCCGTAAAGTTCAGGCCTACCTGATACAGCCACGTGTACACGCTGTACCAGATTTGGATCTAAACTGCCACGTGGCGGCCATGCGGCAACCAAAGTAGGCCATTCCCTAGTACACAAAGTGATCAAACGTGCAGGAGACATTTTAACCCCAAAATCACATACTGTAAATCCCTTTTTAAAATTCTTTATCATACAACCTAAGGGATCTAAAATCGTCGACTCCGACGCGCCCATACTTATCAATGGAGCGTCGTTTCCAACAAATACTACACACGCACTCTATTCAACGGTCACACCCGTTCCCTCGGCAACAGCACCACATGGTACAGTTACCAAGTGAAACGTACACAATAAAAACACTCAGGGAATTCCCGTACACACACAGCTGTTACACCAGTCACTAAATAATAGATACTATGCCCTTTGGCGAAACTATACCGTCACCCACGCTATAATTCCTATATATGAATTACCCGTCTATAACATACCACAGTAACATCGTCTTTACAAACAGTAGTTACAGTACGGTTAGCATAGGTCAAGTACAATTTAAGGTCACAATACAATTATTAGTGGTTATGGTGTTAGACATGCAATAGACGACAATTATTAGTATTCATATACAGTGTCAGTAAATATACAGGGTTATGGTACCGTGCACTATAATACAGCTACACACTATTAACACTCTCGCTAGACGGCAGAGCTCACGCTATCTAGCAAGATATACACGCTACTAAACAGTCTTTAACACATATACAATCCCAACTAATCTATTGGCCAGTACCTTGATGGACTACCTAAAACTATCTACATCCATTTTGGTTAGCCACACTGCCCAAGCACCACATATAGCGAACTAGAGGGCGTAATTTACAACAGAACTCTTTTAGTCTATCTACTATATCAAAAGTCTAGTGGGTTCCAAATTTACACGCCTTCCCACTTAGCCAAGATAGGTTGAGAGCTAGCGGACCGAATTTACACAGACGCCGCTTAGTCTCCCGGTCCCTCCGACCTAGCGAACAAATTGTACACCCTAGAACGCTAGTCTAGACAAGACACCGGTGTCCGGCTAGGGCTATTTACACAGAACCCCGCCTGACTCCAAACCAAATTAAACGGTCTTACTAAAGAGCGTTCAATTGAGCGGTGCGCCTTTGCTCCTTCCCTCCGACAGAGGGGGCAGAATCCGTACACAAATAACCCCTTATGGGCCTACCGCACAATCGGTATACCCCTAGTGGGTCCGCCGTCTAGAACAGCGGTCGTCTTACCTCCTCGTTCCTGAACCTGAGTTCACACTCATCGACGGGGACACCCCAGCACTTACTACGTAGAGGCCGATGATCTCCTGGACAACAGACCAGTGGCGCCGAGACGAAGGGAGGTCCACGCAGAAGTTCAGGGGTGCAGCCGTAGAGAACGTGGGCAAAGATAGACCGTCTCACGCCTCTGCCTCTCAGCTACCGTTGAACGATGAGCTTCCCGGCCAATGCACCAAATGATACCGGAGAAACTGACGGAAGCCAAGCACAGAGAGATGGACACAGGTTTCTTCAAGAAGGAAGAGATTCTTTATTCGGTTCACCGATCGGGACTCAGAGGGACTAATGTCACCAAAATACAACAAGTTCTGAGCCCCGGACAATAGTGCAGGCTCCTTATATAGGCACATAACTCCTCCCATATTAAGCTCCACCCGCACATTCTCTTAACCAATCAAAACAAATAAGAATTAACTTCCTGCTTGACCGCATGGCTTGTCCAGCACAATGGAGGAGGGGAATACTACATCCGGTATTCTTGCACATGCTCCGTACACTACTGATTGTATCTTTGCCACGTGCAACCAACCGACCGATACGTCAGCATATGCACGTACGCATGCCACGTGGTAATCTCGGCCTACTAAATTTATTTTTACAGAGATTCCACCACAGTGGGAGTGACAGAGGGGCTAGTTATGGTCCGTCTCTTACGTTGCTTGTACCTCCGTTGATGTGGTCGATGCTTCTGGGCTCTCTGCCCTGTGGCCTGTGGCCCAGGTGGGCTACATAGCGTGTGGGGGTGTAGTTGAGGTGGCGTTGTGCCCAGGGGTGCCCCCCTCACCCCCCGCCTTCTGCGTCTTCGCTCATCCGTCGTCGGTAGTGTAGGTAGCTTGTTTAGGGCTGCTTGTTGCCGCTGTATGAGGATATCCCAGAAGTGGTTCAATATCGCCTATATGCTCTGCAGGGGCTCACTCCAGTGCGGCTGTGTCAGTCGCATGGTCATCCTGCATGTCCCGCTGCTGCCCGCCATTTTAGGTGCGCCTTGTAGGGGGTTGCAGCCTTGCATGTCTGGGTCAGGCTTGTACTGCTGTCTCAGCTGGTTCTTGTGGATGTCGAGTGTGGGTCAGGATGACCCCCGCCAGCCCGGGTGAGGAAGGCGGGTGCACTGACGGTTGTGTGTGCGGTGTTACCAACCAGAAGTGCGGCCGCCTCTCCCTGGCTCGGCCGCAAGTAGGCCCTGTGTGCTTTGCTTGGGATCCCGGGCAGTGTGAGTCTCGCTTGTGGGTTCCTTCGATGCCCCCGGGTTTCCCCAGCTCGTCTTGTGCCCTATGACTTGTGGGTGAGTTTGTGTTCGGAGTATTTATCCCCATTATTGTCACTTCTTGCAGGAGATGATTTACAGCACGTCTATCCTGCTCGGCAGTCAGGCTCCGCCCCCGGGAGACCGCTCTCTTAATGCTTGATTACCTACGAAACCTTGCCCATTAACATTTCCATTGGTGCCTTACACAAGGAAGGCATAACTTTTCAAATTATTGCTTTTCCTTCTTGTCCCGTAATATTAGGCTTTCCTTGGCTTACTAAGCACAATCCTCATATTGACTGGGCTAATGGGAAAATATTGGAATGGGGCAAGGATTGTACTGAGAGGTGTATGTTACACATTACCAAGAGAGTGGGCATCATTACATTACCCACTACTACACCTCAAACCTCCGAAGTTCCCAGACAATACTGGGAAGTTAAGGAGGTATTTAGCAAAACTCAGACCAATATTCTATCTCCTCACAGATCATATGACTGTTGCATACACCTGCTACCCGGCGCTATGCCACCCAAGGGAGCAGTATGTGCGTTATCTCCACAGGAAAGTAGAATAATGGAGTAATATATCAAAGACTCCCTTAGTAAGAGCCATATACGTAAAGCATCCTCACCTGCTGGTGCAGGATTGTTTTTGTGTCTAAAAACGATGGTGAGTTATGCCCATGCATTGTCTACAGAGCATTGAACAAAATCACCATTGAAAATGCCTACCCCATTCCCCTCATTTCCGAATTGTTTGACAGACTCCAGGGTGCTAAAGTTGTAACTAAACTTAACCTTAGGAGTGCGTACAATTTGGTAAGGATTAAGGAAAACCATGAGTGAAAAACGGCATTTAATACCAGAAATAGGCTCTATGAGTACCTTGTGATGCCCTTCGGGTAATGCTCTGGCTGTGTTCCAAGACTTTATTAAATATTATTATTATTATGATGTTATTATTTATATAGCGCCAACAAATTCCGTAGCGCTTTACAGTGGGTGGACGAACAGACATGTAGTTGTAACCAGACAAGTTGGACACACAGGAACAGAGGGGTTGAGGGCCCTGCTCAATGAGCTTACATGCTAGAGGGAGTGGGGTAAAGTGACACAAAAGGTAAGGCTAGTATTAGACTAATTATTCTTGCAAGAGAGGAATCAGTTGGGAGCTATTAACAGTTTAATTGATACGCTTTTATGAAGAAGTGGGGTTTTAATGATTTTTTTGAAGGAGTGGAGACTGGGAGCGCATCTAATGGAGGAGGGAAGTGAGTTCCACAGGAACGGTGCATTTAAATGTAGGAGGTGCCATGATGTCTAGTTGAGATGAGAAGGTGGAATTGTAGAAGGAGGTTGCAGAGCTAGGACAGGTGAGGTTTGACATAGGTAAAAGGAGAATTTGGAGATTGGCGGAGAAATGCTCTAGGTCAAGACATTGGAGGTTTCTGTGAGATTGATGTTCAGACGGTGGTGTCAATTGGGTCTTAGGTATGCCGATGTCAAAAGCCAGCAGATGGTGGTCAGATAGAGGAAAATGAATATTGGAGAGATTAGAGGTCGTACAGAGATTGGTGAAGGCGAGATCAAGAGTGTTTCCCACTGTATGGGTTGCTAAATTGGACCATTGCGTAAGGCCAAATGAGGAGGTTACAGAGAGCAGACGAGTGGCATCAGTGCAATTGGGGTTGTTAATGGGGATATGGAAATCACCAAGTATAAGGGAAGAAGTGCTAGATGAGGGGAAGTGGGGAAGCCAGGAAGAAAAGTGCTCAATGAATAGTCTAGGATACCTAAGGGGGGGGAGGAGGCGGTAGATTATAGCAATTCTTAAAGGAGTGGGTTTAAATAGGCGGACAGTGTGAACTTCAAAAGAAGAAAAGGATTGGGCAGGTGGAGTTATGATAGGTTGAAAGGAACATTGAGGGGAAAGAAGGATGCCTACAACACCTCCTTTACAGTTGAGTCTGGGAGTGTGAGAGAATTGTAGCCCACCAAAACATAAAGAGGGACGGAGCAGGTGCTCGAGCTGAATGGGCGCGTGAGGATGGAGCTCCCGAGCTAGCGGCTAAATAAGCATATTAATCAGCGGCAAATCAGCACGAAGTTACCCCTACCTAACGAATAACTCACCATGTCACATAGGGGAACGAGAAAAGCGGCAGACACCAAAGAAAAACATTCTTTCTTTGCGGCAAAACCAACAAGCCAAAAAACGCTGGTGCACACAGCACAAGATGGCGACGGCAGTGGCAACGACAGAGAAACATCTCGGCCTCAATCTCCTCTGGACACCATGCAGATACAGGGTGACCTGTTCCAGAGAATGCTGGATGACATGGCGGCTAAAATTCAAGCTACAGTACAATTCGCCATAGCGGACCTCCGGCGAGATATAGCAGACATAGGTAACTGCACAGCCCACATGGAGGGCAAGATGGCGGAATAGAAGAAATGGGAAAAAATAGAAATGGAAAAAATAGAAGAAATGGAAGCACGGCTGGAAAAACAAGAAATAAAAAATACGGACCTCGAAGACAGATCCTGGTGCCAAAACCTACGGGTGAGACGGATACCTGAAGAGGTACAAGCAGCAGACCTCATGGCCTACCTCCCAGGCCTATTTCAAGCTTTAGCCCCCAACATACCATCTAATCTGATGGGTTTATGTATATATGGATGGGGGGATGAGTGAAGTCGGTGTAAGGAGAGATTCTTATACTGAGGGAGAAGGAGGAAATAAAGAGGAGGAGAAGACAGATCATTGCTAAACTGTGAAAAAGTAAATTGGAAATAATTGGAATATCAAGAGCAGGTAAATATTACGTTTTATGGGTTAAGAAAGTGCAGGAGTGTACTAATAAGAGGCAGTGTGTACACCTATTTTTACTTATCTAAAATTTGGGTGTGACAGACAATCTATAAATGTAATAATGAGCATGGGGTGGGGTGGTGAGGGGAGGGCGGGCGGGCATCAGACTTTCAGCAGTATTGGGATTTGGAAATCAGGCTTGCTTATTGCAGATGATCAGCTGATGGAGCACTGAGTTTCTTACAGCAATATTGGGGTTTGGAAATCAGGCTGTTGAAAAAAGATATGTGAGGGTCAGATAGACTTGCAATAAAGCTGAGGCAGGGGGATATGTATCTAGGCACAGAGATGCAGGGATGGTTATTCAAATAAAAACAAACATATCAATAAAAGAAGGGAGGGGTCAGAGGTCAGTAAGAAATCAGAGGGGAAATAGAGGAATGCGTTTAGGTGAATAAAACAATTACATGCTCTACATAATTCATTTTCTGCACTTTCAGAGTGTAGTGGTGTCGTGGAGAGAGGCACTGAGGCTAGTGGTGTTGTGCAGAGAGGCACTGAGGCTAGTGGTGTTGTGCAGAGAGGCACTGAGGCTAGTGGTGTTGTGCAGAGAGGCACTGAGGCTAGTGGTGTTGTGCAGAGAGGCACTGAGGCTAGTGGTGTTGTGCAGAGAGGCACTGAGGCTAGTGGTGTTGTGCAGAGAGGCACTGAGGCTAGTGGTGTTGTGCAGAGAGGCACTGAGGCTAGTGGTGTTGTGAAGAGAGGCACTGAGGCTAGTGGTGTTGTGAAGAGAGACATTGAGGCTAGTGGTGTTGTGCAGAGAGGCTTGGTGAGGCCTAATAGAAAGCAGTTGTTGGTGGGGGATTCCATCATAAGAGGTGTGGAGATGGACAATGGTGGTCTTGTGAGGTGTCTTCCCGGAGCTACTGCTCACAGAGACAGGAGACGTATCGGTAATATTGTTAAGCAAGCAAAGCAGGAAGGGGAATTGGATGTACTTGTCCATTTAGGGACAAATGACTTGGCTTGCAATGAGGTTTCAGAGGTTAAGGAAGTTTTTAGTGTTTTTGCCAATGATATACGGCAGGTTGCTTCCACATTGTCATTCTCTGAAGTTCTGCCTGTGCATAACACTCAGAATGACAGGCGGATGCGTATTAGGGACTTTAACTTGTGGCTTGGTGAATGGTGTCGGGAGCAAGGATTTGGCTTTATTGCTCATGGTAGCTCTGTTTGGAATGGAAATAAACTGTACAAAAAAGATGGTTTGCATCTTTCTCAAAAGGGAACAAATGTTCTCAGTGAGCAGTTCAGAGGTTTTGCTAGGATGTATTTAAACTAGGAGGGGGGGGCAAAAGGGTGATAAAACATCAATCCAATTGTCCCCCAAAACAAGGACAGAAGGTGCCTGTAGCAAGTGTGTTAAAAAATGATAAGCTTAGAGTCATGTCTACAAATGCTCGCAGTTTAGGGAATAAGATCCATGAACTTGTGGCAATAATGGCAACTGATAGTGTAGATTTAGTCGCTGTTACTGAGACATGGTATAATGAGAAAAATGACTGGGACATAGCAATACCAGGGTACTCTTTATATAGAAAAGACAGGGAAGGCAAGAAAGGGGGAGGGGTGGCCCTGTATGTAAAGAATAGCATAAAATCTAGCCTAATAAAGGTTAGTGAGGCGAACATAGAGTCAGTTTGGGTTACGTTAGAATTTGGTAATCACACAGTAACTCGTGTAGGTGTGATTTATAGGCCCCCAGGACAAATTGAAGAGTTAGATAATCTACTAGTTGAAGAAATAGCTAAAATGACAATGAAGGGGGAAGTTATCATCATGGGTGACTTTAATCTTCCTGATATAAATTGGAAAACAAAAATAGCTACTTGTGCCAGGAGCACACATATTCTAAACTCCCTACTGGGATTGTCTCTAAAACAAGTCGTTGAGGAGCCAACTCGTAAAGAGGCCATACTAGATTTAGTGTTAACAAATGGAGATTTGGTATCAGATATTACTGTAGGTGAAAGTTTAGGATCCAGTGATCATCAGTCAGTGTGGTTTAATATAAGAACAGTGACTGAGTCACACCACACAAAAACAAAAGTTTTAGACTTTAGAAAAACAGACTTTTCCAAAATTAGAATATGTGTAAAGGAGTCATTATCAGACTGGAGCAATTTAAATGGAGTCCAAAAGAAATGGGATTATTTAAAAGTTGCACTACTGAAGGCAACAGAAAATTGCATTAGGCTTGTCAGTAAAAGCAAAAAATTCAAGAAACCACTGTGGTACTCCACAGATGTAGCCAAAATAGTAAAAAACAAAAAGTTAGCATTTAGTAATTATAAAAAAACCCAGAGTGAGGAAGACAGAATGACCTATAAGATTAGGCAGAAAGAGGCTAAGCAAGTTATAAGAGCTTCCAAATCACACACAGAAGAGAAAATAGCACAGTCAGTAAAAAAGGGGGACAAAACCTTTTTTAGATACATAAATGAGAAAAGAAAAGTAAAACAAGGATTAGTTAGATTAAAAACAAAAGAAGGAAGGTATGTAGATGAGGATAAAGGTCTAGCTGACTGCCTCAATGAATATTTTTGTTCGGTATTTACAGATGAAAATGAAGGAAAGGGACCTCAGTTAAGAAAAAGGATAAATGAGTCATTTATTACACGTGAGTTTACAGAGGAAGAGGTTCTATTTCAACTGTCAAAAGTAAAGACAAATAAGTCAATGGGACCTGATGGAATACACCCAAAGCTATTAAAAGAGCTTAGTGGTGTACTAGCAAAACCATTAACAGATTTATTTAACCAATCATTGATAACAGGAGTAGTCCCAGAAGATTGGAAGTTAGCGAATGTTGTGCCCATTCACAAGAAAGGTAATAGGGAGGAGTCGGGCAACTATAGGCCAGTAAGCCTAACTTCAGTAGTGGGGAAAGTGATGGAAACCATGTTAAAGGATAGGATTGTTGAACATCTAAAAACACATGGATTTCAAGATCAGAGACAACATGGGTTTACTTCAGGGAGATCATGCCAAACTAATCTTATTGATTTTTTTGATTGGGTAACTAAAATTATAGATCAGGGTGGTGCAGTAGACATTGCTTACCTCGATTTCAGTAAGGCTTTTGACACTGTTGCACATAGAAGGCTTATCAACAAACTACAATCTTTGAGTTTGGATTCCAATATTGTTGAATGGGTAAGGCAGTGGCTGAGTGACAGGCAACAGAGGGTTGTAGTCAATGGAGTATATTCGAAGCTTGGGCTTGTCACCAGTGGGGTACCTCAGGGATCTGTACTTGGACCCATTCTCTTTAATATTTTTATTAGTGATATTGCAGAAGGTCTTGATGGTAAGGTGTGTCTTTTTGCGGATGATACTAAGATATGTAACAGGGTTGATGTTCCAGGAGGGATAAGCCAAATGGAAAATGATTTAGGTAGACTAGAAAAATGGTCAGAGTTGTGGCAACTGACATTTAATGTGGATAAGTGCAAGATAATGCATCTTGGACGTAAAAACCCAAGGGCAGAGTACAGAATATTTGATAGAGTCCTAACCTCAACATCTGAGGAAAGGGATTTAGGGGTGATTATTTCTGATGACTTAAAGGTAGGCAGACAATGTAATAGAGCAGCAGGAAATGCTAGCAGAATGCTTGGTTGTATAGGGAGAGGTATTAGCAGTAGAAAGAGGGAAGTGCTCATGCCATTGTACAGAACACTGGTGAGACCTCACTTGGAGTACTGTACACAGTACTGGAGACCCTATCTTCAGAAGGATATTGATACCTTAGAGAGAGTTCAAAGAAGGGCTACTAAACTGGTTCATGGATTGCAGGATAAAACTTACCAGGAAAGGTTAAAGGATCTTAACATGTATAGCATGGAGGAAAGACGAGACAGGGGGGATATGATAGAAACATTTAAATACATAAAGGGAATCAACACAGTAAAGGAGGAGACTATATTTAAAAGAAGAAAAACTACCACAACAAGAGGACATAGTCTTAAATTAGAGGGACAAAGGTTTAAAAATAATATCAGGAAGTATTACTTTACTGAGAGGGTAGTGGATGCATGGAATAGCCTTCCAGCTGAAGTGGTAGAGGTTAACACAGTAAAGGAGTTTAAGCATGCGTGGGATAGGCATAAGGCTATCCTAACTATAAGATAAGGCCAGGGACTAATGAAAGTATTTAGAAAACTGGGCAGACTAGATGGGCCGAATGGTTCTTATCTGCCGTCACATTCTATGTTTCTATGTTTATACAGGACTAGCAAAACTATACTTTAGCATAACAGACACGATATAAAGGCAAGAAAATATACAATGCACACAGGATATATAAAATAAAATAAATGTACAGGGTGGTTAAATTGTATTTTATTGTACCCTAATGTAACAATGCAATGTTTTGTGGACCCAGCATATACTTGAAAACGAGAGAAATCCCAAGAATATTTCCTGGTAAAATATTTTATAAAAAATTAAATATAAACGTTGCTGTGCAGAATAGAGTCATAGTGTGGTCTTCCAGAAGGCTACCTTGCTTATTGCAGCCGATCAGCTGATGGACCACTGATTAATGACGTACTCAGGGATTATGTTTATTCATTTGTCTTAGTCTATCTAGATGATATCCTTATTTATTCCCCTGACCTTCAGACTCACCATGAACATGTCAAACAAGTGTTGCAAACCTTACTGAAAAATCAACTTTATTGTAAACTGGAAAAATGCATTTTTGATCAAACATAAGTACAGTTTTGGGGGTATAACATTTCTGCCTCTGGGTTTCAGATGGACCTTCAGAAACTTGAAGCTGTTGTACATTGGCTACTACCCAATGGACTAAAAGCCATTCAAAGGCTTATTGGGTTTGCCAATTATTACAGGAGATTTATCAAAGGGTTCTCTTCTGTGATAGCCCCCATCACCAATATGACACGCAAGGGGGCTAGCAGTATGATATGTTCTAGAGAGGCTTTTGAACTTCTCAAACAAAGGTTTGACTTGGCTGACATATTGAGCCACCCTGACACAGGCAAACCTTTCATACTGGAGGTTAATGCATCCAAAACGGGGGTAGGGGCATGAAGATTGCTCCCAGTTTCCTTGGTCCGTTCCGTATCATTAGGAAAATTAATCCTGTCTCTTTGCGTATTCCCAACACCTTTTATGTCCTTGCTCAAACCACTTATTTGCAATATATATACTGTCCCAAGTGTTCCTCCTCCTCCATTGGTTGTTTCTGGACAGGAAGAGTATGAGGTCTCCCAAGGCCGGCCTTAGGCATTTGGGCGCCCTGTGCAAAAAATCTTCACAGCGCCCCCCCCCTCCCCCACTCCTTACCCCTTCCCACACACCCTGTCACACACACACACACAGGCAGGCAGACAACCACACACAAACACACACACACACAGACATAGAATGTGACGGCAGATAAGAACCATTCGGCCCATCTAGTCTGCCCAGACAGTCACACATAGGCAGTCACACACAAACACACACACACACACACACAGGCAGACAGCCACACACACAGCCACACACAAACACACAGGCAGACAGCCAAACACACAGAGGCAAACAGCCACACACACACACACAGTCACACACACACACACAGACAAACAGTCAAACACACACAGACAAACACACACTGTCAGACAGCCACACACACACAGACAGACAGACACACACACACACTGGCAGACAGTCACACACACACACGCAAACAGTCACACACACACACACACACACACGCGCAGACAGTCTCACACACACACAAACATAGGCAAACAGTCAGACACACACAGGCAGACAGCCACACACACACAGTCAGACACACACACTCACTAACAGACAAACACACTCACAGACACACACTAACAGACACAGACACACTAACAGACACAGACACACACTAACATACACAGACACACACTAACATACAGACACACACTAACATACACAGACACACACTAACAGACACAGACACACACTAACATACACTAACAGACACAGACACACACTAACAGACACAGACACACACTAACATACACAGACACACACTAACATACACACACACACATACACTAACAGACACACACTAACATACACAGACACACACTAACATACACACACACACACTAACAGACACACACACACACTAACAGACACACACACACTAACAGACACAGACACACACTAACATACACACACTAACATACACACACACACACACTCACCCACATTAACACATTTTTTTAAATTTATTTAGACACCCCCCCAGCCTCCTTACCTTTGGGAATGCTGGGGGGGGTCTCTTCCTCCCTGGTGGTCCAGTGGCTGCTGGGCTGGGTGGTCGGCCGGCCGGCGAGGGAGCACTTCCCCTGAGCTGTTTGCTCAGCTCCCTCGCGCACCGCAGAGTGAGGCTGGGAGCCGGAATATGACGTCATATTCCGGCTCCGCCTCCCAGCCTCACTCTGCGGCCGGCGAGGGAGCTGAGCAAACAGCTCAGGGGAAGTGCTCCCTCGCCGGCCGCCCGCCCGATCGCCCAGCAGCCAGGCATGTCTGTTAGCCGCAAGGCTAACAAGACATTTGCCTTGGGCATTTGGGGGCGGCTTTTTTTGCCGCCCCCTGGAAAATGCCGCCCAAGGCAAATGTCTTGTTAGCATTGCGGCTAACAGACATGCCGTGTGAGCTATGCGGCCGCAGGGCGCCCCCTGCACCATGGCGCCCTGTGCGGCCGCACAGCTCGCACACCCCTAAGGCCGGCCCTGAGGTCTCCTCCATAACTAATTCCAGGTTTTCTTGTGGCACCTTACAGTATTTGGTTGAGGGGGACCTTCTGAACGTTCTGGGGTTACAGCCTGTGACATCCATTCTGGCCGCAAAATTTGTTCTTTCCATGGCAAATTTCCTCTCAAGCCTGCTCCATCTTGCCCGGTGGGCTGTCTTCAGGTGTGGGGTAATGTAACATATTCCTCCTCACCTTGTGGTATTTGCACCCAGCTGCCACGCGTCTGTATAACTGTCTCTTGCAACATGTTAATGGCCGCTGGCCGCTGCGGATCCACGCTAAATTATACCCCCACATCCGCCCACGTTGATGACAACGTCGACGTGTGCATAACGTCACGCGGGAGATGCGCGTGCACATTTGGGGTCAAAGACCATTTTCGGCCAATCAGAACTGTAAAGCACTTATTTAAGCTAAATTTTACTTTTCCTCATAGCCCTGTCATGGTTTCCCTAGTAGTTGTCCGAGAGTGTGTTCTTGCGTTTATTTCTGGTTATTGACTTAGGCTTAGTTTGACTTCCCTGTATTCCGGTATCCTTGACGTCTGGCTTTCCCTTTTTCGTTGTGTCTCATTCTGTGCCCCCCGACCTCAGCAAGTATCCTGACTATTCTTTGGTGTGTTAAGTCCGGCCATTCTAAGGCCCGGTACTACATTACCTTTTAGTCCTAGATGTGACACAATTCTACTTGCTGGATCAATTAGTATTCCTGACAGTTCTGACACGATAATAGCATTGATTACATTTGAGGTGATAACATTCATTATCAGTTTAATAGTTCCCGATAAGCCTTTTATTTATTCAAATTGATTTATTTATCTCCATTATAGGGTCAGGGGGAGTCTATAAATATTGCTTTGAATAAGTTTCAAAAAATATTGGAAATAAATATTGTATTTAGTATTGAAAATATCTGATGCTGCAATTCAATGCTTATCTGTCTATCTATAATCTACACTAGGAGCCAGCCATGCTGTGATTGTGGGTATGTCTGCTAAACCTGGTACAGGCTCCCCTTATGCCACTATCTATGGGCATCATCGAGGAGTCAATTTTAAAAAATGCAGGTTGGACTCTGTCCACCCTCTCTGCCCCCCACAGTGGGGCTTTTAATTTAAAGAGCACTGGGGGGGGGGGGGGGATGAATAATAATAGTAAATGGAGGGGACCTATTGTCCACCAGCCCCCACCTATGAACGGTGGGTGGGGACTCTAATTAATAAACCCAGTGGGGACCTAGTGTGCCCCAAACACAAACATTGCAGGCAGGTTGGGGCTCTAATACTATTAACCCCCATCTATTAAAGGCTAGTGGGCCTCTATTTCCTAATACTAAATTGGGGGGTACTAATGTTCCCAATAGACTTATTTTATTATTTTGTCCTATGACATGATGCTTTACCAGCTTATTAACTATTTGGGAGGATTTTCTATATGTTTATATAATACAAATGTAAAGGCATCTCTCAATTGTTCTTAAATAAATATTATGGGCTGGATTGTTCAGGGGAGTAAGGGTGTAGTCTGCCTACTGATTAACAGTTTTCCCTGGAGGAATTATGAGTAAACAGAGTAAACTTTTACAATCTGCTACAAGAAACCTTGTGATACTGTTTGTAAGTATAATTTGTGTTTATTTTACTCAATGTTCAAGGAAAATAGATCATGAGATGTTTAACATATAACTGCCAGTAACATTTACAAATCCAGTTTATGATAATTTCTATAAGAATGGCATAAATTACTGTATTTCATTTTTTTTTTTTTTTTACAAATGTCAGTGGTGTAGACATATTGAAGATATCAGGAAGAAGCATTAATGATGCGAAGAAAATGTCACAGAACTACAATACAATAGAATAACCTAGTAGATATTACAAAAGCTTCACAGTAAAAATGTATTGCTCGATTACTCAGTGAGCTGGTTTGGGTAGAAAAAGGCATAATAAATAGTCAGATAGGACTGTGGGAAGGTAAGAAGCAGGGAGATATAAGAACTTGCAGTCCCAACCAGCAGAGTACCGGGTCCAAGGGTAGACAGCAGTCAGTGCGTGTTCCATGCAGTCTGTGACTTTGCTTACCTGGGAACTGCTATAGCTTAGTAGATATTTCCAATAATTTGCATCTGTGAACATGTAATATTATAAAGAAATGTTATATTTCTTTTCCAAAAGGAACATTGGAAATGTTCTGTTTTCACAAGTGCAAAACAAAAGACAAACAAACCAAGCTCTATTTCATATCTGCCTATGTCAACACTTCCCAGTAGAAGTTTATTATATACGGTACATAGATTTGCTTTCATTTTCAAAATAAAACTAAAGATAAAAAAAATATAAAATAAAAATTTGCACTTACTTTCATTAAATATCTCATGATGATTATTCCCTCCTCCCCTAGAACCCATTATGTAGATTTATCAAATAGGTGCTAATCTCAGTGCAAAATGCTATTGGTTTCCATGGTTTCCATTGCTCTTTATTAGCTTTTGACGCCAAAATGGCACCAGTTTTTGCCTTGATAAATATCCCTCATTGTGTCTCCCTGGATGTTGCAGAGACAACATAATGATGTCTGTCCCAGCAGTATGGCCATAATGGTGGGCAAAACCTAATGTAGAGCCAAATTTAAACCAGCAAAGCAAAGGTCAGTGGAGGAAAAAAGGCTTTATTTAAGGTTGCATGGATTATTCTACCCTTCCCTTCCTTTATATGGATTTTAGATATCATGTTTGTGCCTTTTATTTCAGCAATTTTTTTTCTTATAATTTTTGGACACTCTTTTATAAATAATCTATTTGCATGGTCACTTATCTTTTGTGAATTTAGATGTATTAAGCATTGTTTCACATTGTATTACGTATTTTCATAAAAGGATCGCTTTGTAATGTTTCCACTTCATGCATTTCAGCCTGACAGCCACTTTTCCTGTTTTTGTTGTTGTTTTGTTTTCATGTTGCATAGGCAGCTCTTTCTGTAGCTGGGTCTCCTAGACAACTGTGTAATGATGTAATTGCGCTGCTAGTTTTCAGCCTTGTGACTGCATCTTGATATTTGGAGGAGACTACCATATAGGGTTGTATAGTTTCTTTATTTTTCTTTTTTTCTTTCTTTGTCATTGTCACATTATTTATAACATTTAGATTTTTTTTTTTATATATATGTGCTAATTTGAAAGTAATTGTCGATGTTTGGTCATGTTCTGCATGACCAAATGGTTACCACTGTGATTCTGTGGTGGAATCTCGGTAAAAATCAATTTAGTAGGCTGAGATTGCCACGTGGTATGTGCACTTGCATATGCTGATGTATCGGTCGGTTGGTTGCATGTGGCAACGATACAATCAGTAGTGTAAGGAGCATGTGCAGAAATACAGGATATACGAGTATTCCCCTCTTCCATTGTGCTGGGCAAGCCAATTGGTCAAACAGGAAAGTTAGTCTTTATTCTGTTGATTGGGTTAGAGTACATGTAGGTGGAACTGATTATAGGAGGAGCTATATGTCTATATAAGGGACCTACACTGTACGATCAGGACTCAGATTTTAGCTGTTTTTGGTGACATTAGTCCCTCTGAGTCCCGGTCGGTGAATCGAATAAAGAATCTCTTCCTTCCTGAAGAAACCTGTGTCCATCTCTCTGTGCTTGGCTTCCGTCAGTTTCTCCGGTATCAATTCACGTCAGTGATGTACCCTTTAAACTGTTTTGTGATACACCTTACTGGTAGACTTTATAATAGGCCTTCAAGGGTACTCCAACCCTTTTTCGATTTTATAAGAATAATGCCCTTTTTACATCATTATTTAAAACCCCTTCCCCACCCAACGAACCGCTGAAAGAGCGTTTTAAAATATGTTTTACTAACCTTAATCCAGCGCCGGAAGATACTCTTAGAGAAGCCTTTGATTGGAGGATTTAACAGGCTCAGAGTGCATGTGCATGGTCTGAGCCTGCAAGTGTAGGAGAAAAGAGAGAAAGGGATGGAGGAAAAAAAAGAGAAGGGAGGGTGACAGAAACATAAAATATAAGTGGAGGGGACCACTTCAAAGAGCAGAAGTGGTCATGGTGGTTGGAGTAACCCATTAACCAGGCTGAAACGTTGCTTGTGTGCTCATAATAAATCTGTTATCCTGGGACTTCACATGTGCTGAATCCTGTATGAAATTCCTGTTTCAATGCTGGGAGTGTGGGGCTCTGTAGTATGTGCTTCCCATTTTGGGAGTGCCATTTTAATTTGCTTTCTTTATTCTAAGCACCAGACACACATTCATAGAGACTTCTTTCACATTATATTATTAACTGCAATTTTAAATACAACTGAGAAATGCATGCTCACAAATTTATAATTTGAGTCTAAGGTAGTGGCAGAACTACTATGGTGCATTTCACACAAGTACACCAGCTGCACCGGGGGGGGGGGGGGGGGGCGACACCTGATGGGTAGTGCTAAACAGGGGACCTATCAGGTACAGCAGCCCTTTAAGAGCACAACTGGACCCCTCTAATATTGGATGCTGGGAGGAAGTCACTTTCTCCGAGTTTATATAGAAAGAGCAGTACGGGAGGAGGAGGCAGCTGCACAGACAGCAGGGGGGTAATAAGCACAGTAGTGTGCTGCTGCAACCCTACACTCCCATCAGTCTCAACCCCAGCAGCAACAGTACCCAAGCAAGCCACCCTTCTGAACACAAAAGGTATGCTAACAAGAGGGTGGGTGCAGTTATAAAAATGATGACATGTATGTGTGTTTGTGTCTATGTGTGTGTCAGATTGTGTGTGTGTGTATGTTAGTTTATGTATCTGTGTGTTCAATTGTGTGTAGGTATCAGTGGGTGTGTCAGTGTCAAGGTGTGTTTCAATGTATGTATGTGAGTTTGTGTGTATGTCAGGGTATATGTGCCAGTGTGTATATGTCAGTGTGTATCTGTGTGCCAGCGTGTGTGTCAATGTGTTTGTATGTGTGTATTTTTGCATTAATGTGTGTATTTGCATACATTCCAGCAATAAAACACCAACACAAGATGCACCCCTGCAATCAGACAATGTTACATACAAACACACCACTGCATTGAAACACTATAATTATATACATACACCCCATTCAAACACCAAAACTGCACACAATTGCACACAAATACATCCCTATATACACACACATATATTCTGTACAAAGACATGCTTACATTCAAATGCACATAAACTGCACAAAAACTTTGCAAGTATGGGCAAATGGTAGCTGGCATAGCAACATTGGAGTTGTAAGAAAGATAGGGATCTACCTTTTGGCCTCTCTTGCACTTAAGGGGGACCTAAAAAAAAGTCTTGCATCAGGGCCCTCTCTACATTAGTTCCACCGCTGGTCTAAGGAGTGGTGTGTGCAGATAACACATAAATAAGAACCAATCAAATTGCAGTAGGGAGTATAACATCCACAGCACCTTAAGCTCCTCCTCTTTCTTTGCTGCTCCATCAGCAAATAGGTCAGAGTTTTTGGCTCTTACTTTATTGTACACTGCTCAAAAAAATAAAGGGAACACTTAAACAACACAATGTAACTCCAAGTCAATCACACTTCTGTGAAATCAAACTGTCCACTTAGGAAGCAACACTGAGTGACAATCAATTTCACATGCTGTTGTGCAAATGGGATAGACAACAGGTGGAAATTATAGGCAATTAGCAAGGCACCCCCAATAAAGGAGTGGTTCTACAGGTGGTGACCACAGACCACTTCTCAGTTCCTATGCTTCCTGGCTGATGTTTTGGTCACTTTTGAATGCTGGCGGTGCTTTCACTCTAGTGGTAGCATGAGACAGAGTCTACAACCCACACAAGTGGCTCAGGTAGGGGGTGGTATGAGGGCCTGACGTCCACAGGTGGGGGTTGTGCTTACAGCCCAACACCGTGCAGGACGTTTGGCATTTGCCAGAGAACACCAAGATTGGCAAATTCGCTACTGGCGCCCTGTGCTCTTCACAGATGAAATCAGGTTCACACTGAGCACATGTAACAGACGTGATAGAGTCTGGAGACGCCGTGGAGAACGTTCTGCTGCCTGCAACATCCTCCAGCATGACCGGTTTGGCAGTGGGTCAGTAATGGTGTGGGGTGGCATTTCTTTGGGGGGCTCCTAAAGCCCTCCATGTGCTCGCCCGAGGTAGCATGACTGCCATTAAGTACCGAGATGAGATCCTCAGACCCCTTGTGAGACCATATGCTGGTGCGGTTGGCCTTGGGTTCCTCCTAATGCAAGACAATGCTAGACCTCACGTGGCTGGAGTGTGTCAGCAGTTCCTGTAAGACGAAGGCATTGATGCTATGGACTGGCCCGCCCATTCCCCAGACCTGAATCCAATTGAGCACATCTGGGACATCACGTCTCGCTCCATCCACCAACGTCACGTTGCACCACAGACTGTCCAGGAGTTGGCAGATGCTTTAGTCCAGGTCTGGGAGGAGATCCCTCAGGAGACCATCCGCCACCTCATCAGGAGCATGCACAGGCATTGTAGGGAGGTCATACAGGCACGTGGAGGCCACACACACTACTGACCCTCATTTTGACTTGTTTTAAGGACATAACATCAAAGTTGGATCAGCCTGTAGAGTGTTTTTTAATTTTGAGTGTGACTCTAAATCCAGACCTCCATGGGTTGAAAAATGTGATTTCCATTTTAAAAATTTTGTGTGATTTTGTTGTCAGCACATTCAACTATGTAAAGAACAAAGTATTTCAGAAGAATATTTAATTCATTCAGATCTAGGATGTGTTATTTTTGTGTTCCCTTTATTTTTTTGAGCAGTGTATATTGTATATTGCTTTCTACATTATATGCCGTTTACCTATCTTTTGCGGCATTGTGTTGCTTGCTATTGTACTTTATTTTCATGTTTTGAGTTAACTGCCCCTTCTCCCTGTTCCTAAGTTTTTCCTCCCCTCCCTCTACCTGCGCGGGTCGCGCTGCGTTTCTGGCGCGCACGGTGGCTTCTCCCGCCGAGTCTATGCGTTTCCCACTGGGTTTTCTTATCTGAGCAAGCTCCCTCGTGGCTCTCCTGGCCGCACACGCCCATGAGCCCAGCGACGGCTGGATCACAGCTCCTCACATGCCCTGGGCGGTGGCCATCTTGGATCTCGCATATCGCGAGATCAACGGACGCCATTTTAGTTTGTTGCGCAAGTGCAGCAAAAAGCTCTCTCTCCATGCTGGTCTCAACCGTAGAGTGCCGGACACCTAATGTCTCCCCAGGAAACTGTTCCAGACTGCTGTCAAGGACTATTGCTTCTGTGGATACTCCTGACAGGGCTGAATAAGGTCAGTGTGTATCTCTCTGACAGCTGAGGCCTGCACTATAGGGCTTATAGGTATAATACCCTGTGCATCTGGGACGAGGCCCCTTACTGTTGAGTGGTGCTGAGTGGAGGTCTGCTTTTGCAACCTCTGTCTAACTGGGTGAGACCCAACTGCCATTCTCTGGTTTTTCATACCCTGCTGGGGTTTTACCATTAGTACTGCTGGTACTTTCACTACTATAGTGAGACTGAGGCCTACAGCTTTAACCTAACGCCTGCCACTCACCCTGTGCCTCGTTGTGCCTAATAGGGTCCCTGCCCCTGCCTTGTACCAGAACACCCCTGCGTACTTCCAAGCTATGATTAACACAGCTGTAGCCTACGGAGAAAGCACTTTTTAAAGTGATGATGGCGAGTGCTGAACATGCTAAAGCCTCCATGCCCCACCGCTCCCACTATGACTCCGATTTTGAAGCCTCAGATTCCCACGTTAAGGACGCTCGCCCTGGAAAACGCCACTGAAAAAGCGAAAGCGTGCAGCCCAAGCTATACAAGGGCAAGGCACCAGCTAAACGCTACAGATCGGCAACAACCTCTGCCCCTGCTCCACGACACACCTGATCCTCGGATGAGGACGAATGGCAGGCAGTAGCGTCAGATTCAGAGGACGACGCTTGGGGTTCAGATGCTAAGTCAGACTCTGCATTTGTGCAGGAGAATATTGTGGGTGAGCCTCAGATGGCGGAGGGTGCTGGCCCCGCACAAGAGGATGGAGAAACTATCCTGGACCCGACAGGTCAGAAGCTTTTTGACCCACGGAATATAAAACACCCACATTTCGGTGATTGGACCCCCCCCCTCCCCCGACCATTTGTCCAAGTTCATGCATTTATGGCTCCATAAGCCTCTAGACAAGGTGGGACCCAACCGACTGAAGTCAGAATGCCAACGCCCTTCCCACCTGATAACGTGGCGCAAACCCCTAAATTCGACCGAGTGATGATGACCTTCATGACGAGAGGTAGTTGTGCCCCCGTAAAGGGGTGGAGAGGGGCTTTAGAGGTGCCCAAGATAAATAGTTGGATTCCATCTGACCCCTCTCACAGCTCTTGTACCTGGCAGATGACGCTTTCAATTTAATGCCAGCACTGTTTGGGAATGGGCACACAAATGTAAATGGGCTTTATCATAAACACAAACGTAGCCCTCTCCTCTAAGAGGCACAAAGCAGCACTGCTCCGCATTGACGGAAAGTTGGTAGAATTAGGCACCAAAGAGCTCTGACCCCAGGCACAGGGCAAACTGTTTGGGGAAGCGTTTCTAAAGGAGCTTAACATGCATATTAATGTCTTCACTTTGCTCACTAAGGCACAGACATCAATGCGGAAGCTCTCTTGGGGTAACCCACAAGAGGGTTTTTTGGCAGGGCTGGCTGACAATGGGGCCGTGCCGCCAGCCGATTCTGGTCTTCAAGCCCCCGTTCCTCACAAGCGCAACCGTTTTACCCGAAAGTTTACCCGACCTATCAACTGCTCTGCGGACGAATCCTGACTCATACACTCCGAACTCCGGAGTCCAGGAACTCCACACAAAGGGCGATTCCACCTGCTCGGGAACCCAGAGTATTTTTCAGCAACATGTTCCTGGGGAAAAAAAAACAGGGATTTTCAACCTCCGGGAGCTCAACGCTCACGTGGTATATTGCCATTTCAAGAAGGAGGGTATCCATCTTTTAAGGGACCTTCTTATGGATGGTGATTGTTTCACGAGGTTGGACCTCAAAGATGCGTCAGTACCCATTCACCCTTCGTGTCATCAGTTCCTCCGATTCATGTGGCTCAACCAACCTTGGCATTTCATGTATCTCCCTTTCGTTCTTAGCTCGGCTCCCTGGTGTTTCACCAAGCTCCCCGGGTCCCAAATACTCACATTTGTGGGATGTCAACGTCATCCTCCGATTTTTACGGGACTGGCCTCCTAATGACAGGCTTTCACTTCGCCAACTTTCGGCCAAGTTCACGATTTTGCTTTGCCTCATCTCTTTCCGTCCGGTTTCAGACGTACGGGTGTTTGTTGTCGAGGCTTTCTCGGTATCTCCGGACAGGTTCCTGTCGCACTAAGTTGGACTCGACATCGGTCTTTTATCCTTTTTTTCGTTTCCGACCCTCAGTTGTGTGTTGTTTCAGCCTTACAGTATTATGTGGAAGTTACCTCTCCATTATGACCCTCTGCCTCCAGGCAGTTACTGGTGTCTTATGTTAGACCCCATAATCCTGTGCCGGTTACTAAGCTCGCCAGATGGATCCGCTGGGTATTATCTCTGCCGGGTGTGGATGACTAGTCTTGTTAGACCACGTTTCAGACTTTCTATTTTCATCCGGGATCTAATGCAGCTTTTTCTCTCCTTTCTCAGCATTGACAATGCAAAATATGAAGCCTCCTGTCATGTTGTAAAAGTGAAGATAATGCTAGCTTTAGTGTACTTATCTTAATTTTAGTAATGACAGGAGGAGAGTATTTTCACACACATGTTCTCTTCCCTTTGTTTATGGGACGACATTACGTTTTTTTTCCCCGTCTGGTTTCTTTATGGAACTTTGTGTCTCCTGTCCTACTTACACGGTTTTCTTATTTTCCTTCTTTTCCATTTTTTATTTCCTTTTCAGTGGTCGATTTCTGTTACTGTTATTATTCGAAATATATGTTTTCATGTGGAGGACATAGATATAGTTATTTTTTGGTTTAGTTTGGAATGCTTATATTTATACTTATTTAGGTTAGTATATGTATTTTAATATCTTCAATCAATTTAAGGGTTACTTCTTTGTTTTTCGTCATCTTTGAACTAGTGTCCAACCCATTTCACATTCTGTTTTAGGTTTAATTTGTTTCGGGACACTGATTCGTTTTCGGTCCTGGTTTCAGGGATTTTCGTACTTTTGGTGGTTGATCCCTGATGTTCCTGTTATGGACTTTATTTGTCTGTGATGTTGCTTTCTGAAAGAGGAGGAGCTTAAGTCACTGTGGATGTTATACTCCCCACTGCAATTTGATTGGTTCTTGTTTATGTATTATCTTTGCTGCTGTGGAGTTAGTAAATAGAGTTTATGCAAAATACTCGCTTTCTGTCATTACTAAAATTAAGATTATAAATACACTAAAGCTAGCATAATCTTCAATTTCATTCATATGGAGTTTTAGTGCAGAGGAATTATGTTCAGGGAAACAACTCAGAAAAACTGATTCAGATGAACCAAAAAAGCACAAAAATTGCACTGCGGTGTACTGTAAAATACATGCATAATATAAATATCATGTATATATTTTGTAGTACCTTGATAGGCGCATTTTGGTTCAAGGCTACTTGGCCCACAGATCAAGAGAGAAGAAGCAACCAACAGAAGGAAAAAAGAGTTTTACTGATTGGTGTAAATGGCACTGGCAGTGGCTATACAACAGTAACCACTGCACCAGTCTGACACTATGATCAGTGACACACAGGCTATCTCCCACTCCCAAACATGTACAGCAATGAAAACCAATCACTCTCTGCTGATCTGTCTCCCTTAATAGCTGAAATCAAAATGTTTGGAAGAATCCTTCTTGGAATTATATCGACTTTTTACTGCTCCTCTTTTTTCATGCTATTACGGTAGTCTCTTCTCACTTCATCTTTGACTAAAAAAAAATACAATATTTAGTGGCTGTCCCCTAACCATCAATCAGGGTTGGACCTCAATGTTCCATTTCTTTATTGTTTTCTTTTGTTTCATGATTCGGGCATACGGCAATTTGGAATTCAGTCATTCAAACAACTCTCCGATCAGCCAACTATTTGTTTTAAAAAAGCAAATGCACAAGTCTATCCTCTATTGACTTTCAATAATAAATTGTAACTTGAAGAAGTGTTATTCAATCTTTTTTTTTTTCATTTCATGGAGAAGCTTCAGCTGCTGTACTGTGCATGCTTTATTGTCATTAAAAAAGTGTTGGATATGAGTAGTTTTGTTCCGGGTGTGACAGGGACTTTTCTAGCTGTTCACTTTTCCTCTTGGAAGGATGTAGAGCAGGGGTACCAAAAAGGTAGATCCCCAGATGTTGTAGAACTGCAACTCCTATGATGTTTTGTTTTGAATATTTTTATTGGAGTCGCAATTAATTGTGAGCAGGCACATTGCGGATTCACAGAAATAACATTTGTTTGCCTGCGCAGAGGCATAGATATCAAAATAAACTGGCATTGGAGTAAATGTAATGTTTCTAAACTTTGCGAGAGGAAAGATGCCATACGCTTTCAATCGGTATTTTTACGCATTATGCTAGCTGTAAATTCCTCCTAGTCATTCCTGGTCGTATGAGGCTCCTATGGCATATGTTATTAAAGGTATCCTATGGTTGCCTGTGCAGAGGCCTAGAATTCTCAGCCATCATGCATGTTAAACTTATAGTAACTTTGTGGAATTATCTAGGTCTCAGACCGAGCGTGGGAAAGCAGTATACCGGTGCTGTATGTTAACCATTGTAACTATACGTAGGCCATTAGTAGCATTTATCTGGTTAATTACTCAGGCAACAACTAAAAGATGCATGCTTGCAGGATCCAGTAAGCAATTGGTGTGGAGTATAGACTTAGCATTAAGTCCTAGCTGCCTGGTCTGGGTCTTATCAATCTATTTTGCGTATTTACAATTCAATCAAACATATTAACTTGTACGTTACGCTAGCTGTTAGTGTGTAAGCTAGTAATAGTAAACTTTAGCCTCTGTCGAAGCGTTTTAGCATTTCTAAGCAAAACAATTTATGCCATTTCTACTGGTAACTAGGCATTCATTTCCTGTATCAGTATGCGTATCTAGAGGTTGCGTCTAGCACGCATATTGTTAACGATATGGGCAGTAGTAAATCAGTTACATCTAGCCCGTGTTGGCTTATGTGTTCGTCCTTCATATGCTGCAGCAGGCAGGCTATACTGTAAGTGACATATTGTATGCAGCATTGGTATCCTAGCTGCATGCCTAGAAACTGTGTAAAATAGAAGCAAATGGTCTACATCAATAGGCAGTCATGTCTAAGTTGGTATATATCAACATTATTGACTAGAAGAACATAGCAGGACATTCGATTCAAACTTAGTAAATCATAGCTGTCAGCATTATGACCTTGTCTCAGTATTTGCGCAATAGGCATGCAGTGAAATAAATGCACATATATTAAAAACTTATATCTTATGTTTAAGGGCTTATGCGAAAGGAGACATTAACTTGGTTAGCTCTAGCATAACGGATTCAACATTTTAACACCTATGTCCCTTCTGACTCAATATTGCTCAAAAGCATGCGCGTGCTATATGTTAAGCTTAGTATGCTTTAAATAAAACTAAAATAAAAGGCTGGCAGGTAGAAACCTGCAATAATGCCATAGCCCCAAGTTAAGGTATTTGTTACGCGATCAATCAAAGCAGGGAAAGACTAAAATTGCATAAAGAATGGTTCCTCAAACGAATTATCGTGTATCAGTCCCTTTATCCTTATCTGTCCTCCGTTGTTTTATTCCTTCTTTGCTTGGGACAGTGCTCAGACGAAGCAAATAATAGTAATTAAGTCTCTCCGCTGGAGGTGGCCTATCAGTGCCTGGCAAGATAAGGTGCAACTGTGCAGGCTGCTCCCTACTGTAGCCTCGTACTGGAGCTGTATGGCAGTCTGAGGGGGACCTCGCATGGCACAGCTTCGGTGCAGTCCTCTGGTCGCCAAGCTTCCGCCCGTCACACCCACGCTGGCTCCCGCCCACCGGCCGGGTCCTCCGCGGCACTGTGGGCACTCAGGGGCTAAGATTATCCACGAGACCCCACCACAAAGTCCGTGGCCCTCCCGCCCCCTGCACCTCCCCAGTATCACATTGTTCCCCAGGGAGCGAGCACCCCCGTGTCTCTCCCAGTGTCGGCCTCACACTTAATGCTGGTACACTACTCCCCTGGCCACCGGTACGCCGGCAGAGCAGCGCACTCCCGCCTCACAGGGCTCACGACAGTGGGGACAGGGTTCTCCGGGGACCTCCCATACCCGTAGACCGGGGTACTCACTGCTTCGGGCGGCGTGTAAGCCGCGCGGGTGCTCCGCCCAGTGCCCAGCGTAGTCCGGGCCTGCACGAGCCGTCCACGCCAGACCCCCATGGTAGGTTGCGCTACAGCCCTCTGAGCGAATGAAACTGTAGTGAAGCGCCTCCATTTCAGTGCTGGGCATCTCACGACTCTTGGTGGGTCGTTTTGTCAGACGTTGAGCCATTTGGGATCCTTATGTCGCTGTCCTTCTGCTGGCTTGCTGTGTCTTCCACAGCCTTTGCCAGTGTAGGCGGCCAGCGCGCGCTCCACACGGGATCCCCCGTCGTGTCGCGGGTCGCCGCCATGCTGCCGGGATATCCCCCGCCGGCCGGGGGGGGGCAGCGCCGTGCCCCGGGCCTGGAGTGAGCCCCTACCTGGGGGTTTCGCTGTGCAGTTTCTCCCGATCGGGTGTCACGGGGGTTGCGCCTCTTTACAGCTCCTTGCCGCGTGTTGCAGCCCTGGACAGTCTGGTGCTCTGCCGTGTAGGCCGCGCTCGGCCTCTGTTGCCGGCCCGGCTTGCGATACGGTTAACGTCTGAGGCTGTGATGTGCCGGGGTGGCTCCCTGTGCATTGCTGTCGTGATGTCCGACTTTTAAACAGCCAGGAGTGGTTTCTTATGCCTTTTGGCTCGGGTTAATGCTGGAGCCCATGTCCATGGCGTCCAGCCGGCCCGGCGGCCCGGCCCCGCCCCTCCTATGATGTTTTGCATGCCTTATAAATGACAAAGCATCATGGAAGCTGTGGTTTTAAAATGTGTAAATAAATATTGTGAAAAAAACCAAGAACCAAACAAACCATGACATTAAGATAAACTAAAACTAAATAAACAAACAAACTAATCTGTGATATTTGCATGCTATCTCTGCAGGTGCATATTTGCACCTTGGCTGTTTAAATTGTCCCTTTAATGCTATTTTCTAATATAATTGTTATTATTGATAAGTGATAAGTGCAATATAGTATTGATCATTTGATCATCACTCAGTTCATGCTTCCTTTTAATTAAAGAAAACAGATAATAAAATATTTCCAGATTCAGATATTATTAAAACGAGCATACAGTCTTACATTGCTGGAAATACTGCTCTCCATATAACTCCTTTATCTCCGCAGGAACTTTATCCCAATAACTTTTCAGGCTCTTCATCATTGGATCAAACATACACACTGCAGTTCTGAAAGAACCAGGCTCTATGATGGAAACTTTAACTCCAAAGGCCCTCATCTCCCTTCTGCAATGGAAAAGTAATAAATAAATGAATAAATACCTTAACAATGAACATAAAAATGGCAACCAAGAGAGAGTGTTTATCTAAGGGAGAATCTATAGTGAATTAATATAAAAAGACTTAATCATAAAAAAGTAAAATTTTTAACATAACACAGTTACTTAATTTTTAGTAATGGACATAGAGGTATTGGTAAAAGGAGGATCTGGATTTGGCAGAATTTGGCTATTTCACTTGGATACACTGGTAGGTCTATTACGATTTTAACCCATTGACGCAATTAGTGCAAGCTATGCCGTACTGCAGGAGGTAAACTTAACCACCCTAACGATTTAACCCTCCTTCCGGTCTGTCTCCTTTCCCAAGCTGCAAATCACACTCGGGGGATCTGCTGGTGACTCAAGCAGTCCCTCTGCATCCATTTGAGGTGATCGGCAGCACGTGATCACGGTGACAGCCTGTACCTTGTTTTTTAGGGTACAAAAATTAATTATTTTACCCTTTTTGTCAGCTACAGCAGATTTTTTTTTTATTTGTAACCCCTACAGTACTGTATCAGTGATCAGTGTGCTCTTAATTTTTTTTCCATAAGAAATAACCCTTTTAGTGCAGGTTGCAGATGTTCTTATCTTATCTTAAATTGTATGTTAATTATTGGGTTGGGTGTTGGAATTTCTGTCGGCGGAAGTCGGAATTGAGGTGTGGGTGTTGTAGTGTGTATTAGGCAGGTAGGCAAATTAATTGAATTAAACCGTTAGTGACATAGCACAAATGTACCGCAAGAATAACCCACTCAAACTCAACAATCAGCCAATGAACACTCCCAAAGGGGTGGGAATGTGAGAAAAGAAAGGACGCTTGGTAATTGCCTGATTTTAAGAACACATTTTCAATTCCACTATGTATAATAGGGAATCCAATAGTAACAAATGTTTGATTGTTCTTCTGTAATCAAAAGTTGAGCTGGAAGATATCAGTCGAAATATGTGTAAATTCATGTCTGATTCTTACATATATTTCGACTGATATCTTCCAGCTTGACTTTTGATTAAACAAGAACAATCAAACATTTTTTACTATTGGATTCCCTAATATACATAGTGGAATTGGCAGGGCTGGTGCAAGGATTTTTGCCGCCTTAGGCAAAGCCTCATATTGCCTCCGCATTGGCTCCGCCCTTGACTTCGCCCCCTCCGGTAGTGTGTGTGTAGTGGATGAGGTGTACGTGTATAGTGAATACAGTGTGTGTAATAGATGTAGAGTGTGTGTTTATATGGTGAATGCAGAAGTTTGTGTGGATGCATTGTGTGCAGTGTCTGTGTAATTTATGCAGTGTGTGTAGTGGATGAAGTGTTAAGTTGATGCAGTGTACGCAGAGGCGGCTCTAGAATTTATGAGGCCTTAGGCGAAACTCAAACATGAGGCCCCACTAACACCAAAGTGAAAAAAATAGAGTTGCAATACATGCACACTGTCACATATACACATTGATGCACTGTTTACCTGTGTATGTGCCTGAGAGTGTGTCTGACAGAGAGTCTCTGTGAGCATGTTTGCGTTTTTATCTGGGACCATATGTGTGCATTGTGTTTATGGCAAAATTATGTTTCCTGACTTTGTGTGTGTATGATGAATGTCTTCAGCTGGTGACTGTGACAAGGTGAGTAAAGGGGTACCAGTGGCAGGGAGAGTGTGACAGGGCGAAGGGGGTAAAGAAACAGAGTGGGGGGGGGGGGGGATTGTGAGCGAGAATGGTTTTACATGGTTTGATGAGGAAGTGTGACAGGGCGAGTGGAGGTAAGTGTGTCAGGGTGATATTGAGAGGGGGTGATGGTGAGAGGGAGGGGGGTGACGGTAAGAGGGGTGATGTGAGAGGGATGGGGGTGATATTGAGAGGGGGTGATGGTCAGAGGGAGGGGGGTGATATTGAGAGGGGGTGATGGTGAGAGGGAGGGTGTGATATTGAGAGGGGTGATGGTGAGAGGGAGGGGGTGATATTGAGAGGGGGTGATGGTGAGAGGGAAAGGGGGTGATATTGAGAGGGGGTGATGGTGAGAGGGAAAGGGGGTGATATTGAGAGGGTTGATGGTGAGAGGGGTGATGTGAGAGGGAGAGGGGTGATATTGAGAGAGGGTGATGGTGATGGGGAGGGGGGGGGGAATAAATACCTTTATTTATTCCATGGTGGTCCTGTGTGGGCGTGTGGGCTCCCTGGTGATCCGGTGACCATTACATCAGAGCTGCAGACCATGTATCACTGCAGATCTGCAGACTGGTGTCTCTGATGCAGACAGGAGGGGCCTCGCACCCGGCGGCATACTGACCGAGGGCCCGACACAGTCTGCCCTAAGGTGGCTTAGGCGGCCGCGAGGCCCCAGCCAGCGCGAGGCCTTAGGCGGCCGCCTAAACCGCCTAATTAGAGAGCCGCCCCTGATGTGTACGTATAGTGAATGCAGAGTGTATATTTGTGTAGTGAATGCAGTGTGCATGTGTAGTGGATGCAGTGTGTGTTTGTGTAGTGAATGCAGAGTGTGTGTTTATGTAGTGGATGCAGTGTGTGTTTGTGTAGTGAATGAAAAGTGTGTGTTTGTGTAGTGAATGAAAAGTGTGTGTTTGTGTAGTGAATGCAGAGTGTGTGTTTATGTAGTGGATGCAGTGTGTGTTTGTGTAGTGAATGAAAAGTGTGTGTTTGTGTAGTGAATGAAAAGTGTGTGTTTGTGTAGTGGATGCAGTGTGTTAACCCCTTAAGGACACATGACATGTGTGACATGTCATGATTCCCTTTTATTCCAGAAGTTTGGTCCTTAAGGGGTTAAAGGGAATCTCCAGTGCCAGGAAAACAATCCGTTTTCCTGGCACTGGAGGGTCCCCTCCCTCCCACCCACCAATCCCCAGTTACTGAATGGGTGAAAACCCCTTCAGTCCCTCGCCGCTGTCTCCTCCTCCGCGACGCTCCTCCTCTGTATTGCATCGGCCGGTGGGCGAGACTGATCCTGCCCACCGGCCGAGGAGACCTAATGCGCATGCTTTCCTATGGGGATTTGAGCGACGCTGGAGGTCCTCACACAGCGTGAGGACGTCCAGCGACGCTCTAGCACAGGTTTCCTGTGCTATAGAGCAGGAAGTGACCTCTAGTGGCTGTCTAGTAGACAGCCACTAGAGGTGGAGTTAACCCTGCAAGGTAATTATTGCAGTTTATAAAAAACTGCAATAATTACACATGCAGGGTTAGGAGTAGTGGGAGTTGGCACCCAGACCACTCCAATGGGCAGAAGTGGTCTGGGTGCCTGGAGTGTCCCTTTAAGTGGCAGTGTGCATAGTGCAAGGTAAGATTGTGTTTAGTGTAAAGTATCAGTATGTATAGTGGAAGGTGGCAGTGTGTACAATGTAAAGTAACGGTGTGTATAGTGTGAGGTGCCAGTGTGTACGGTGGAAGGTGGCAGTGTGTACAGTGGAAGTGTACATAGTGCAAGATGTTACATGCGCATTCAGCCGATGACGACGACAAGGAGGAGAGGAGGAGAGTCCCCCGCCCGGCGCTGGAAAAAGAGGTAAATTTAACCCCTTCCACCCCTAGAGCCCGGCGGGAGGGGGACCCTGAGGCTGGGGGCACCCTCAGGGCACTATAGTGCCAGGAAAACGAGTATGTTTTCCTGGCACTATAGTGGTCCTTTAATGCGGCACCGGTGGGCGGTAAGGAAATGTTACCATGAAAAAAGATACATAAGTGGGAGGTAGGTATTTGTTACAAATCGCTATTTGTAACTGGCCCTTTAAATGAGAAAGTGCCCTGCTTCCCTGGATTGTGGAGAAGCATGTTTGCCAGCCTCCTGCCTCATGACTATGGCCCCTGGAAGATTGTGCCCCTGAAAATGTATTAACTTTAATTGGGTGTGTATGGCCCTTTAAGAACCGTCTGGGGACATATTGTGACTTTGCTGAACAATGCCCCTTTAAGACTATGTCCCCAGACCGGTAAAATAACTTGTTCCTGGCTTTCCCCCACTTGGTTCAGTAAATAGGGCTTACTGAACCAAGTACCACACAGGCGGACCACCCAGAAGTTAAAGTGTGCAGGCAATTTACCTCCCAGGCTGTGAGGTTACTGCCGGTCAATTGCACGTGGCGGCGGCCATCTTGGTTTCCTCGAATGCGGTCAGCGGTGTATGCTAAAGATTCAGTGGAACTAAAATCGGCTACACATTTTGCCGAACACCGCTGACCCTTACCTTCTCCCATACGGAACTTGCAGCTCCAGAGACTAAGTCCCGTTCGAAATGGGACTTAGTCGTTTTTTCGCATGAAATTGACCGACCGCACAGCCCAAATCTATGGAACTGTTTTGGGCAGGAAATTGTGCTTGCGGTCGGTCATAAAGGACTTCCAGCTAACTTTTGATCCACTGGAGGGATTTGGCTGATTTTTGAAAGTGTTTATGTTTGATGTATGCTGAATCTGAATATGCAATTTTTATTGAAATTGAATGTATGGTTTTAAAGTTACAGTGTGTATGTGAAAACTGTATTTTTACTGTATGTAATAATTGGTTTAACTGTTTATCTGAGGGGAGGGAACCTGTGGGCTGTACTATGCTGTTATTGGTTAATTTCATCCTCCCCCTGGGAGTGTCCTATTTGCATGTAACCTCAATAAAAGCCAGGCTGGGTGTTCCAGACCTCAGACCTCTTCTGACCCTCAATACGTAGCCTTGTCTCGTTATTGGAGGGAACTGCTATATCACACTGGGGATTGCTATGCGCTGCATATTCCCCTGAGCTCTTAATCACTTAGCTCTTTTAAGAGCTTGTTCCGGATACGCTCTCCAGGAGGAGAGATCTTCCCCACACGTTCCTGAATGCTGAAGGTTCATTCCAGGGTGGACGGAAGACGGCGCGGCTCCAGTTAAGCTACGGCGGTTGTGGAGCCTGCGGTGGTTGTGGTGTCGTCTGCAGTGCTTGGAGTCCTCTGAGAGCGCTAGGAGCATCCATCAACGGAGGGTACTCGGTCGGGGTACACGGAGCTCCGTTACAGTATTAAAAGGTTGACTACCTCTGGTCTACTCTTCCACAGCCCACTGTGAAATCTTATCACAGTGCGTGTTGAAGATGGAGGCAGATGGGGTGCAAAAAAAAGCTCATCTACCTACCTACCTACTATATAATAGAGTGGGCATGATTATCATTAATATTGTTTAGCTCCTTGAACAGAGTTTGACGAAAGGCTTCACAACAGTATTTCTTTCAGCTCTGAGCATTCTACAAGCATAAATCCAAGTAAACATTAGGTTTCAGATTCTTTACCGCAGGCTGTCGGAGAATGCTTGCACGCCATATTTTGAGATGCAGTATCCACCACCAAACATAGATATTCTCCCAGCAGCACTGGAAACATTCACAATACGTCCTCGAACTTTTCTGATTAGAGGCAGCAAATTCAGAGTCACATCAACCATACCCAGCAGATTTATATTTAGCACTTTAGCAAAGTCTTCCTTTGTTTGCCATTCATTGGGAGAAATTGTATGTGCAAACCCAGCATTATTTACTAAACCCCATAGTCCTGCAAAACATGAAATATGAATATTAAAATAAAACATTGTAGTGCTCTATACATAAATTAAGAATACTGAATTCAAAATAAAATTTACGCTGCTGTTTACCAAACATCTATATTCTTTAAATTCATGAAATATATCCATATATGTAAATAATGTAAGTTCTTTAACCCCTTAAGGACACAGGACATGTGTGACATGTCATGATTCCCTTTTATTCCAGAAGTTTGGTCCTTAAGGGGTTAAAGGAACACTATAGTCACCAAAATAACTTTAGCTTAATGAAGCAGTTTTGGTGTACAGATTATGCCCCTGCAGTCTCACCATTTTAAATTACTTTATTCTTTATTTATTTTCTTATTTATTTTTGTTGGGCGTTAAAAAGACACAAGCAGCTTACTAAGCCACAACAGCAGTAGTAGGCACAGAAACACCAACATATCAAAACAGTGGTATGGCAATGACGTTACAGCACATTTTTATATGTAGAAAAAGGTTCGCTAGTAACATGTAGAGAGTGTCGACTGGAGGTTTGTGGTATCAACCCCAGCTGGTAAGCAACTAATCCTCGATCACACTGTCTATTGATAGCATGTCAGACTGACTAGGTGTAGCTGCCTACTAATCAAGTGAGTAGTTGAGATAGTAAGATAAGCGTCTCTCCCTGCGCCCCTGTACCTTTTACCTTGCTCGTGTCTTCGTGTATACTATGGAAAAACCCTGGTTAAAGTGAGTGCCTATATAATTAATTGCCTCTGAAATCTGGGTATCTTAGAGGCAAGTGGGGGGAAGAGAGATTTATCGACTCCACTGAACGCGTGGTACGCCATATCTATAGTAGTAAAATATAACAACCCAATGTTTGTTAAAGAGGAAATAATAAAAGATGAAGTAAAAAAAGAACTTAAGAACCATTGAACAGCTATATACGGTTCCGTTCAATTAGGTTAAATAAAGCCCAGTAGGTGGTGTGAAGCCTCAAGTAGTGGCCGTAGCGTAGCGTCCAAGTGTGTCTTCTGCGGGATAAACGGCAGGACCTTTGTGGGATCCCATATGTGGGCTGATGTGGGTGCTCCTCTCTGTCCCGGCTGTGGCAATAGTTCTTACGGAATGCCTAGGGTCTCCAGTAGAGCAGCCGCACTCTGCATATCATGAACAGGGTGAGTGGATTCGCCGTGTAGGACCCCGAGAGTCTACGTGGGACGCCAGCGGTACTGGATGCCACGGTCTCATAGTAGGGCAGTGACTGATTGGGCTATCAATAAAAAAGAGCAGGTTGTTTGCGTAAGCAGCCACCTTGTGTTCCAAGGGTGTTCCCTGTAATATCCCTGTCCTGTCTGACTGCCTTATTCCAGAGAGAGGGCAAACAGGATGGTGGACAGGGGACACATCTGTCATGTACCGTTGTGGATCGAGAAAGAGGGTATGACAGCACTATTGATCCATAGGCATGCCATTGGAGTCATATAAAGCGAGTGGACCCAGGAGAGTATGTTCGGGCCGAATCCCATTTTGCGGAGCACAGCTAACATTGACTGCCATTCCACCCGGTCAAACGCCTTTTTGGCATCTGTAGGGAGGAGAAGGACTTTCCAAGTGCAAGTCTGGGATGCATGGAGTATATTTATCTCTCTGTGTTGTCCTTTGCCTCTTTACCAGGAATAAAACCAACTTGATCTGGGTGGACCAGCTTTGGGAGTTCTCTAAGTATTAGCCTCCCTCATACTGCTTTGAGGCAGTCCTCATTAACTACAAATACTAATAGCTGAAGTGTCAACAAAAACAAAAACCACAGGGTTTGAGAAAGTTGCCATTGCGGCAAGTCTGACAGCTTCCCAACATGGTGATTTAAAAAATAAAAATATTTATTTGCAATTTTCTAAGTTTTTAACAATGTGTACAAAAATCATGTTCCAACATGGTACCTTGCAGAGAGACTTAATTTCGTAGTGTACATCAAGATATAGTGCAGTACCGTTAAATACATTGAATTTGAACCTATTACATGGAAATATAGTACATTATTCTCTTAAGGACGTACGACATGCAGCTCTTTTTTTTTTTTTTTTTTTTTTTTATATTCTTTATTTTTGTTGTGCAGATAATTACAATGATGCCTGCCATACCACAACAGCAAAAACAGGCGCAAGAATTTCAACATGGTTAAACAAATGTGTAGCATTAGAGAAACAGCACAATTTTTTAAAGGTAGTGTTAAACAAGAAAACATGCATTTTAGGATACGTTAACCTCGATTTAAGAATTGCATAGCATGCATATTCTGGTACCTGTGCTTTCACTGAGTGTTAGGATAAGGCTTATACTGAACAGGCTATTCTAAGAGCTGACTGCTGCATAGCATACTATGGTTGTATATGAAGTTGAAGATCAACGTTTATCGTATATACTAGTTTAACAGGTTGATATGGGCTGATTGAGTTAGGTCAGCGCTGATATTGCCTGCTAGTCAAATTTAAAGGGGAACTTTCGTTCCTACAGGTGAGTTTTTATTGCCACAACAGCATAAACAATCAACACATTGTTTTGTAGTTTGGGACAGTCATATGGCAATTGTAGAGAGAACTATTGCGTTGACATATGGTGAGAGTATTAAGTGGATCAGTGTGCAATCTAACATGTCTGCAGCTAAAGAGAAGTTAAAACAGTAATGGTAGCATACTTTGAATTTGTAACAGGCTTATCTCAACAGAAGAACTAATGGCATGCTGCCCCTAGGAGGCTCTAAGCAGGTTGCTTGGTTAGATAGGGAGTAAGTATAGAGGTGTAAGTGCCTAGTAGGTGAGCGGATATCTGCCAGAAAATGGTTACTGGTACTTGGGCTGTATTTGTGAGAGGCAGCCAGAGTGATGAGGAATAAGTCTACAGTCAACCTATGCCAGTAGTTGGTAGATCAGAGTGCATGAGTATGCAGGGACACTACGTAGAGGTCTGTCCCCCGTGTAAGATACTTCGGCTTGTCGACTGACTCGTGGTATTGTCTCGTGATATCTGTGTTGGTGCCCAGCAAAGAGGGAAACAATAAGTCCTTTGATGGTTGGTGAAGTCCCCGTGGTTCCAGGTGGTACAGTAGAGGTGAGTGGCGCGGTCCGATGCAGTCTGGGGATGGCAACATCTGAGTGGGGGTGACGGTGCCTTCTTTCTGTTTAGGTGGTGACTGCGGCATATGTTACTGGCGTGAGATTTCGAGGCACGAATGGGGCACTGCCCGCCGGGTTCCAGCTGTGAATCGGTGTTGTGGTGGCTTTGGGGCCCGCCTGGAGGAGTGAGTCCCATGTTAGGCCCAGGGTCTGTAGTAGCTCTGCTGCGTCTTGTGGGTCGTGAATATGGTGGGTTGTTTCACCTCGCTGCACATGTAGTGAGTTGGGGGACCGCCAGCGATATGGGATATTGTGTTGCTGGAGTGTGGCGGTGAGGGGTCGGAGTGACCTACGCCATGCTAGGGTACCCCCCGACAGGTCGCCATAGAATGTCAGCTTTGCACTCTCAAATTGTAAGGGGGTTTTTCCCCGGAGGGCGGTAAGGACTGTCGCTTTGTCCACACCGTTTTTAAAGGTGAGTATAGTGTCCCTTGTGGCTGATTTAGGGGCCTTGGCAGATTTAGGGATCCGAAATATATTTGTGGGCATGACAGGTATAGGATTACCTGAAGGTAGTATGCTGGTCAGAAGGCGTTCGATCTTGCGCGGGACTTCTGTCTCCGGTAGCTCTTCTGGGAGCCCTCTGATCTTGACATTGTGTCGCCTTTTAGCGTCCTCCTGGGCATCCAGGCGCCGTTCCAGCAGCACGTTTTTGCGGTGCAGTTCCCGCAGTTCGCCTTGCAGTGTGGCGATAGTGCTCTCATGTTCCTGAGTGGAGGCCTCTAGCACCGTAATGCGGCCTGTCAGGCCCTGTAATTCACCCTTTAAAGCCGCGGTGTCTGTGAGAATATTGTGTTGCAGGTCCGCCAGTAGGGCTTTTAGCACCCCCGTGGTCACGAGGTCGGCATCCAGGTCTTTCCTTGTGGAGTTTGGGGTGTGCTTTGGCTTCGGGTCTGGAGTTGGGAAGTATTCCTCCTCTGCTCCTTCGGAGTATTCATCCGAGTAGTCTGTGCAGCCTCCATGGAGCGCCGCCATATTGGCTTCACTCGGGCCGCGTGCCCGCCTCCACATCTCCCCGATTGTGAGCCCCGGGGCTGTTATTTCTGTCGCCTTCTTCTTGTGTTTACGTCCCATTTGTTGTGTGGGGTACCTGCGTGCCCGCAGCGGTTAATGGGGGTAAGTTCGGCGTCGATTAGGTGTGCTTTCCCCGATTTAGGCACGGAGCTCCTGTGTAGTGCGTCTGTTCGCCTCGATCCGTCAACCGGAAGCTCGACATGCAGCTCTTTGATCACATATGAGCTTTGACACATATATATTAACCTTTATTTGTGTGGTCTTTACTGTTTCAAGGTATACCTTTATTGTTTCAAGTTAATGCCCTTCTTTCTTGTTGCATTCTGTACCTTGAGCTTAATTTGTACCCATTTGGTGGTGACCTGTGTGGTGTTAAGGGGTTTGGAACTTGGTTATATAAACCGGGGTGAAGAACAGAAGGTGGGTGGGTAAGGTGGAGGGGGGGGGGGAGGGGAAATATTGCCCTTTGTGTTTCTTTTCTATGATCTAATTTTACCTTCTCATGTATCATTTTTCCCTCGGTTTTTCTCTGCGTTAGTGTTGCTTCCCCCTTGTTTAGTCGTTTTAGCTTAGAGTTGTACTGTAGTGTTCGGAGGTGTTGTTTGGGTGTTTTGATGCCTGCCCCATATATCCCATGCCTCTTTCCAGAATGTTTGCGGGGGTCTATGCGCTCTGGCCATCACTTTGTATAATTTTGTATTTTCAGTTTGTAGAATACATGCATTAATATGCGGGGGAGTGGATTGCAGCCAGTTAAGGCTGATGGTTGTAAATGTGGCTGAGGTAATGTGGTATATTAGATGCTGGTCAGCTCTTTTGATGTATGTTGGCAGGTATTGTAATGGATAGTGTTTGGGAGTTCGCGGTAGTGCCATCCCCACTACTATCTGTATCAGTGTGTGTATGTCTGTCCATAGTTGTGCTAGACCGGGGCACGTCCACCACATATGTAACATCGTTCCCTGAAATTTGTTGCATCTCCAGCATATCCCTGGGTGTGCATGTGTTATGTGCTTAATTCTCGTAGGGACCAGATACCAACGATATAGAATATTCCTTGCTATCTCCAGATGAAAAGTATTTAGTGTGAGCTTTTTGTTTGCATTGAGTATTTGTGCCCACTGTTCGTTTGTCAGTTTTTTGCCTATGTCCGCTTCCCATGCTTGAACAAAAGCGAGGCTATGCGGATCTGAAAGGTGGTAGTGATGATTATGTAATATATATATTAGTTTTAGTGGTTGTTTGTCTTGGAGACATATTTTTTCTAATTCTGTTATGTTTGCCCAGGTTTCCTTGGAGGGAAATATATATTTTTTTTTTCTCAGCCAGGAGCTGATTTGTCTGTGTACAAATTCTGCGAGTTGGGTAGCTGGTATGCTTTTTGTAGTTGTTTGAATGGTATTAGTGTGCCTTGGTCAAAGAGTTGGTGGAGGTGCGTCAGTCCTTTTGTGCGTCAGAGATTGATATTAATAAAGGGTATCAGGTCTGTGAAGAAATGCAACAGCATTGCTGGTTACAGTGTCGCGTGCGTTTTGCGCATTTTGTGGTATCTATCCCATTCTCTCAATATTGTCGATGTTGTTGGGGACATGTTTTTATATTTATTCCTGTGCTGTGGTAGTAGCCAGGCTAGTGACGTGAGATATTGTCCCTCAGTGTGTGCTGCTTCTATGTCTGTCCAGGGGTTTGGTGTGTTATGTTGGTGTAAAGGTGAGACTGTCTTTCCAATCATACGTGTGTGTCTGTTTTATGTCGTTTGTTAAGTGTGAGGGCGTGTGTAGACACATAGCCTGCCGTTTGGTGGTGTTCAGTTTGTAATATGAACAATCACTGTATTGTTTCAGAAGGGCATGTAGGGCGGGTATGGAGTTGATCGGGTCATTTACAGTGTCAGTAAGTGAAAGCATGACATCATACGCAAACATGGTAATTTTGTATTCCTTGTCTGCAATGTGTACTCCTTTGATCAAAGTGCTATCTCTTATGGCTTGTGCTAATAGTTCAAGGGCAAGAATGTAAAGGATGGGTATAGTGGGCAACCTTGGCGTGTGCCATTGGTGATTCTGAAGGGTTGGGATACAAAGCCCCCATTCGCTACTTGAGCAGATGGTGTAGAGTATAGTGCTGACAGTAAGTCTAAGAATTCAGGGGGGAATCAAATTTATTTTCAGAACGGCCCTAAGAAAGCTCCAGTGTAGCCTGTCAAAAGCCTTCTCAGCGTCCAGTGACATGAAGACTCTGGGTTGGCCGATAGCTTTCTTTCCATATAGCAAGCTATGAAGCTTCTTTGTGCCATCTGCTCCCTGTCTCCCTTTAACAAAGCCCACCTGGTCATGGTGTATCAGAGAAGGTACAAGGGCCACCACTCTAGTGTCATTGATTTTTGCGAGGATTTTCGTGTCTGTATTCAGCAGGGATATGGGTAGTAAGTTTTTTGGATGGTTTGGTGTTTTCCCTGGCTTTGGTAGTGTGGCTATGTGTGCTAATAACATTTCAGGTGGCATGGTCCCTGATTGTACAGTTTGGTTTAGTGCCCTGACTAAGTGTGTCCCTATGGTGTCCTGGAAAGTTTTATAATAATCGTTTGTGAACCCATCAGGCCCCGGTGATTTCTCAAGTGGCAGTGAACGTTTTGTTTGTGTCATTTGTTGTAGAGAGATTGGGCTTCTTAAGGAGACCCTTTGGGACTAGGTTAGTCTTGGTAATTTTATGTGGGAGAGGAAGTTTTGGATTTCACTGTGTGTGTGGGTTGATGCGTTTGTATGTCATCTTTTAGATTGTAAAGGCATTTATAGTAGTTAGCAATATCTGCACTGATTTCTTGAGGGTTATACATTTTTCCTCCTGCGCTGGTAAGCAAGTACAAGATCTTCGATTGGGCTTGTTTGTGCCGTAGTAATGATGCAAGCGCTTTACTAGCTCTGTTGCCTTGGGTATAGTATTGTAGGTTTAGTTTTTTGAGGTTTTGGGCTGTTTTGTGGAGCAGCAGGTCATTGATCTGCTTGGTAATTTGTGTTATTTCTAGTTGTTGGGCGGCGGTGGGGTGTAAGTGCTGTGCATTCTTAAGGTCTCGCAGGCCTGTTAGTAAAGTGAGGTATTTTTTGGGGTGCTTCGTTTGATGTAAGCTGCTCTGCTGATGAGCAGTCCCCTGGCTACTGCTTTGTGGGCTTGCCAGATTGTGGTAGGTGAGATTTCAGAGCTTTGGTTTGTCTGAAAGCACTTGCTAATGTCCTTCTCTAATTTGGTTTTAAAGTCCGTGTTAGTCAGCAGGGTATTGTTTAGTCGCCATGGGGCCTTTCCTCTGTGAGTATATGTGTCGTGGATCGAGAGGATCATTGGGACGTGGTCTGACCACACTATGTCCCCCAGTTGGCATTGTTTCACCTGTAGAATTATATCGCGCGACACCATGGTAGGATGTTGTGTGCGCCAGATGTCATAGAGGCTGTAGTCTGAGATTAGTTTAGTGAGGGCCTTGCATAGCGGTGTTAGAGCTTTGGATCTAGGGGTGGATGCGGGCACCATTGTGTCCATGTACGGGTGTAGCACGTGGTTGAGGTCCCCACATATTAATATTTGATGGCATGTCATGTTGTGGGATTTTGTTCAATACTTTATGCAAGAAGTTGCGTTGGTTGGTGTTTGGGCTGTAAATACCTACTAGGGTGTATAGTGCGTTGTTGATACTGCAGTGTAGTATGAGGTAGCGTCCCTGGGCGTCCTTCCTGATTTGCAGGAGTTCAAACATGAGGGACTTGTGGAACAGAAAAGACACTCCCCTAGTTTTTGAGGTGTAAGTGGCATGATATTGGGTCGTGTATTCTTGCTTTCAGAATTCGGGGACCCTGCCATGGACAAAATGGGTTTCTTGCAGGCACCTTGTCCTGTTTGGCACCTTCTACACCCTGTTCCAAATTATTATGCACATTATATTTTTCTCATTTACCTAAATAATTGATGTAAATAACAGCCAGCACAATTCTCATGTTATCAACTATTAAGAGTGCAATTCAAATTTTATTGAACAAACCTCCTAATGATAACAGTATTTTTTTAAAACATAAAAAACTTACAATGCACTGTTATAAATTATTATGAACAGTAAGTTTCAAAACACTTTATAGGTTGTAAAGAACTGAAAATTGTCATTTGTTGTGTTTGTAGCATATTTACTGACATCCAAAGCTATTTCAATCAAACTTATAACAACATTTTAACAGGTCACGTTAGATTTTAACATAGGACCCCTTATTTGATAGCAGCTTCACAAGTCTTACATCCATTGAGCTTGTGAGTTTTTGGACAGTTTCTGCTTGAATTTGTTTGCAAGATGTCAGAATAGCCTCCCAGAGCTGCTGTTTGGATGTAAACTGCCACCCACCCTCATAGATCTTTTGATTGAGGATGCTCCAAAGGTTCTCAATAGGATTTAGGTCAGGGGAGGATGGAGGCCACACCATGACTTTTATCCCCATAGAAGCCATTGATGCAGAGATATTCTTTGCCGCATGAGATCGTGCATTGTCGTGCATGAAGATGATTTTATTACGGAAAGCATAGTTCAGCAAGAAACTCCACATACTTTGCAAAGGTCATCTTTTGTCAGGATCGGGACAGGGATCCAACACGCAGAGTACAAACAGTAGCCAGATACGTATACCGGACCTTAGAATGGCCGGACTAACGTAAGTAGTACAGTATAGAATGGTCAAAGACAAGCCGAGGTCGAGGGTAACAGAAGACAGGTAAGCGAGAGACAAGCCGAATCAAGGGTAACAGAGATAAGCAGAGTAAGGTAAACAAGCCGGGTCAAAACCAAAAGGGATAATAGAATACACAAGCACTGAGTGACTAGAACAAGCTAGAACCACGACAGGGCAATGAGCTAATGAAAGAAGCTCTGTTAAATACCCTGTTCATAGCAGTAACCACGCCTCTGAGGCGTCCTGATTGGTCCTGCAGCAATTGAGTGACAGGTCATTCCGGAGGAGTGTCCTGATGACAACTTCCTGCCTAGATGCTGTAAAAGGCAGTCACTCCCTCGCGGCCGGCCTTGCATGACCGGATAGACCGTGGGAAAGGGAGCCATCAGGCCGTCTGGATGGAGGAACAGCTAAGTCTCTACCTCTTTCGGAGGTAGAGACCGCAGGTACCCTGACAGTACCCCCCCTCTCAGATATGCCCACCGGGCGGAATACACCAGGGCGAGAAGGGAATCGAGAGTGAAACACCCTGCGGAGACGGGGAGCATGCACCTCCTCCTGAGGTACCCAACTTCTCTCCTCAGGACCATAACCCTTCCAATCGACCAGATATTGCAGTTTCCCCCGGGAGATTCGAGAATCAACGATGGAATTGACCTCATACTCCTCCTGACCCTCCTGAACTGAGCGGGGAGGGGCGATCGTGGAGGAGAACCTGTTACATATTAATGGTTTTAGCAAGGAAACATGAAATGAATTAGGAATGCGTAAGGCATTAGGCAACGCTAAACGATACGCAACTGGGTTAATTTGAGACAGTACCCTGTAAGGTCCAATATATCGAGGAGCAAACTTCATGGACGGCACTTTTAACCGAATGTTTCTAGTACTTAACCATACTCTATCGCCTGGAACAAACACCGGTGCTGCCCTTCTACGTTTGTCAGCGTGTTTTTTAACCAGCGTAGAATTGTGCAGAAGGATTTGTCGAGTTTGATCCCACAACTCTCTTAAATTGGCAACATGAACATCCACCGACGGTATCCCTTGAGAAGAAGACTCCGAAGGAAGGATGGAAGGATGAAAGCCATAATTCAAGAAAAAAGGGCTAGAATGCGTAGAATCACAAATGAGATTGTTATGTGCAAACTCCGCCCAAGGAATCAAACCGACCCAATCGTCCTGGTGTTCTGAAACGAAACAACGTAAATATTGTTCAACTTTTTGGTTAGTGCGTTCAGCAGCTCCATTGGACTGAGGATGATAGGCAGAGGAGAAATTCAATTTGATGCCCAGTTGGGAGCAGAATGATCTCCAAAAACGGGAAACAAATTGGGAGCCTCTGTCAGAGACAATTTGGGAAGGTATCCCATGCAAACGGAAAATCTCCCTGGCGAATATCTCCGCTAATTCGGGCGAAGATGGGAGTTTAGGTAAGGGAATGAAGTGAGCCATTTTAGTAAATCTGTCTACCACAGTGAGGATGACAGTGTGCTTTTTAGAGATAGGCAAATCAACAATGAAGTCCATTGCCAGGCAGGACCAAGGCTTTTCAGGAACCTCTAAAGGGTGCAGAAATCCGCATGGAAGCGAATGGGGTAGCTTGGTCTTGGTACAAACTTCACATGCCCCGATGAATTCTTTAATATCCTTGCGTAAGTCAGGCCACCAAAAATCTTTAGAGACCAGCGCATAGGTCTTGCGGATGCCAGGATGCCCAGCCACCTTGCTGTTATGGAGACAGCGTAGCACCTCCAGTTGGAGAGCGGCAGGAACGAAGTGTCGATCCCCAGGAGTCTGTTTGGGTGCCAAATGCTGAAACTTCATGATCTCAGAAAGCAATGGAGAGTGAATCCTGAGATTCGTGTTCGCGATGATATTCCCCTTAGGAACTATGGAGGACAGAAGTGGTTCAGTTATAGTGGATGGTTCATATTGACGAGACAAAGCATCGGCTTTAGAGTTCTTAGAACCAGGTCTATACGTAAGTACATAATTAAAGTGAGTGAGGAACAAAGCCCAGCGAGCCTGCCTGGCGGACAAGCGCTTAGCCTCCCCAATATAAGACAAGTTCTTATGATCCGTTAGGATAGTAACAGGGTGTAGAGTCCCTTCCAGTAAATGTCTCCACTCCTTTAAAGCCTTAATGACCGCTAACAGTTCCCTCTCCCCGATGTCATATCTGCTCTCAGGCCCAGAAAATTTTTTAGAGAAGAAACCACAAGGGTGTAACGGTTTATCCACCCCTAACCTTTGAGACAGAACAGCCCCAACTCCTGTCTCAGAAGCATCGACCTCGAGCAAGAAAGGCAGAGTCGTATCAGGATGAACTAGAATGGGAGCTGAGGCAAAAAGGTCCTTGAGAGTCTTAAAAGCACCAAGAGCTTCCTCAGACCAGAACTTAGTATCAGCCCCTTGTTTGGTCATATTGGTAATAGGCGCAATGATAGAGGAGTAACCCTTAATGAAGCGCCTATAGTAGTTGGAAAAACCAATAAACCTTTGGATAGCCTTGAGTCCTTTGGGCAAAGGCCAGTCTAAAATAGATTGGAGTTTACCAGGATCCATTTTAAAACCTTCCCCAGAAATCACATACCCAAGAAAGTCTACCTGAGACTGATCAAAACTGCACTTTTCCAATTTGCAGTATAGACCATGTTGCAGAAGTTTGTGTAACACCTTTCTGACCTGTCTATGGTGAGTCTCAATCTCCTTAGAGTGTATTAGTATGTCGTCCAGGTAAACAATAACACAATCATGCTGAAACTCCCTAAGTACCTCATTAATCAACTCTTGAAATACTGCAGGAGCATTGCATAATCCAAATGGCATAACAGTGTATTCGTAATGGCCATACCGGGTATTGAATGCCGTCATCCACTCGTGACCTTGCTGGATTCTCACCAAATTGTAAGCCCCTCTGAAATCTAACTTGGTGAAGATTTTGGAGCCCTTAAGGCGATCAAATAACTCGGTAATCAGTGGGATAGGATAGGCATTTCTGACAGTTATTTTATTCAAGCCTCGGTAATCGATACAAGGTCTCAGCGTGCCATCCTTCTTCTTAATGAAAAAGAACCCCGCCCCGGCCGGAGAAGAAGACCTCCTGATGAATCCCTTTTCTAAATTCTCCTGAATATACTCCTCTAGAACCGAGTTTTCCTGAACAGACAAAGGATATACATGGCCCCTCGGAGGCATAGTCCCGGGTAGAAGCTTAATTTTACAGTCAAATGACCTGTGTGGCGGCAAAGAATCGGCATTCTTCTTGTCAAACACTGACCTTAAGTCTAGGTAAAGATCTGGTATTTGTCTTTCTGTGGACTGAGTAGGATTCTCCTGTATGTTAATATTAGCTAACGGAGAAACCTTGCACAAACACCGATCCTGGCAGCCCTGGCCCCACGAGAGTATCTCCCCTAACTCCCAATCAATAATAGGGTTATGTTCTTTCAACCATGGGTACCCCAGAACTATGGGAACGGAAGGAGACGAAATGAGCAGAAGAGATAAATTCTCCACGTGTAGGATACCAACATTTAACTCAATGGGTATGGTCTCACGAAAGATAACAGGGTCTAGTAGTGGTCTACCATCTATGGCCTCAACGGCCAAGGGTGTCTCCCTTAGCTGGGATGGGAAATTGTTTTTACTAGCAAAGGCTTGGTCGATAAAATTCTCAGCAGCACCGGAATCTATCAAAGCCATAGCCCTTACTACTTCCCTCCCGCAAGTTAAGGAAACTGGTAGCAGAAGCCTGTGATCTTTATAATTAGGAGTAGAGGACAAAATAGAAACACCCAAGGCCTGTCCTCTAGAGAGACTTAGGTGCGAGCGTTTCCCGGGCGGTTAGAACAGTTCGAGAGTAAATGACCCTTAGCTACACAATACATACACAAACCCTCTCTTCTCCTGTACTGTCTTTCCTCCTCAGAGAGGCGGGTATACCCTATCTGCATAGGTTTAGGAAGCAAAGATACCGTGGAGTCAGGACTTGGAAAAGCGAGGCTAACCTAAAAGAAGGTCTCCGGTTCCTCTCTCGAGTGTTCTGTCTCTCTCTTAAACGTTCATCTATACGAGAGATGAACGAAATTAAATCCTCTAAATTCTCAGGGAGTTCTCTGGTAGCAACCTCATCAAGGATTACTTCAGATAAGCCATTCAAAAATACATCCATATACGCCTGCTCATTCCACTTGACCTCTGACGCCAGAGACCTGAACTCTAGTGCATAATCCACCAGTGTTTGGTTCTCCTGTCTCAGACGCAACAGTAATCTGGCTGCATTAACCCTTCTACCTGGAGGGTCAAATGTTCTTCTAAAAGCAGCTACAAAGGCGTTATAGTTATAAACTAATGGGTTATCGTTCTCCCATAATGGGTTGGCCCATCTCAGAGCTTTCTCAATAAGTAGGGTGATAATAAATCCTACCTTTGCCCTATCTGTAGGATAAGAGCGAGGTTGCAATTCAAAATGGATACTAATTTGGTTTAAGAAACCACTACACTTCTCAGGAGCCCCACCATAGCGTACTGGGGGGGTAATGCGAGAAGAAGCACCCAGTGTGGCTACCTCTAGACCTGAACCGACAGGAGAAACAGGGGTATTACGTATCTCCTCTGGTGGGTTATTGGCACGAGATAATAGAGCCTGTAGCGCAAGCGCCATCTGATCCATTCTGTGATCCATGGCTTCAAACCTAGGATCAGGAGAGGCAAGCTGACTGTTTGTACTCGCAGGATCCATAGGCCCTGTCGTCAGTGGTGTATCCTGGTTTTGTGCTGCCCTAGGCAGGACAAAACTCAGGCGCTCCCCTCCCCCCGCGCCACCCCCACCCAACCTTTCCCCCCGCCCCGCATTCTAAATACACACACATTCACTGACAGATACGCATACACTAGCTAACAGAAACACACACATACTAACAGACTCACTCACACTCAGTAACAGACAAACACACTCACTAGCAGACACACACACTCACTAACATACACACACACTCACAGGCAAACACACACTAACAGACACACACACACTAACAGACACAAACACTAACAGACACACACACTGGCACACACACTAACAGACACAAACACTAACAGACACACACACTGACACACACACTAACAGACACACACACACACACACACTAACAGACACAAACACTAACAGACACACACTAACAGACACACACACACACACTAACAGACACACTAACAGACACACACACTAACAGACACAGACACACACTCACCCACATTAACACATTTTTTAAAATTTATTTTTAACACATTTTTTTAAATTTATTTTTAACACATTTTTTTAAATTTATTTTTAACACATTTTTTTAAATTTATTTTTAACACATTTTGTTTTATTTATAACACTTTTTTTAAAATTTATTTTTAACACATTTTTAACACATTTTTTATTTATTTATTTTTAACACATTTTTTTTTACATTTATTTTTAACACTTTTTTTTTTTATTTAACACCCCCCCCCCCAGCCTCCTTACCTTTGGGAATGCTGGGGAGGGGGGGGGGGGTCTCTTCCTCCCTGGTGGTCCAGTGGCCCAGTGGCTGCTGGGCGATCGGGCGGCACTGCCTGGCGGGCGGGCGGCCGGCTGGCGAGGGAGCACTTCCCCTGAGCTGTCTGCTCAGCTCCCTCGCCAGCCGCAGAGTGAGGCTGGGAGCCGGAATATGACGTCATATTCCGGCTCCCAGCCTCACTCTGCGGCTGGCGAGGGAGCTGAGCAAACAGCTCAGGGGAAGTGCTCCCTCGCCAGCCGGCCGCCCGCCCGCCAGGCAGTGCCGCCCGATCGCCCAGCAGCCCATCCGGCATGTCTGTTAGCCGCAAGGCTAACAAGACATTTGCCTTGGGCATTTGGGGGGCGGCTTTTTTTGCCGCCCCCTGGAAAATGCCGCCCAAGGCAAATGCCTTGTTTGCCTCGCGGCTAATACGCCCCTGCCTGTCGTAATGTCAGGATCGGGACAGGGATCCAACACGCAGAGTACAAACAGTAGCCAGATACGTATACCGGACCTTAGAATGGCCGGACTAACGTAAGTAGTACAGTATAGAATGGTCAAAGACAAGCCGAGGTCGAGGGTAACAGAAGACAGGTAAGCGAGAGACAAGCCGAATCAAGGGTAACAGAGATAAGCAGAGTAAGGTAAACAAGCCGGGTCAAAACCAAAAGGGATAATAGAATACACAAGCACTGAGTGACTAGAACAAGCTAGAACCACGACAGGGCAATGAGCTAATGAAAGAAGCTCTGTTAAATACCCTGTTCAGAGCAGTAACCACGCCTCCGAGGAGTCCTGATTGGTCCTGCAGCAATTGAGTGACAGGTCGTTCCGGAGGAGTGTCCTGATGACAACTTCCTGCCTAGATGCTGTAAAAGGCAGTCACTCCCTCGCGGCCGGCCTTGCATGACCGGATAGACCGTGGGAAAGGGAGCCATCAGGCCGTCTGGATGGAGGAACAGCTAAGTCTCTACCTCTTTCGGAGGTAGAGACCGCAGGTACCCTGACATCTTTACACCTTCGGGGAGCCTAAAGGGGCCGACAAGCTCTCTTCCCATGATTCCAGCCCAAAACATGACTCCACCACCGCCTTGCTGACATCACAGCCTTGTTGGAACAGGGTTGCCGTCCACCAACCATCCACTACTCCATCCATCTGGACCATCCAGGGTTGCACGGCACTCATCAGTGAACAGGACTGTTTGAAAATTAGCCTTCATGTATTTTTCTGTCCAATTCAGCCGTTTCTGTTTGTGAGCATTGGTTAGTGGTGGCCGAATACAAGGTTTATGCACAGTTGCAAGACTCTGGAGGACTCTACACCTTGATGTCCGTGGGACTCCAGAGGCACCAGCAGCTTCAAATATCTGTTTGCTGCTATATAATGGTATTTTAGCAGCTGATCTCTTGATCTGATGCATGGATCTGACAGAAATCGTCCTCAATGTGCCTTTATCTGCACGAACCCGTCTGTGCTCTGAATCAGCCACAAATCTCTTAATAGTGCGATGATCACGCTTACGTTTTCGTGAAATATCTCATGTTTTCATACCTCGTCCAAGGCATTGAACTATTTCACTCTTTTCGGCAGCAGAGAGATCCTTTTTCTTCCCCATATTGCATGAAAATGGTGCTGTGCTTAATAATGTGGAACACCCTCCTTTAGTAGTTTTTCCTTAAATTAGGCTCACCTGGCAATCTAATTCTCACAGGTGTCCGAGATTGTTTTCCGTGATCAAAAGAGCCCTGAGACACAATGCCATCCATGAGTTAAACTGAAAAACAAAATATTTAATCTTTGACACTTAAATAGAATTTGCATAATAATTTGGAACAGGGTGTAAGAGGAGTCTGCGTTTATGTGGGGTGTTTAACCCTCTAACATTATGTGATTGTATCTTCATAATTTAGTGTGTCTAGTGTTCAGTGCTGTGTGTTCGTCTCGAGTCTTGCGGTGAGTGCCTGTAAGGTTTGTGCTGGGTTGGATGGGCAGCTGTAGTTTCGTTGTTTTGCTCCTCGTAATGGGCGGCCCTTGTATTGTGAGTTGGAGTGTGCATGGAGGGGAAAGGAAGGTTGAAACTGTTGGTGAACATAAACTAAGTATTTACATAGACTCTGGTTTTGAGGCATGGTACCTGTGTGTGGTACCGTGGGGGTGGAAACTTACTTGTCTCCGTGAGGTGGCTACGGGTCTAAGTGTAAGAACCGTTTCTTATGTAACCCATCCTGAGGTGGTGACGTTCCATTTGGAGTTTTGGCCCTCTCATCTTTCGCTTGTCAGTACTAGTTGTATGGTCTCTGTGTGATTTGTGTAGATTGCATTAACATCAACATACATATACACATGACATTTGCCAACACTGAGTTTTAGCGTCATTAAGCATTATACCTTGTCACAATTACACATCTGAGATTGTTAAAGTAATATTTCTAAGACATTTTCCCATTCATATGTCTTGTTTGTTTATCTTTACGCCCTCGTAACTACCCTGTACTCTGCGTGCCGTGTTGAGAGTTATGGCATGTCGTGGTATCATGCATTCCGCTGAGTATTTTGTGTTTTGGCATTGTATGCATGTGGGCATGTGGTTTTCCCTAGATTAGAGCATCTGCCTGTCCATCCCCGGTTGCATTCATCATTCTTTATTTAAGATAGATGTCCCCCCTGGACATATGTGCACCATATTATACTTTTTCTCAGTAGTTTAAGGTGTCTGCGTGCTGATGCTTTATCTCCTCGGTTGTCAGCCACCATCATCCAGGTCAGTGTGTCTCATGACAGTTTAGCTGTGGTGAACTATGGACTAGGGTGAACTATGTTTTGGCGGGATAGCTGTATGGGCCCAGGAATCTGTCGGTCTCAGTCTCCTCTTGGTCTAATCTTACATATAGTTTTGCGACTTCCTGTGCTATGCAAGCAATGTCATTTATGGGTAGTTGGCGTCTGTATAGGTTTGGGTGGTTGTTTTTTCAATTTAATGGATCTCAGCTATTGGAGCCAGTCAGATTATGAGTAATGATTTGAGACCGTGGGGTGTGCTTGGGTGGTCCGTAGTAGCCCTGAGGGGGATCCCTCGGGCTAATAGGGCATTGAGCTCCCGCCATTGTGTGACAGAGATAGTCATGCTCAGTCTCATTGGATCCTTCGTGCCATGTTGGGGCTAGTCACTCTATGGGAGTAGATATATAGTTAACCTTTCTGTTAAATCTGTTCCTTCCTTCCTTCTTTTTTTTTTGGTAATAGATTTAGTTTCAGTCCCGTTGTGGAGAAATGTGTTATATTGCCTCCATATGTGTTTGTGGAGAGAATCATTAGTTAAGCAGTGTATTTACTAGTCTGAGAATGCCAACTTAGCTTATGCAATAGTGTGCTAAACAGAAAAATAACATATTAAGCTATCAGCCAAGATTAAACAGAAATTAATAGTGGAAAAGTAAAATTGAAGGATTAAAAAAAATATTTAAAAGAAAAACATAGCTGGTCCCTGGTGTGTGCCTGGCATAATGTGTCAGTGCAGGCATACTTGCAGTCTTTATAGTGCTGTGCTTGTTCCTGCTCTGCTCCACTCCAGTTGTAATCAGCCAGGTGGAGGTGATGTGCTGGTGGCAGGTTTGGACTCTGTGAATCCCCACGAGTGCAGCTTGCGAAAACCATCCTCTGGTGAGGAGATGATCTATATCTTTCAGTCTTTGGTCACCAGCATCTTGGTCGGGAAGCCCCACCAGAATCTAATGCCGTGCGCCCTCAGGATATCTGCTACTTGGGAGAAGTCCCTTCTTCTGTGGAGTGTAGAAGCAGAGAGGTCTGCAAACACTTTCACGTCAGGGAAATCATCCGGCGGTTTGCTTGTGTTCCAGCTTGCACAGAGTATATGCTCTTTGATGTGGTAGTAGTGTGCACGCATCAGCACATCCCTTTGGGGCTGTTTCAGGTAAGAATTTGGGACGTGGTAAGCGATGCTCCCTATCTATGAGCAGCATATCCGTTGGTATTTCTGGCGAGTATGCTTGTAGTAGGCCTCTAACATGGGCTTTTTTTTACCAGGTTTTCTGGTAAGATTGTCTCCACTTCTAAGGCACAGATTATTCCTGTGTGCCCTATCTTCAAGGTCTGCGATCTTTGTTTCCGTTGCTATCAGCTTCTGTTCCATTTGTTCCACATGTGTGGCTAAATCATTATGAGCAGACGCAAACTTCTCCATCTTGTTTTCCATGTGGGAGGTACGATTTCCCAGTTCATGCATGTCTTTTTTATAAGTGAGTCCATTGAATGCTGCCACGTTGAGATCAGTTTGTGGGACAGGGCATCCAGTGCCATTTGTAAGTGGCTCTTTGTAAGTTTGTCGGTGTCCATTTCCGGCTCCGCCGAGTTAGCAAAGTCTAGGTTATCTTTGCTGGCACCGCCATCTTGGGATGCGGGCTGCGTTTCCATCAGCTCGGCGTGTGTTTTGTTCCCAAAGAAGTTTAATTTCTCCGCTTTGTTTGTGTTCTTCTTTCCTTTTTGCTGTGCCATATTATCATTTGGTGAGTTCTGGGTACTTAAAAACTCAGGATGGTTGCGGATTGACGTCCCTGTTTGCCGGAGCTCGGGATCAAGCGTCCATCACTCTCTGCGGTTAGAGAGCCCCCCATGGTGATTTATTTTAACATCACTTAACCCTGTGCTTTTTGTTTTATGTGACATTATAGCTATTAGTATTGCTAGTTAATAGGGACTGTCTCGAAGCAGTATGGGGGTGGCTAATACTTAGAGTGCAGGACAGCTTGTGAAACTGAAAGTTGAGGATTTACTGATGGTGATCAAGCTGTACCCTAATCTGCAACTTTCTTAATTAAATATTGTAACTGTTGTGACAGAGGAGACCTGGATTAGGGAAGTTTTCCCTGGGTTTGCTATTTTCATAATTACATTCATTTAATAATGATGTTATCTGTGTCTTTAAATAGAGGAAACACCTTAATGGAACTCCCTTAATAGGGGAGACACCTTAATCTTTGTATTAGCTGAAACGTTTCTCCTCCATCTCTAAACAATATGAGAGTACAATCTGTAAAGGTAGAATTTACTTGCAATTGACTACTTCCGGGGGCTTTCCCTACTTTTTCTATACATGCTAATCCTGAACTATATGCTTTCCCTGTAGAACAGAGGTTCCCAACCCAGTCCTCAAGTACCCTTTCTAAAAACACTTTAGACACAATTGGGTAATCCTTAAATCCTGAACTGTTAGGGGTACTTGAGGACTGGGTTGGAAACCACTGCTGTAGAAGATAAGACATCACCTAACTTATTCAACCTACTCTGCACACATATAATACGTGTAATAACCTCTATCCCCATCTAAACCATATATAAGCTGAATGACCTAGAAGTGTCACTATTTTTCAAACATTGCATCTAATCTAAAGCAAATTGTCACTTAGAAACTTTGGAAAATCTTTTGAACTGAATTGAAGGAGTGAGTTATAATGTACAGTATTTTAGCAGCGGTTTCAAAATTGTGTGCGCCGCGGCACACAGTTTGGGAACCGTTGCTATAATATTAATAATAATGCGTGAACACAGGGGCGCCACAGAATGTTTCCCAGATGCTATGATTATAGCACCGGGGAAACAATAACTGCTGAACTGGGGCCCGGTCGGGTGCTGCGGTCCTTTAAGACCACGATCGAGCCCCTGAAGTGTTTGCCGGCAGGGAGAAAGTGACAGCCTGTCACTTCCTCCCAGCTTCATGCAGGGAGACCGTGCATGAGGGAGAGGAGGCAGCCACAGCATGAGGGGAGAGGAGCATTCCAGGAGCTGCTCCAGACCCCTGGCTCCCACCAGCCAGCAGGACTCCAAGCCACCCTTTTGGACATGCAAGGTAATCTAACAGGAGGGTGGTTGGAGATATAAAAAATATCACATGTGTATGAGTGTGTGTCAGGGTATGTGTGTGAGTGTATGTATTTGTCAGTGTGCTTCTGTGTGTGTTAGTGTGTGAGTGTATGTGTCAGGGTGTGCATATGAGTGTGTGTGTGTGTGTGGTAGGCTGTGCATCTGTGTGTGTATGTGTGGGTAAATGTCAGTCTGCTTCTGTTTGAGTGTGTGTCTGTGTGTGTCCATACATCTGTGTTTCAGTGTGTGTGTGCACATATCTGTATGTCAGGATGTGCATCTGTGTATGTGCATCTGTGTGTCAGGGTGTGTGTTTTTATGTTAGTGTGTGTATCTGGGTCATGGTGTGTGCATCTATCAATGTGCATGTGTGTGTATATGCCGGTGTGTGTATGTGTCAGTGTGTGTATGTGTCTGTGTGTATCTATATGTATGTATGTGTTGGTGTCTATAATAATTTGTGCATATGTGTCGGTGTATTTATCTGTGTGTTAATGTGTATGTATATCTGTGTAAGTATGTAGGTATGTATGTGGTAGTGTATGTGCACACATCCAAGCAGTCAAACACCAGTACAACATACAAACACACTCTTGCAATCTAACATAAATATTACATACAAACACCCCTTCACTCAAACAGAAATACTTTACACAAATGTACATCTGCATTTCAAAGTAAACATTACATTCAAACACACTCCTGCAATCAAATGCAAACATTACATACAAACAGAACTCTGTATTAAAACACTAAAACTATATACAAGCACTCCTTCAAACATTAACACTAAACATTACACTATAGCGCCAGTAAATGCCGCAGCACTATACAGATATGCATCCTAGAAATTTTGATTTGGGGTGCCTTGAATAAATATTCAAATATTAAGAGCGCCTTGGACCCTAAACGTTTGGGAACCACTGTATTACAGTATTGTAGCAAGTCTAAAAAACAAACTATAAACCACAGTAATTATCACTTAATTTTTTCATGTTTTTTGACACAGGGCACATTGTTTGTTTTTGTGTTTTGTTTTTTTGTTGTTGTGTTGCTTTTGTTTTAATCTAACACATAAAATTAGTTTTACCTCAAAAAAGTGCTTTACACATCCCTTTGAGGGCTCTCCTCTCATCTGTTCCAAAATATTTAATAACGGTTACCCCCTATTTAGACTACCATTTAAAAGGACACTGTAGGCACCCAGACCACTTCAGCTAATTAAAGTTGTCTGTGTGCTGTGTTCCTATTGCACTTAGTACTGCAATGTAAAACATTGCAGTTCCAGAGAAACTGTAATGCTTACATTGCAACTCTAAGTCTGCCCACAGTGGCTTCCGGAATCCAAATGGACCTTTGGTCCGTTATCTGATGCTGGACATCCTCACGCTCTGCATGAGGACCTCCAGCATCATATTTTCCCCAAAGGGAAGAATTTAATAATGCTTTCCTATGGGGAGGTCTAATGCGCAAGTGGCCATGTCAGTGCATGCGCATTAGGTCTCCCCCGCAGGCTGATGTTGGTGGGGAAAGAGCGCGGGCAGAATCTAACCCAGCGCTGAGGGACATCGGCGCTGGATTCAGGCAATTGGCTGAAGGGGATTTAACACCTTCAGCCCCAAGGGAGGGGGGGTTCGAGAGAGGGGGGGACCTATTAAACCTATAGTGCCAGTAAAATGGCTTGGTTTTCCTGGGACTATAGGATCCATTTAATCCACTCTTTGGCTTCAGCATACTTTGCATATCTGATTGCCTTTCTTTTTTTGAGTTTTTGTAGTAGGTAAGAAAAATGATTTTACAGGCAGGCTTGGGGTAGCTAAAGTGTGATGGGTCATATTAAGTCCATGGATTTCTAGTTTAAACCCTGCTTCAATAGTATTAACATTTTAAATCATTAACATTTTCTGGCCTGCTTTGCTGTTACACAACAGGGATATAAAAAACAAAATAATAAATAATGGAAACCAAAGAGGTGAAGAATGAGAGTACTACATATTATACACCGTACACGCACATCTTGTTAGCAATACAATTTTTTTAATATTTACAAAACAAAATTTACCTGCTTCTCCTACAATGTTTGTAACCCACTTGGCAGCAGAGCTGACACTATGACTATCGGTGACATCCAGGATTACAGTCTGCAGTCTATGTGATGTCTCCTTCTTCAGATCCTCAGCCCCTTTCTCTGTCAGACAGGACGCCAATACCAGCATCCCACGCCGCTCCAGCTGCTTCGCCAGGAGGTTACCAAATCCAGAATCACATCCAGTAATCAGGACATATTTTCCAGAGAGATTATCCAATATTTGGCTTTGTCTGTGCCATCTATACAGGAGCATTAGAGCCAATACAACTAGCAGCAGATAGAACCACATGATGAAAATTTGTGACTGAAAAAAAATATACAGTATTGTGGGTGTGGATCATATTTAGTATCAGTGGGGTAATATACATTAAATACATTTCCTTTACTCTTTAAAGGAACATCAAAGCACCATAACCAATGCAGCTGTATAATCAGCTGTAGATTGGCTTACCTGTGTGGGGCACCTGTGCCCCACCAAAAAGGGCTATGGGATTCTTATGAGGCGCCGTGCACGTGTGCAGCATGTGCTTTGTTGCTGGAACGTGGTGAGTGTGCAGGAGACGTGTTAATATGACATCAAACTGCACATGCGCAGTGTGGGGGTAGAGTATATTGGCGGTGCAAGTGTGCATGTGGCTAAATCAGCTGTGTAGGACGCATGTGAAGTACAGTGTATTGTATTCTGGCAGTGCAACTGTGGCAGTGATGTCATCAACATATGCCTCGGGATGGGCCACCGTCGGCACATGCGCACCCGCAACATCACAGCAATTTTTACAGGGTAGGGAACTTCAATAGAACAATGTGCCCCATGTGCTGGGAGGAAGTGATTACACTCCCCTTCTCCCTGCACATTGTCAGAGAGCAACAGGGGGGAGAGAAGGCAGGGTAATATTGATCAGGAGAGGAGTGTCACAAACTCCACTGGGTCACCAGGGACCGGACACTGACTCACTGGCCACCAGTTAATAGGGAAATGTGTCCTCTACCTAAAGTAAGCAGAGAGGGGGCAAAAATATATGTATTTATTTTTCTATTGTACATAGAATATGACGGCAGATAAGAACCATTTGGCACATCTAGTCTGCCCATCTAGTTCTAAATACTTTCATTATTCCCTGGCCTTATCTTATAGCTAGGATAGTCTTACACATATCCCACACATGCTTAAACTCCTTCACTGTGTTAACCTCTACCACTTCAGCTGGAAGGCTATTCCATGCATCCACTACCCTCTCAGTGAAGTAATACTTCTTGATATAATTTTTAAACCTTTGCCCCTCTAATTTAAGACTATGTCCTCTTGTTGTGGTAGTTTTTCTTCTTTTAGATATAGTTTCCTCCTTTACTGTTCCTAAACAGGAACAGTAAAGGTTAAATATAGAAAGAAATGAACAATGCTAAGGTAGTACCCCTTTAAGGGGGTAGCTTCCAAGCAAACTGGTAAGGTGTAAGAAAAAAACACTGATTTTAAACATGTACTGCCTAGTGCTTAGTTAGAGTCAGTAAGGTACAACAATACATATAAAAATACTGGTGATTGATGGTAGATAGAGGTAAAGAAAAAACGGAATGCTAACCGATAAAAATACGGTACCAAAAACCCTGCATCAACAGTGCTACATGTAAGCTTTAATCACTGTTGCATGGAGGGGATACAAGTGGAACCAATGTTGCAGTAAAGTTGCTGTTGTGCAAACTACTACAATAATCTCCACAAAATCCGATTGTACACGTCTATCTAGCAAAACAACCCACACAGAATAATAGAGGAAACAGCTTGAGTCATAGGAAGAATGTTGCTGGTGCCATTGTAAAAGCAGTGGTAGGGAGAAGGTATCTTGTAGATACGAAAAAGACCAGTGGACAACTAGCTAATAATGATCGTAATGATCTAATGAAATGCTGCTATATGAACAACTGGTCTAACCAATACCCTATATTCTGCTAATAAACACCTTTGTGGGTGTTCTGCACTAAAAGGCTGCCTAACTGCTGTTCCTCTGCGGTTAGACTCTAAACTAAGGCAACATAAATTATCAAGTTATA